>NC_058141.1:1200000-1800000 GCF_011075055.1 Mangifera indica | reverse complement strand
TAAAAAATTAGCACAATTAGAGAGGCAAGGAGTGAAGCAAAAATCATAACAATAAAAAAGAAAAGAGAATTACCACAAAGAGTAGAGCAATAAATGAATTAGGAAGGTTTGATTTCAATCCTTCCCAAACAAAGGTTAGTTTAAACACGATTTAAAACTAAAATGTTCAGTTTGAATTTAAACTTAATTCAACCAACTAATAAACAGTGATATAAAAATAAAAGAGTTTCGATGCAAGGATATCAATGAACTCTCAAACTTGAACTAGGATAGATCTTCAACTTGAGTTTAACTTATTCGAATTGAACATGGATTCATGCCTTAACTGACTCAACTTGATTCCATACGCATAGGGCCTGTTTGGTTAAGGGAAATAAATATTACTTTAACAATCTATCTTTTATTACTTATATTATTTTATTTGATTTATAAGTAATAAAATATTTTGATAATCTTCTATTATCAATGGTGATGTGACAGATAATATAAATGTAATCTGATTATTACTTCTATTTTAAGTATTAAAAAATTATCAAGGTAATCTTGATTTTATTATAATAATATTCTTATTTATTAGTTTTTAAGATAAAAATAGTCTTATTTTCAATTAATATAACAAATAACATAACAAAATATTTTAAAATAACCCAAAGGTATTTAAATAAAATAATATAAGAGTATTATTTTATTATTTCTAATTGAAAACAATAATTATTTATATATATTTTTATTTTTATCAGATTTTATTAAATATAGTAATAATTTATGTCTAATAATTTTTTAAATAATTCATCTTTAAGATAATCTTCTAATTTTGATAATAAAATATTCCTAAAACCAAACACCTCCCTTTATTAACTAAATATAAGTAATATATCATTGGAGTGTATTGTTATTATCTCAAACCTGTGGGTAAGATGGTACTTTATTAAAACCTTGAGGACGGAAATAAGTCTAGAATTTTTGCATCTATCTGTCACAAGCTGAACCCATCTCACTTGCCATATTTCCCTAACTCCAATCCTCTCTCTTTCTGATTCATTGAAGCTCGCGCCACACACTCTAAATCTACTGTTTCTTCACTCAAAACTAAATGCCCAGATTATTTTTCTTCACTCTCAGAACGCCCTAACCGGAGATTTCATTTTCGTTTCGTTTTTGCTTTACCTTTTTATGCTCATCATGAAAAGGGAGCAAAGCCAGCTCGACTCTCCTGCTAATTCGGCGCCAGACCTCGGGAAAGCCAAGATGTGGGAGGACGAAGCCGTGGCTGCGGCGGATGGAGGGATGGATGAGCTCTTGGCGGTTTTGGGTTACAACGTTAAGTCTTCAGACATGGCGGAAGTTGCTCAGAAACTTGAACAGCTTGAAGAAGCTATGTGCAGTGATCATGGTGATGGGTTTTCTCTTCTGGCTTCGGATTCGGTTCATTATGACCCGTCCAATTTGTCAACGTGGCTCCAAGGGATGCTCTCCGGGTTCAACCCGGATCCGAATCCATCCACGATTACTTCAATCGATTTCGAGAATCAGAAACGGATATTTGAAGAAGGTTGTACTTCTGATTACGATCTCAAAGCGATTCCCGGCAAGGCCATGTATAGTGACAATACTTCGCCGGTTGCTTCCTCCATTTCCACAACCAGAGACAACAAACGCTTGAAGACTGAGTTGCACTCGGCCGAGTCAACTCGTCCGGTCATCCTGGCCGACTCACAGGAGAACGGGATTCGACTCGTCCACGCTCTAATGGCCTGCGCGGAAGCCATTCAGCAAAACAACCTCGCCATCGCTGAAGCCTTCGTGAAGAATATTCGGTATTTGGCGTTATCTCAAGCAGGCGCCATGGGGAAAGTCGCAACGTGCTTCGCTGACGCCGTTGCGGGTCGGATCTACGGGCATTACCCCCAAAACCCGATCGATCATAACTTCGCGGAGCTTTTGGAAATGCATTTTTATGAAACGTGCCCGTATTTGAAATTCGCTCATTTCACTGCAAATCAAGCCATTCTAGAAGCCTTTGAAGGTAAAAAACGAGTTCATGTTATCGATTTCTCTATGAATCAAGGCATGCAGTGGCCGGCCTTAATGCAGGCTTTGGCTTTGCGGCCCGGCGGGGCACCCAAGTTTCGACTCACAGGGATTGGGCCGCCTGCCCAGGATAACTCGGACCATTTACAAGAAGTGGGTTGGAAGTTGGCTCAACTGGCGGAAACAATTCATGTTCGGTTCGAATACAGAGGCTTTGTTGCTAAAAGTTTGGCCGATCTTGATGCTTCCACGTTGGACCTCAGACCGAGCGAGGTTGACTCAGTTGCGGTTAACTCAGTCTTCGAGTTACACAAGCTCTTGGCCAGACCCGGTGCTATTGATAAAGTACTTTCTGTGGTGAAAAATGTGCAGCCGGATATTTTCACCGTTGTTGAGCAAGAAGCGAATCATAACGGTCCGGTTTTCCTGGACCGTTTTACAGAGGCGTTGCATTACTATTCCACCATGTTTGACTCGCTGGAGGGCTCAGTGAGTTACCCGGAGAAAGCCATGTCCGAGTTGTACTTGCAGAAGCAGATCTACAATGTGGTGGGCTACGAAGGTGTTGACCGAGTCGAGCGGCACGAGACGCTGGCTCAGTGGCGAACCCGGTTTGAGTCGTCAGGGTTTCTCCCGGTTCACCTGGGCTCAAATGCGTTCAAGCAAGCCAGTATGTTGCTGGCGTTGTTCGCCGGCGGAGAGGGGTACAGAGTGGATGAGAATAACGGTTGCTTGATGTTGGGTTGGTACACGAGGCCCCTCATTGCCACCTCGGCTTGGAAACTCGCCAGTAAACAGGTTCGGTTCCAGTGAGTGAACTCAACTACCTGAGCCGACTCGCTTGTAGCATATGAAAATTTGAATCTTTGCCTTGAATGTGCAGTTCTGAGGTGGTTCCTTTTCCAGAATGAGACCCACCATGTCTCATTCAAATGTTTTATTTTTAATTTTATTTTCGGGGATTTTTTTTTCTTAAGTTTTAGGTCTCTCTCTTTTTTTTTTTAATGTTTGTATTATATATTAATATTATGGGAAAATTATGAATATATAAATTTGTGTTAATAAGAAATAGATTTTTCTTTTCAATTGATCCCAGATGTAAAGCTTCAGTTAGAAGTTGTATTGGATTTGTTCGGATCATTTAGCTTGAGTTTAAATTGGTTTGAATATTTAAGTTATAGGTAGTTTGAATCAAATTATTTTTTAATTTAAATTAAATGAATTTAAATTAACTTAAATCAGATTGAATTTGTTTTTAAGATTAAATTTGTTCGATTTAAATCCAATTTTAATTGTGGGAAGGAGCTATATTAAAAAATTCTAAGGGGGCGTTTGGTTTGGGTAATGTTTGATTACTAAAATAGAAAGATTATCTTGAAGATAGATTACTTAGAAGATTACTGGGTATAAATGATTATTATGTTTGATAAAATTTGATAGGTATAAATAATTACTGTGTTTGGTTAAAGGGAATAAAAGATTGCTAATAAAATATTTTACTTAAATGCCCTTGAATATAATTATTTTTAAATATTTTTTATATTATTTATCATATTAATTAAAAATAAATTTATTTTTATCTTAAAAAATTAATAAATAATAATTTTTTTATAATAAATTTAAGATTACCCTAGTAATCTTTAAATACCTAAGGTGAAGGTGGTAATCAGATTACCACTTATATTATCTGTCATGTCAGTATTGGTAATAGAAGATTACTGTAATCTTTTATTACTGACAAACCAAACAAGGGAATAAAAAATAGATTACCAAGGTAATCTTAAAAATCTTTAACCAAACACACCCTAAATCAAATTGGATTATCCAATATTATACACTCACCAAGTGCAATTTGGTGTGAGCGATTTGGAATAGTAATGAAACTATAACGAGCAAAGTGACATCTTTAAGGTGGGTCGGTTTGCTGTTCAAAAACATATGTTTATTGTTGTAGTTGTAATTTCCAAAAATAATATATAATCATATAATGATATATTATTTATATATTTAATTATATATTTACGTTGAGCTAAACTCAACCTTTTTATTGTTGAGTCGAGTTCAATTTTTCAGTTGTTTGATTCAGTCAACTTATGAGCTTATGATTCAATTTAAATATAATATCAATAAACTCTAAAAAAATTAAAAATTTATATTTATATTGGCTTTAAATATAAATAGTAACTAATAAATATATAAATAAAAATGTTTACTTAAAATTCCTTTAATTCATCTTTAGTCAAATATTTTTATATTGGACTTAAGTTTTATATAAATACAATTAAATCAAACTCATATCAATATCAATCAATTTATGGTAATAGTTAATTTACCATTGATTGAGATATCATACTTATCCGAACACTGAATTTACCATAGGAAAAAAGTACAAAGAATAAAAGTAAAATAATTTGACTGTTAATTTATTTTGGTTGTTGGTCCCATTCATGCATCTTTCTTTGCATACGGAGGAGAAGCCAAGTCAAAAGCAAAATTATAGGTTTATTTTATAGGTCAAGAAAGTGACATTTTTATTATTGATGGGCAAATTTTTAAACTTATTCAGATTATTGACATAAAGAATTAAACCAAAACTTTATACTAAAATATAATATTTGATATGAGTGTCACCCACTTCTGACTTATAATCCATCTAATTATTTCACACTTGATTGTGAAGCATGCAAAATATAGTCAAAATTATAGATCTTGATAGGCTTCTTTTACAAGTTAGGGGCCACAAATGTCGAGAGGGGACATTATGTTCCTCACTGTCGAAGAGTGGATTTAATCTGAATTATTCAAATTTAGATTATTATTTGATTCAAACGAGTTAAGTTTAAGTTAAAAAAGATTTAGTTTAAATTTTGTTTAACTTGAACTCTCTTGCCTCTTTAATATTGTTACACCTGATCTTGTTTTACTAACAATTCTTCTCTTTTTTTAATGATTCTTTTTTTTTGTCTTTTCTAATGATTTTTTTTTCTATTTCTTTGGCCATTCTTCTTTTTCTCTAAAAATTATTCTTCTTTTCTAACGATATTATTCACTAGTCGAGCAAGCATAACTCAATCTCGAGTTAGTTGTTTTTTGGGTTGGCTTCAAGCTAAAGCTCAAATTTAAGTCAGCTCAATTGTTTAACTTGAAGTCAAGCTCAATCTTAGGCTTGAGCTTGATGAGGTCATTTTAAACCAATTTGAGTTTGATTCAATGAGAATCACAAAAACCAATATAAGTTTGACTCAATGAGAATTAAAGTCAAGTTTGACTATAGAAATGAGTCATGTTAGAGTTGAGTTTGACTTATTATTGTACATGAGTAAAAATCTATTAAAACGATATCATTTTAATAAAAATTGATTAAATAATATCGTTTTAACATATTTGAATTGAGTTTTTTTATGTTACGAGTTTGATGAGTTAAACACTCGTAAGCTCAATAATATAAAACATTTAGTGGGGAGTTTAAACTTAAGTTCAAGTAAACCGAGCTAATTTTAAACTCGTTCAAATTGTATTAGTACATAAGTTCAAATAATCCAATTTAAATCAAATCCTAGTTGTTCTAAATTCAAACCGAGGTGGAATAATTATTATTTGAGTTTTGATTTTATTCCACCCTTATGTCCGTGAGACGTGATATTCAATAGAAATATTTCAATAAATTAGGCCAAAAGACTTATTCCCACCCAAAGTTTAGTATAAGGACATATTCACATTTATAGTGTTTTAAAAACCCAAATACTCATTTATCAGCTAATTTTTATTAAAATTTTCAGTTAGAGTTAAAGAGTAAAATTATTATTTAATATAAAATTTAAAAAAATAAAAATTTATGTCATTTTTTCCCTCTTAGTTTGAGAAACTAACAATTCTCCTTAGAATTAAATTTGAAAAATGACATTTTCTCACTTAGGATTTCAAAATTCTCTGATAATTTTTTGGCGAATGATGACCGCTCTCTCTTTCTTTTAGCTGTCTCTTCCTCTGGCACTTTATCTCCATCCAAAGCCCTCTTTCTCCTAGGATGCTTGAATCAAAAAATCTAAATGAAATCCAAGCCTTCATCTAAACGACGAAGACGCTTAAGGATTTTTTGTCTAGATGTCTGGAACACATTGTCAGTAGCTTGGATGTCTAGAAGTTGTTGGAGGAAGAAAGAACGATTATTGTTTACCAAAAAATTTTAAAATCTTAAAGGAGGAAAATGTTAAATTAAAAAGAAAAAAATAATATAAATTTTTATTTTTTAAAATAATTTTATTAAATAAAATTTTTTAATAAAAATTAATTAATAAATAAATATTTAAATTTTTAAATCATTAGGGAGGTAAGATCGTCCTAGCCTAAACCCTGGATGATAACAAGTCTTTTGGCCTAATGTTCTGTCTAATCACTCCAAGCACGGACCTTGACCCCCTCTGTTACCCTGTAAAACAATTTGCCAAGGGAGGGCCAAGTGTCTATTCATCTGAGCTCTCTTGTTGCAAGTGGTGGCCTTCAATTTGACACTTGGGTGACACATGTACAGCATGGATAGCATAAAAATCCACATTTATAAATTATGGTATGACCGTCAAGTGGAAAGCCTTAAAGTCTGGCCGCCGGCTAACTCGGTACAAACAACAAAAAATTAAAAATTAAAAAACCATCTATCTTTAATATTAAATATATTTGCATGAATTTTTTTGTTTGACTTAAAAAAAAAAGAATTGATACAGTAATAAATAAAATTATATATACAAAATTGTTTTAGAAATTTATTTATAATAATATTGATATGTTGGTAATATTTGTTTATATGTATAAATTTATTTTATCTTATTTTACAGAAAATAAAATCTTAGATTAATACGTAAACTCAATAGAAAAGATAGTCTTTTACTAAAATTTACAAAATTTTATGTTAAATGTTACACGTTTTACATTAACAAAAAAGGGATATTTCACATAATCCGTCTTCATTTTTTAGGATTAATTTTTTTTAATGAATATATATTCAATAGGATAGATGCAAGGTTGGAACTCAACAAGTTTGGGGGTCGTAGGCTTGAGCTCAAGATTAAATTATAGATTCGATCTCAGCTCAAAAAAAATATAATTAAACTTTTTAAATATTATATACACACACACACATTCAAAGTTTGTATTATGTTGTATTTGTAATATTTAAAAGTTGAGAGGGTAAGGTTTTTTTCATACTTAAATATAAAAGCTTTAGGAAAAAGTTGGTTTTAGAGAGAAAATGTAAGATTTTATGGGTGAAAATGAAAGATTATAATCTTTTAGGAGTTTTTTTAGTACGATACAATTCACTTAAACTCGCGAGCTCATCAAACAAGAAACATTAAGTTCAAACTCAGCTTGACAATAACTTAACCGAACCGCTAGTGGTGCTTGAGTGACTTGACTCGTTTGCAATCCCATATTTAACTAATCAAAGACCAAACACAGTGAAGACATATACTTATCACTGGACCCAAGATTGATTGTTTGTTGTGTATCTATTGCATCAAAGATTTTCCAAGTGAAAAGAAATAGTAGTTTTGGTGACCTTTTGAGCTTACAAATTTAGGGATAAATACGAATTAAGTTGAGCCTAAATACCTCTTGGCTCAAGTTTGGTTTGAAAAAAATAGTTTAGTTTGAGTTTGTCAAGCCAAAGTTAAGGGATTGCTCAAGTTTAATTTGATTCCTAAGTTTGAAGTTTGAAACTTAACTTGAATATGTGGCTTGAGTTTGCAACTAATTGACAAAATGTTATTTTACCCAATGATGGATAAAGCAATGTCGTTTTTACAACTGTTTGACATGACGCCATGAGCTAAGTTCGAATTGAATCAAACCATCTAATCGAGTCTTGAATTAGACTTAGCCATACTCTTTTTAGCTCAAGTTTGATTCGGTTATAAAAACAAACTTATCCTTTTGATTCGAGCTCATTTGAATTTAACATAAACGAATTTGAGTTGAATAGAATCAAATTGAACTAACTCGTGAGTAGTAATGACTTGTTGTCTTGTTTTTTGATGAGGACATTGTTGTTTAGCTGATAAGTCTAACAACTAAGACGACATCATTTTTTTATTATCATGTGAATACCAAGTTTTGTAAAGGGAAATTAAATTAAATGCCCCACCAACCTGGGGTTAAGCAAAAATACCCATTTTGTTAAATTCTAAACAAAAATGCCCATTTTTCAAAGGCTTAAGAAAAAGCCCCAAAGTTTTTCAAAAATGCCAGTAATACCCTATATCACTTCTATATAAATTCTCACCCTTATACCTTCCTCACACCATTCAAATTTTCATTTTTCACTCAATATTTGACATTGTGCATTCATTCGGAAGGAAAAAAATTCATGCCTCTAAGTTCGAATTGAAAAAAATTGGTTCGTGATAATAATGTATTTATATGAATCTTAATCCAAAACTTAATTTATTCATTAAATCAAATTCGTATATATTATTTATATAATGACATAGGGGCATTTGGATATTTGATAATATATGAAGGGGTTAAAAAAATGTTAGAAAAATATGAGGGGTATTTTGATATTAGATAATGTATGAAGGTGTTAAATGAAAAATGTTAGAAAAATATAAAAAAAAAACATTTTAACATTAGATAATGTATGAAAGTGTTAAATGAAAAATGTTAATAAAATATAAGAGATATTTTGATTTTTGATAATATATGAAGGGGTTAAAAAAATGTAAGAAAAATATAAGAGGTATTTTAAAATTAGACAAAATATGAAGGTGCTAAATGAAACACACTAAAATTGAGGGGGTATTTAGATATTATAAGAATATAAAGTTTATATATGTTAGGAAAATATAACAGGTATTTTGATTTTTGATAATATATGAGGAGGTTAAATAAAATGCAAGAAAAATATAAAGGATATTTTGATATTAAACAATCTATGAATGAGACATATTGATATTAGACTATATTTGAGGATGTTAACTGAAATGTAGGAGAACTAGAGGGGACATTTTGATCATTGATAATATATGAAAGGGTTAAAAATAGTAAGAAAATAAAGGGAACTATTTGATATTAGTAAAGTTTAATGTGGATTTTTCTGACAAACATTTTTTTAACTAATAGTGTTCATTGTAGGATTGATTATTGAAATAGTGGAATATGCTAAATGGCGGAGTATGCTGTTGTTCATTTCGATGAAGAATGAATTTAATGTGATCAGAATATAATGAAATAAATTAGAGGTTACAAAATAGTGGTTAAAATTCCATCCAGAACAACACTTAGAGAGATTTATCTAGTTGCTGAGTGAAAAATGTGGTATCGATCCGATCTGAAACAACAATCAACTATGTATAAAACCAAAACATATCAAGCTAGACTTCCTTGTAAAAATAAAAAATGATGAAGATGTCAAAGGTCTTATTAACATGTCAAAATACTTCCAAGAATGTATTTCAGTTTTTGTTACATATATCGCTATCGAAACACAAGGAGAAGAAGAAATAAGTGACAACGATGATGGTGAATTGAAAAAAGGAATCCAATTGGGAAAACTTGACATAGTTTTGTAATATAGATTTTTTGTAATGATGCATTTTATATTGTTATAGAATGGGTTCATAGAGACAAAAGGAAGGTTTCAATTTGGGGTGACTTTGATGAGAATGAGATGACTAATGTTTCTCTAGATGAGTCGAACCTATAGGATACGTAACCTGTTAACTATGATATAAGTAGTCTCCAGTTTGAAGATGCTATTAAAGGTGACGAGAATTATGTTAGACCATTTTTTGATAATGTCCTCACTTATCCATTTAAGTGACTATCCGATTTTTCTCTATAGCTTTCAACAACATCAAATGGTGCAGAATCGGTGTGAGAGCGGAATGTAGCTAGTGACATTTTTAAGGATAAAAGATACTTGAAAGATGTAATGACTCAATTTCCATTGGAGAAATTATTCTAGTACAAAGTGGCCAAGTTAGACATGAAGAGGTAGAAGATTAAGTGCATTAATGAGAAATGTGAATGATATTTATCAGGAAGAAGAATAAAACCCAGTGATGTATTCCAAATATGTTCTATGAATCCCACACACATATACTTAAGAAATAAGATAAAACCACATCATAAGTAAGTTGGAGCTCAAGCTTTAGACCAATTAATGAAGTTAAAGTTCGTATTTATTGGCCTAAGAAAATTATTATCGACATCGTTGACAGATATAAAATTAATATATCATATTCACAAACTTAACAGGCAAAGAATTAGGCAATACAGTCATTGAGGGGTTTACCAAAAGAGTCATTTGTGCTCTTACCAGATTATTGCTATGATTTAAAACGTGTTAATCTGTGTACCATGACACATATACAAACAGATGAGAAACATCACCTTCTATACTTTTTCAAGGCATTGGGTTGTTCTATCTGTGCATTTCAACGATATCTTTGACTGGTTATTTGTATTAACGTTACTTTCTTAAAGGGCTGATGTCTTGGATATTTATTTCTTGTGGCCTTGGATGGTAATAATTGGATCTACCTAATAACTTTCAACGTGGGAAAAAAGGAAGACCATCCAACGTGGTGTTGGTTTTTGACAAAGCTAACATATTACATTAGTGAAGTACTAGAGTTGACAATAATCTCATATCGATATTATGCTATATACTTACAATGACTAAGGTATTTTTAGATGTATACCATAGATGTTGTTATCATCACCTTTTTGTAACATGCGATTGCAGTACAAACACAACTCATTGGTCATGTGTTTATACAGAAAAACAGTGAAGACCTATATAAAAACAGATTTTGAGGTCATAATAAGATCTATTGATGAGGTGTATCTCAAAATGAGGGATTATCAATGTGAGGTAGGGTATTGATGATGGAGTAGGGCATATTTTCCAAGAAACAGGTATAACATAATGATAACCAATATTGCAAAGTCATTTAATGCATTTGTCAAACATGTGCGAGGTTTGTCTATAACGATGTTAGCTAAATTCATTTAGTGCACCTTGTAGTGATAGTTTTATGAGAGGAGGAACCATATTAGTATATATAGAGTTAATACTAATTATCTATTATTGTTGATTGTCATCGACTGGGTTATACTTTAAACAAGAATCGACGTCTTTCATAGTGTGAGGTCATTATACGAAAGGTTTGGCGTTGATGTAACCAACTTGGGCATGTACGATCACACTATAAGAGCCAACATTGGTTTCAAGCTTTGTGCCATCGAGTTCATTAATAAGAAATAAAGGAAAAAGATTTTCACAACCTCAACCTTCTGTTTAGGTTGATTTACATTTTTGATTATGTACTTGTTGAAATGAGATGCAATAAATGGAATCTTATATTAGTATTTATTATGTTTCAGACATCTATTAATTAGTTATTATGTTTAATTTACGTTTGTATTAAAATTACTTATGAACTTTTGTTGTAGTTGTTTTAGACATTTCATAAAATAGATAAAACATAAAATCATATGCATAACTAATAAAATATCGTAAATAAAATATACACATAACAACTTTGAAATCATATGATAACCAAGGATAAATAAATATATGTATCTATGATCTACTCAACACAATGGAAATACAATTTTAAGGCCAAATGCTTGCATATCGAGGTAGAGGACTCGCGAGAGTAATCCAAACTTCTCTCAAGCGTTAAACATTTTATGAAGCGCAACATAAAAACATCATAATCGTAAGATCTTATGCCTTATTAGGGGACACCTTTTGCTCAGCGCAATGCTAAGTGATTCTATCGTAGTGTTCGACCTGCGATGAACCAAAAACTCCTAGATGTTAGTAATGTTGGGATGAAAGTGGTGTACTATTGCATTTGATGAGCAAGACCCTTATGACTACTTGTAAAAGTCATCTGAGAGTTATACATAGTGATTCTGCACTCGCATAGATCTAAAACCTTCATGACCTCATGAACACAGTCAAAGTTTATAAGTATGAAAACCTGTAAACATTGGGAAATTATAATAGAGACACGTGTTGTATATAAATGAATTATAATGGAAACATGCAAATATAGTACCAAATTGACTGCCCTTCATGGTATGTAAAATAAATCCAGTGTATAATCCATTTCAACCATCTTCATGAAAAGCTCCGACCACTTGTAGTCACCTTGTAGGGTGGCACTCTAATTGTTGTATGCCTTGCCAATGTGCCCCACAAAGAATATGTGGGTTGCCATCTAACTTTTTAGGAAGATGGCTTGGTACTCGTGCTGATATCAATGTAATAGTGCTAAAAAGGAATCTATATGTTGATGATCAACAAAAAAAGATGAATTGTTTTATTTTTTCATGAGTATATAAAATATTTAAACAAAGTCAATGGATATAAACAACTTACATTATCGGTCATCCATTAATGCAGCTCGACAACGGTGTGCCAAAATGTGGCTTTGGCCTTGGCTTTTATGCAATAGACCTCATGGTTGTTTGATGCTCCAACATTGTTATACCATATAACAATGCTCCAACATTGTTATATGCTGATGATCAATAAAAAAAGATGAATTGTTTTATGTTTTCATGAATATATAAAATATTTAAACAAAGTCAATAGATATAAACAATTTACATTATCGGTCAGCCACTAACGTAACTCGACAACAATGTGCCAAAATGTGGCTTTGGCCTTGGCTCTTATGCAATAGACCTCATGGTTGTTTGATGCTCCAACATTGTTATACCATTTTTGAAATCCTTCCTCACGCTTTGGGCTAAAGAGGGAATTATCTAAATTTGTCATTTTGCCTTCGGTTTTAGTGAATTTGTGTATATAGTAAGCATAAGCTATTCATACCAACTGAACAAAATACAAAAAATTATTAATTCAATAATTTATTTTAATTAATATAGTCGATGAAATGAGCTAATATTACTTTCTTAATGTATGAAAGATGATGTTTGGCGGAGGAATCCTTTTGTGATATCAAGTCAACCATTTGTACCCCTAGTAGGGTTGGATTCGAGCCGAGCCGAGCTCTGCTCAGCTCGGTTTTTTTATGGCCGGCTCGAGTTTCGCTCGAGCTCGACTCGAGCTGAACTCGGCTCGGCTCGTTTATGGCTCGACTCGGCTCGTTTTTCATATCAAAACGGCACCGTTTTGTATATATATATGGATCAAAATGACGTCGTTTTGTATAAAAAATTTAAAAAAAAAATTACCGAGCCAACCCGAGCCAGCTCGAGCTCGATCGAGCCAAGCAGAGCCCGGTTCGTTTCGGGCTCGAACCGAGCCGAGCCGAGCCGAGCTCGAGCTGGCTCGGCTCGAATCCAGCCCTAACCCCTAGGATAGATTAAGGAAGGAATATAATGTTTTCAATTAAATATATATAGAAGAAAAAATATATTTAATTATGGATATACCTTATCACCATCTCTCTGTGATAGGACATCGATACATCATGTCCTTGTGAGTCGATGTCAATCACCCCTTTACTCGCACTGCCTAGGAGTTCCACTAGGAAAAATAATTGTTCATCCTGAATATATGAAGAATAAAAAGTTATCACCCTATTAGATTTAACTGCGTCCAACTAACTTTAGAACAACAAGGTACATACCTCCAGGATGGGGGACAATATATATGGAAAACTTTGAACCAATACTCATTCATGGCTAGAACCTTATACGAAATTTAATAATACATTGTTTAATAATATTTCATATAAAATGTTGTAACAAATAATTATAAACTTTGACTGGGGAAGGAGGAGATGAAATCACAATGCATATGGAAGAGGGCCTACCACCACTGTCAAAAGAACCCTATACGAAATTTAATGGTAAATTATTCAATAACATTTTATATAAAATGTCATAGCAAATAATTACTAACCTAGGGTAAAGGAGGAGATGAAATTACAGTGCGTATAAGTGTGGGCCTACCATAATCGTCACAAGAATCTTGTACGAATATATACATGTCAAATTAATAGGTAAAAAAATATTTAATAATGAATAAATAAACATGAATATATGTATATGACAGTTTCACCTGAACAACTGTATTTGATCGGATTCATGTCACAATTTCCTCCAAATGATTCGTTGGAGACATCTAAGCAGACATCTCTTCCCACAAAAAAGACATCTCATGTTACATCTCGTCTAATATAAGATTGCCTTATCTTGTCAATGCAACATTAAAGGTGGACGTCATAAGGGCCAAGGCAACGAGTGCTGGTGAAAGGTGTTTCGTTGTAGGGCCCATGCTAGCGGACGATAGACACTTCATCATAGGAGGCACGCTTAAGTCATTGACAATATTCGACTCAACAGTAAGGAGCTCAGCCAATGGAGAAATAGGAGCAGACTCAATGGTAGGTGACACAAGAGGAATGAGATCAATGGGTGGAAATGCACCAATTGTAGGAGTTGATGATGATAATGCTAGTGGAGAGAAAAGATATGGACCCCTAGGTCCAAAGTAGCCAAAGACATTAATATACCATGGCAACTGCTCCTCATTTGGGGAAGTATCCAACGAGAAATTTACATCATTCTACTCATTAAAATATAACAATTACATTTTATTAATCAATTAGTTAATTCAACATTACTAACCTTATTTCTATTGAATATATATCCTGTGTTATCTCATTTCCACTTGAACATACGCTAAAACGCAAAATAATATACCAAATCCATGCACTCAGCCGAAGTAAAAGTTTCGTATATCCTATATCATCCCATCTCGGGAGTTAAGAGTCTTGTATATTCAAAACTGTAATAACAAAATAAAAGTTTAGATTCTATCAATTTACAAAATATATAAAAAAAAAATATTACTTACTTGAAAAAGCTTATGGGAATCCTATGATACCGTACCTTCTCTTGTTAGTGTTGGGCAAGTCTAATGATAACCTCATAATGGATTTGCATATGGATCGATATGTTATGTCCCACGTCAATTTGCCCTATGGATAGACATTGAATCCATCGAAGTGATCAACCAACTAGAGAAACAACATATTGACCTTTTTTTTCTTGTCGTTCCTCAGTAACACTATATAGAGACAATATAATAGAGCCAATTTAACGACGTCCTTATTATCACCCCCAAAGCCTCGTAGTAAATACCCTCTCATATCACTATGGGTCACAAATCTGACACCTCTGAAATATGTGTCCCTGATCCTATTTCTACATCCTGTTGTATAAGCATTGCAATGTCAGTGAACGTGGAGAAGTGAAGGCCGATAATAAGAGCAAACTCATATTGGTTGAACTTCATGATAACCCTATTGATCTCAAACCATAATTGGTCTCTCATGTCACGTCTGATAACCTTTCCAATATAAATAAGTGAACCAAAACTGAACTAAATCTCATGTTTCTTAACCACAAAAAAATCCAAAACAAATTCTCTCAAACATTTTTAACTACCTCTAAGTTAAGGTAGACACGATCGGGCCCACAAGTTTTCGTTTTACCCGGGTTATTATCTTCGTCGAAAAAAGTAGACTCTCATAAGGAAATCTCATTCCCTTCTTTGCTCCTGGCGATGCTCCTAATGTTTTCACTTTTTGAATATTTCTGTCAAACAATAAAAAAAACTTTTATCATGATAATTTTTATAATATTATTAGAATAATTCGAATAAAATGGATTGAAAACTCGAAATCTACACATAAAAAAACTTTAATGAAATGTACATATCTACTAAAAATGTAAAATCTATTAATTATCACAATAATTAAAAAAATAGACTGAAAATTTGAAAACTATACATTGAAAAACCCTAGTATAGAAAAATTTTTTTTGCCCCCTAAAATCATGATAAATTTAGTTTGCCCCTTATAATCCATAAGAGTTTCAGTTTGCCCTCTTGTAAACCTCATAATTTGAAAAAACTGAGAGGAAATTCGAAAATTATACATCCAAAAACCTTAATATGTAACATACATATCCCTTAAATAAGTAAAATCTATCAATTATTGCAATGATTCGTAAAAAATGACTGAAAATTTGAAAATTACACATTAAAAAGCCTTGGGATGTCAAAAATTTTAATTTACCCCTCAAAATCATGACAAATTTTAGTTTGCCCCCTTTAATTGATAAAATTTTCAGTTTGCCCCCTCATAAACCTCATAATTTAAAAAATTGACAAAAAATTCGAAAACTATATATCTAAAAGCCTTATTATGAAATGTGCATATCCGTTAAATGAGCAAAATCAATCAATTATTACAATAATTCAGAAAAACGGACTAGAATTTGGAACCTACACATTCAAACCCTATGATAGCAAAACTTTCAATTTGCCCCCTTTAATCCATAATAATGTTATTTGCCCCTTATAAACCTCGTAATTCAATCTGCCCCCTAACGCTTAAAATTTCAGTTTGCCCCCTAAACCCATAAAATTATAATTTGCTTGCCTAAACACAAAAAATTGCAATTTTCCCCTTATCACGAATTATCATAAAGAGTCATTGTTTAAAAACTTGTTTTCCCTCCTATCATGATTTATCACAAAGAGTTACTGTTGGAAAACTTCCTTTTCACAAAAGTGATATACCAGTTAAGAAATCGCTTTTTCCCTCTATTGCAAAACCCCTAAGCTTAGCCATGTTGTGATAAAGTTTATACGACTTGTGATATGCGAGTTGTCAAACTTCATCGTGAAACGGCATTGCGACCACATTTTTTGACCCAAAATCTATTTTTCGACTCCCATTTCAATACCAAACAAATCTATACCTATTATAAAACAAAAACCCTTAAGAAATTAATTTAAAACAAACAAAATTGACCTAAAAAATGGATTATTTATATTGGAAGCCCTAACTCTAAAATGTGAAAAATCTTCATTCAATCAATAAAATATCAACACCAAAATGATTAGTTAATAAGGAATGATTTACTAATCTCGTTGGCCATTTTAATCATTGAAAAATTGCAAAAACTCGCTAGAAATCATCCATCTCGTGATGACTCGTGGTATAGCATAGTAACTCATGAATGTGAAATTCAATTTGAAAGTGTATAGTGATTTTGCGAAATTCTCTTGTGTGCTTTAATTGAATATATGAAAGGGATTTTGGTTATTTCACGTTTTGGGGATATTTTTGCTTGATGAGCAAAGCTATGAGCATTTTTGCTTAGTTTTGGGTGTAATAGGATATTTACTTTAATATCCTTTTTGGAAATGTCGCTGTTTAATGTCAAAGAGTTTCTCTATTTTATGTGGCGGTTGCTTCAATGTCAATGTAAGAAAATGACTTATTTTAAAATTAATTAATTAATTAATTATATTTTGATAATATTTCCACCATTAATTATTGTTAAACAGTATGTGAATTCAAGTAAGAAAACCCTTGTTATTTGTTTTAATTCGATCAAGGGGTTGATGCTAGGATTAACGTTTTCGGAATTAGATTAGATGTCAATTTGGTCAAACTGATAATTAGACTATTTAACTATTTAAAAATAATTTTGTATAATTTATTATTAAATATATAAATTAAATTATATAATATTAAAATAAATTTAATTTAATGATATATATGCTCAAAATATATAAATGAGATCTTTAGTTTAAATCCTAATAATAATTTTTAAAAAAAATTTTATAATCATCAAGTCAAACCCCGATTTCTTCCCCGCTCCAATTAGAACCCTTTTAGTTGATAAGTGATGATTTAATTAGTCGAACTAACTAGTTCAATTCGGTTTTTAAAACCATATTTTGATTGGTTGTTTAATCAGTTGGATATATTATGTCTTCTTCATGATATTAGTATAGCATAATAAAAAATTTGAATAAAGTTTATTAAATACGATTCATTGAATAATAAATGTTTTCAGTTTGACAATGATTGTGTCTCTCTACACCATCCCTCGTCTAGGCCTCATGGGCTCAAATCTTTTTATCATCAATTTTAAGTAAATGATGTTGATGTCGGAACGAGGGTGTGACCGAACCCAAATATTAATATTGATTTCGAATCGGACCGACCAGTCTGGGTTCTAGTTAAAATAGAGGACTAAAATCTTCCTGGGCTGCCCCAATATTTGGTTCAATAAAGGAAACTAACCTATCAAACCCATTAATAATCTTAGTAGCCCCGATTAAATATTATTATCTGTGTTCATGGCAGGATTAACCTTTTAATTTTATAATCTATTCCTTTTTGTTTGAAATGGCTTGATTTCAAACTTATTTATAAAAATAAGCTTAATTTTTTATTTAAACTTAATTTATTTAGCTCAAATCAAATCTTACCTTATGTGGTTGTGCTTGATCACTTTTTGAGAAAATTCTCCATACATAACTATCACATTCACTTCTTATTGTAAATTTAAATTAAGATGTAATTTATCGTTCATATTAGCTTAATAGTTTTATTTTATCTTTGGTGAATACGGCCATATGGGTATCATAAATAAGGAGAATATAACTATTATGATTGATTAAACATGTATAAAACAAGATAATTGTGAAAATTTTAAACTTGACTTGAATTTAGAATAATCAATTTGAGTTTTAATCTATGGTAAATAGTGATGTCGAGAATAAGAAAAATTGTCAATGAAAAAGAAGATTCAGTGGAGAAGAAGATCTTCTGTGCAATGACATCCACAAACCCTCAAACTTGAACTTGGTAGATACGCTGTAATTTCAATTTAAGTTTGATTCATTCAAATTGAATATGAATTTGAATTTGAATCGATTATACTCAAATCTATCCTTAACATTTAGCACAAAAAATCTTTACTCAAATCATATCAAACTTCATGGGCTAATTAGTTATTTGGATTTCAAATTTTCTTTTGAATTTTATTTATTTTTGAAAGATTTCACTTATTTTCTTTCCTCCTATCAGCTTTTGCCCACCTCAACACTAATGCTTTTTGGTAACTCCAATTTTATCCGAGTCCATGGTTAGAATTTCTTGGAGACCAAATTTTCATTTACCCAAAGAGAAACTGCAATAAGCGGGATGTGACATTGAGGCCTCCATGAAATTTCTATTTCATATCCAATATTGTATATAGTAATAATAAAGTATTCCGTTTGAATACCTAATTAAATATTTAGATTATGTATTATTATGTGATCGAATAATTTTAAATTAAAAATAAAATAACACTTACTCATATGATAATACATTTTCTAAATCTTTAATTGAAGTATTCAAAATTGAAAAGACCTGACCATGGAAATATGTTAATGTTTTATTTTTGGCTAAAAGATATTTCAATTTATTTCTTCCTGAAAGCTTTTGCCCACGTTTTTACTAATGTTTTTGAGCATCTGCAAATTTATAGATGTCCCGATTTTCAATCAGCCGCAAGGAAGAAACTTTGGTAACGAAGTTTTGACAAAGTTTGGTTATGAAATTGATGTAATCATAAAAGTTAATTGCCTCACATGCTAGAATATGCCTATCCCAAAAACTAAAGAAGCAAAACTTTCATTTTCGATAAAACAGAAATGAAAGGGAAATTTTATTTTTCCCCAATAAATAAATATAAACACATTCGAACAATATATCTTACCCTTGTTCGTATTTGATTTGACTCAATTTAAATATATCCCTAAACCTACACATAAATTGATGACAATATATTTTACATGTTTCAAAATAAAGTGTAAATTATGAATAAAAAAATAGTTTCATGATTATTATCAATTCAACAATTTTATAGATTATATCAAAGTTGATTTTATTACAAATAATTTAATAGATTATGTGAAAATGTGATTGAATGATTCAAGTTCTTCAACCACTACAGGAACTCGGTTCCAATTTCTGACTTTCTGCAAGCAGACAGCTCAGAAATTCAAATTCAAAGATGCCAACAACAGGGGTGGATTAGAGGCAATCCAAGCTAAGTCAATTTCGAATAGAGATGGATTCGAATTCAATTTGAAACCGAAAAATCCAACTTAAGTTGATGATGTGATTAGAGAAGAATAGTCATAAAAGATGATGAAAAAGAATAATAGTTGGAGATGAAAAATCATCATGAAAGATATAAAATCGTGAAAAAAAAGGAAAGGGGAATATATTGACAACTTTGTAATGACGGTTGGATTTTGGAATATTCCTAACTTATGGTTCACAAGTTCACCTACTGTCTCATTAAAAATATAAATCTCAGCCAATCATAGAAAGTCTTGAGACAGTTTTCCTAGCTCTGTTCACAATGTGGCCGGATTCCAAATTGCCTTGACATTAATTAAATCAAATAATGGCATTAGAATGATTCTGTCACCCAACAAACAAGCCTACTTCCAATGAATTAGGATCACAAAATTTCCTAGCAAATTCAGGAAACTTACCATATGCCTAATTCTCATATAAGGAAAGACTGGACCTAAACTGCTTGAACTAATATTGAAATTTGGATAAATTAGACTGAATTTGAACTAAAGATCAGAGTTGCTTTAAGAAAATAAACTGAGTTTGAACCAATCCGAACTCTGAACCCTACTACTGATGAATTTGGTTCTAGCAAATTCTGGCAACTTGCTATATGCCTAATTCTCAGCAAAGGCAGGATTCAATATAAGATGATCAAAGTCAAATAGAATGAGTTGAGCTCAAATTAAAAATTGAAGTAGTTTTCTAAATTACGTCAAGTTTGAACCAATCCAAACTCTAACCCCTTCTATCGATGACTTAGGTTCACAAAATTTTCTAGCAAATTCTAGCAATTTACCATATGCCTAATTCTCAACAAAGGCAAGATTTGATCCGAGTTGATCAAACTCGAGTTGAAGTTCAAATAGAATGAGTTAAGTTTGAGCTAATGATTGATATTGATTTCATTAGACAAGTTAGTTCAAACTGATCCAAATATTCAAGTTCAAACCGATTTGGATTAAATCCAAAATTAAATAATTTTAGAACTGAAATTTGAGCTTCAACTCATTAATATCAAAATCCAACCCAATTCTCAAAGTGAAGAACATTCTCAAAGAAGGCTAGTAAATAATAAATCAAACAATCAAATAACTAAAACTTATTCCAAAGCAAATTACTCAAAGGAGCAACAATTATAACTAAAGTTTATTTGACTCAAATGGGAAACACAAAAGCCAACATAGAATGAAACCAATAACCAGACTTGAAACAATTCAACTTCCCAGGTAGATTAGGGAAAATAGCAGCACTCATCACCACAAACTGATGAGAATCTTTTCATTAGATTAAGTGAACTTTACTTAATGGGAAGAGATCTAAAGATTGAGGGACTTGTTCAGCCATATCTTCCACCTCCCGCTTCCCCATCGACTAATGGCAGAGTCCAATCTTCCAGCATCTTCAATCTTCTCAGTCTGTGGCTTCTTGCACAGGATAAAATTTCGCACTCCATGTGATCCAATTGTATCCCAAGGACTCAGAGCTATAATCCAATTCAACCAAAATCAACTAAAAAATCCGATTCAATTCCACAAATATTAAAACAAAAAAAAAAAAAAAGAAAAAATCTAGGTTCTAGATTCCACCAAACTAGCAAAAGAAGATATAAACTTGTTCCCAAACTTTTTACACCACAAAAATAACCAGAACACATTAAAATAATGCTTTTTTATTTTTTTTAAAACAAAACCATAAAGCAAACCTCGACCAAATTAAGAAAAAGTTTTGAGATAACAAATATGGTAATTCTACCCACAAAACCAGGTCCCCAGAGCAAAGGGATTCCTCCATAGGAACAGTATCCCCAGCCCGTCCCCTCCTACTTCTTTCCTAAAAAAATTTTGAATTATTATGAATATGCTAATGTTCATGGGAAGGAGAGGGGACTTTTCCCATAGGAAGGGGGCAGGATTCCCGTCATTCCCCTATCAGGTATGGGGTGATGGACCCAGTGGCCATCCCTAAACAAAACCACAAGATAATTAAAATCAAAAAAATTGTAGGCTAACAGAAGAAAAATTTAGAATTTTTTGACCAATCTAAAAGATGGGTATTGAAAAAGCTCACCATCAGAGCCAGCATTGGAGCAGTAAAGCAGGAAATCATTAAGATCAGACCCAAGGATCGGTAATCTCCCTTCACGAGCATAAGATTTCAAAGCGGTATCAATAACAGCAGCAACAAGCTCTTCTTCATTCACAACAAATCGGATCGGGCCAGCGCTGCCCAGCACCGTGATGCTAATCAAAAACCTTTTGCCCTTTGGGGCCGGGTTCTTCTTCTGCTTGTACAACACCATCGTTGCTTGCAAAATAAACAAATTATAACACAATCGCGATAGAATGTTAATGGAATTTTTTTTTTCTATTAATCTTCTTGTTCGTTTAGTTTCCAGATAAAAATCTAAACTTTATAATCAAAACACACAAAAAAAATCTAAGGGTCGACGCCGAGGCAGCGGTAGTACCAGCCCTCTTTGCAGGATCCAAAAGCAAAAACAAGAGATGAGCTCGCCCTTGATTCACAAAGGGAGAGCATCAAATTACAACTCTTCAAGATTGTTTCCACCATTCACAAACAATTTCAAGACCAAAAATCTGAAAATTTGTAAAATCTCCGTCTCGCCCGTTTCGACAGACCTACTTCCCAAACTTTTTTCGAAAATTTAAAATATGGGTTTTGATTAGTAAGAGAATTGAGACGTGGGCTTCAACGGCTGAGAAATTATTTGCTCTAGGCGGTCCTTAAATAATGAGGGACTGGTCGATGTAAATTAGGGTTAGGTTTTGTTTTCTAGATGGTTTCGGTGGACCACGTCGTGTTCCTCGCTATGCCGCATTGCGTTCCGTGTGATGATGAAAAAGCCTCAGCAGAATACGGCGACGTTTCGCGGAAGAGTAAAGTTTATTACCACCTCTTATTAAAATTAAAAAATATTTTGATAATAAGGAGATAATTTAAAAAATAATTTCATTAATTTATTTTAAATTTTAATAATATAAAATTTTAATCAATTTAATTAAATATAATACAAATTTTATATATATAATAATGTTTTAAGAATATTTAAATAAAATAACATTTCTCATTATTAACTATAATTTTTTCCTATTAATACTAAATTTTGAAATAAATATTTAGATGAAAAGAATTACTCCTTTGTATAATTTTTAAAATTCAAATATATTTTTATGCTAAAATTTCTTGAATTTATCAGTATAATTTTATTGTTTTGGCTTTACTTTTTTGAGAATTAGTGTATTAGAATCTCTCACCCAAATAGAGTTCAAATTGGGAAAATTTCCTTTTTTGGTTTTAACTTTTGGGATTATTATAGTTTGTGTTGGCTCCTAATCTATAGCGATGTATCTTTTTGTTATTTGTTTTGGAATTTGATAAATAAATCTAAATGAATATATCAAAATTTATCAGATTAAATCACGTAGGTTGACATCAATGCTTTTAGATGCACATTAACATTAATTAATCTGCTAGAGTTGATAATTTTCAATAGGATCTGTTAGTTCGATAAAGTACAATATGAAAAAGATGGGTTAGAGTTAAGTTTTTCTGACCCAAATTTTATTTTGGGTTAACTCGATACGAGTTGAAATTAAATCAAATAGTATTATGGTTCATACAAAAGTAACTCGATCTGATCCAAATTGATTCAAATGTTAGGGAGAAATGTTACTTTAATAAAATTTGTTAGAGATAAATTATAAAATGTTGAAAGACAATATTAACAGTAGTTGAAATTTTATTCGATTGTATATAGTTATATATTTATGTAATTATAAATACTGATATTATTTTTTATTTTTATTTAAATATTTATTTTATTATTAAATAGTAAGAATGTGATTTGATCACTCAGATTATTAATATGCTTTAAAGGTCTTAGTATGTAAATGTTATTTTGTGTGTTTTATTAATAGTAGGTTGAAATAATTTGGTGGAGAAATCAAAACAGTAAAAACACTTTGAAGAGTGAAAATAATATATAATTTTGGATCAATTTAGATCAGGTTAAGTTAACTTGAACATTTAAAAGTTGAGTAAGAGTTAAAATATTTCAATACAATTCTAATTTAGATTGAATTAGAATAAAAGGTCTTTGACATAAAATCTAAATTGACATGATACGAACTACCAAGTTACAAATCGATCAATCTAATTAGATTGATGAAGTCAATTAAATTTTTTAAAACAGATTTAGTTATGTAATGTCAACATGACATAGTCATAATAATTATAACGATTTGATTCAACGGTTGAATTATAGTTCAACCTAATTCGACGGTTCAATCTGGTGTGTGTTGGTTGGAGGACTTAAATAAATTTGAACCAAAATCCAAACCAAATTTAGTACCAGATCTCATTCGGACTAATAGGTTCGAGTTTTAAAGAGGTGGTTGATATATGTAATTCCATTAAATATTTCAACAGAAAATATTTAAGCAAAAGAAGTATAAATATTGGTGGTTGTTAAGATGAGTTTCCCAACCATTTAATATATTTATTTCCCATATAAAATAATTTCAATTTCAATGTAAATTACTTGCCTAAATCTCCGGTAAAGCAGCCTTTGAGTGCAAAACAAGATTATGTAGTAACCATTAATTTACCTTTAAATTAAATTAAAATACTAAAAAGTCAGAATCCAATTAATGGTTTATTAATAAAGAATTGGGAAATTAAATAAACAACATAATTATGTGCATAATTTTGTGTATAAATAACGACGTATTATAATATGATTAGTTTTATTATTTTATCTTTAATTTTTAACTGTCTAATCACACGATAATATCGTTATTTGTATACAAAGTTGTATATATAAATAAAATACCTTTTATTTTAAACAATTTTAACATAGTTTTTGGCGATTACACGAATATAGTTAAGATTTCAAGTTAATATTTGTTTTATTGTCACCTCTAACCTTAAAATCTTTAGTCTCTCGGATACAATTTCATCCATGTTTTTATCTAAAGATTAGTTTAAAATAAAAAAATTCTACATCAAAATCACTTTAATCTAAGTAAGCATCTCATCATTTTATTTGTTATTTTGTTTTTCAAATTAAAATCAAAATTTTAAATTTTATTTTATGGGGATCAATTATACTTTGTTAATTCGTAAACTATTATTGTTTTTCTTGATATTTTGTAGTTAATTTTTTAGTTAATAAAACCGCAAATTATTCGCGTTTTAAATATGTTGTTTTAAACTTTTAAACCCAAAATATATTAAACATATATTTTCACTGTTTTATATATTTTCTATTTTTTATGAATTTTTAAAGTACGAAAATATTTCTCACATTTTAAATTAATTATCATAATATCATAACTATATAGACCAAATCCTCAATGTGTGTTTTACATTTCAATAACAATATGAAGGTATTTCATGGATCTCCCATACTCGCTTAATTTTCTTAGCTCAAATATCAATAGATCATAATATTTTAGTGAAAATTTGATTAAAAATTCATTAAATGATAATTTAAAATATGTTAAATAGTTAATTAAATACTTTATATTTGATAAAAAATTTATCAAATGATAATTTTTTATGATAATTGAATCTTGATTATATACTATGTTATAATAGGTTTAATAGTTGATTATATGCTTTCTATTTGAATAGTTATATTGATTTTAATCAAGAGATTTCTAAAAAATGTTAAAATTATTATTGAAAATATTATATTTTTATAAATGTATTATTGACGATATACCGTATTAAACTCGTATATACTCGTTTCATATCAAAATTTTGTAATTTTTTTTTACATATATATTTTTATTATTTGTCATACTATATACGTATAATTCTTATATAGTTTTTTTTTTTCCATTACGGTATTTATTTACTAAGGTTAGTTTTGTTATGTGAATGATTTATTTAGTTAAAATATACATTAGAATGAAAAACTAATTTAATTTTTGGGTATATTTCACAAAAAACCAATTGAAAGAGAATTACCTTAGTTTTCTAGAAACAGTTGGCAAGTATGTGTGTTGGGGTCATGGGCAATTTAGACAAAAAAAATTACCTAAAAAAAAATTGACAAAGCATTTTTCTTGCCTCCAATCTTATAATAAATAAAAAATCAGGTTAAAATTGTTTAATCCAATCAATAAAAGGTTATTTTAATTGATGTGTTTATTTACTTATGTTTTCATTAGGTAGGAACTTCATATAAAAGACAAAAGAAAAAAAAATTCTAAATACGCTTGTGATATTTTATTTACTTAACTTTAAATATTTCCAAATAATAATATTTTATGTATAAAATATTGATTAATATAAATAAATTAACGTAATTTTATATAATTAAATGGTTATAAATTAGAAATAAAATAAACAATTAGATTAAATTAGAAATAGATTATGTCGAGAGGTAGATATACATTATTTGTAAATTTGTGGGTTGTGCTAGAGTCTGTTAAAAGGCTCACGGGTTGGCTAGCGAAAACACCTCTGCAGGCGTGACCCACAATGTTGTAAATTTTGCCATGAGCCTTCGTATTTGGTGGGTTAGTATGGCCACCAAGCCTTGTATTTTATAGGCCTGACATAACTTGTGATTTATCGGGGCATGCTAAGTTTTGTCTGGTTTGATATGACCTAATCTAATACCAACCCTAAATTAGATAATTTAATTATATAATAATATATATGTTTCTTTATATCATTAATACTCACTCTTCATCCAGATAGTATTACTTGTTTTCAAATTTTTCTAAAGGAAAATTAATATATTAGTATTTAATTTGCTTTAAAATATAATTCTGTCAAATTGCGATTAAAAAGTAATATTTCTAATTTAATTATCTTGTGTATTTAGTTGAATGAGTTTTGGTACACACGAAAGCATCATATTATAGAAAAGTACATAATTAGGAGGACATTCCCTGTGACTCAATGTACAGCCATGAGCCAGCACTCCGTTGCAATAATAGAGTATTAGATGCTTATTACATTTTATAATATAATAAGGATAGAATTTCATACTATGCGAATTTCTGTATGAAACGCATCCTCCATTTCATTCCATTTGTTTCAAGTCCACTAAATTTCTTCTTTGCCAGCAGCTTCTTCAGATTCTGTTGAATAACCCACGTTGATACGGAATTAAGTTAAATATAGGCGTATAAGTACAGGGGAAAGATTCACCAATATTTTGAGCACGGTTTCGAGTGGGAGAGACAACAACATTTCATGTGTAGGCTTAACAACTGGGTTCAAAGTCCAAGATTTAAGAACAATAACGTCCAAATCCTGCTGGAAGATACCGGTTGTGTGATTCCAGCTTTGTTACATTGGTAAAATCTCATTCTCGCCAATGTGATTTTAGCTTCAATCAAATTATATGTATTTATTTTAAGTACATACTTATATGAGTAATTATGTGATTTTTAATTTATTTATGTATTAAAAATGGATACGTATATTATTACTATTTTAACTCTAACTTTGATAAAATTTTATCCTCGCCAAAATAAGAGAGTTACCCGTTTATGTGATTCTAGCTTTCACACTGGTAAAATTTCAACCCTGCTCAAATGACGGAAGATTGCTAAATTGTTACGTCAAATGATTAAAAATTGTTAGATTTGTTGTAAGTAATGTTAGACCGATAATTTAATAGGTGAGAAATTGGCTTTTGGGTAAAGGAATCTCAATAATGCTTTTGCGATGGCCTAACAAATTCTACAAAAGGAGGCTTAATCTCGAATAATAGAAGCTGAAAGCCCTTTTGTCATTTCCAGAATAGATGCCTTGCATTCCGTTTGGAGTATTTTAAATATTTATTGTGAGCGGCTGTGAATGTTTCTTGCAAAGAAGAAAAGAAATCATCTGGAAGACAGCATGCTAGTTGCTGTAAAACACTACATAATAATCTGAGTGGTGTTCCATTTTGGAATATTGAATTTATTCCTTTTTTTTTTCTTGGAAACCCTAAAAAAATCATCTGGAAGATGGCATGCTAGTTGCCGTAAAACAATATATAATAATCAGAGTGGTGTTCCATTTTGGAATATTGAATTTATTCCCCTTTTTTTTCTTGGAAACCCTAAAAAATCATCTGGAAGATGGCATGCTAGTTGCTGTAAAACAATATATAATAATTCAATCAAATTATCCGTATATATTTTTGATACAAATTTGGATACATATATAATGTGTTATTTTGTGATTGAATGATTTTAGATTAAAGATAAAATAATACATAATTATATGATAACATATCACTTATATATCTAAATTATGTACAAAAAAATGTATAAGCATAGTATTGCTAATAATAATCAGACTGGTGTTCCATGTGGTTTTTCCCTTTAGGAATATTAAGTTTATTCCTTTTTGTCTAGAAAACCTAAAAAAATCATGTGCATATTATTATATGTTGAAACATCTTAATCGTCATGATTATGTGTGATTTGTAAACGGTTAAGTGTATATCTAAAATGCATATTCAAAATGCGGTGATATGACACAATATATGATAAAGATGAATCCAATCCGAATTGGTTCAGCTTGGATACACTACTCAATTTGAACAAATTGATTTTAAATTAGAGATCTCGTTCAGTATTTCACATCAGAATTGATTTATTTGCTTATCTAGTGATATTCTTTATCATGTCCTTAAACCTGTTCACATCTCCAATGACAATTCTGTCTTGTCAGGAGCTTTCTGATGATACTGTGCATTTGCTTAAATTTATGAATCCATGTGGAGTGAGATCCCAATCGAGGTGGCTTGGTCTCAAAGTCTACTCAGTTCGGTTCAATTAGGCCCAAAATTGGTTTAGTTTGGATTTAAGACAAGTTCAAACTGAAAGAATTGACTCATTTTTTGAAACTAAGCCAAACTTGAGTTAGAGTAAGTTTGACTCAGTCTAGCTTGTAAGCAGGGGATGATTTAATGCGGTTCGAACTTGGCTTGCGACTCAATTAGGGTTATATCAAGTAATTGTCAAAATGACATTATTTTGCTTATTATTAAATAAAATAACATTGTTTTGTCAATAAGTTATGAACTTGAGTTATGAATCTGAGTAACAGATTCAACCCATAAACTTGAGTTGAATTAATTTCATTCGAGCGAAACTCGAAATATCGTTAGTTTTGACTCCACGAATTTTAACCAAACTTGAGCCAAAAAGTGCTTGGGCTCAATTTGATTTAGTTAATTTGTATCCACCCCTAAATACATGCAATGCATTATCTAGTAACTTTTATCTACGATTATTGAAGGATCATACCGACCATATTATGAATAGGGGATATCAAGTTCTATTTGGCTTGAAAAGAGTTAAGTTTAAGTTTGATTATAGTACTAAATTGAGTTAGAGTTGAGCTAGACTTGATACTATAGTTAAGTTAAAATTGACCAAATCAATGTCATTTTGATATATATTAATTAAAATAATATTGTTTTAACTTATTCAAATTGAATTTTACCAAGCTCCCAAGTTTGGTGAGTCCAATTCTCCTCGAGCTCAATAGAACAAAATCCTTAGGTTAGAGCTTATCTAAGCTGAGCTCATTTTGAATTAAGTTGACAATCAAACTGGAGTCAACTCAGTTCAAATCATTCCCTAATTATGAAGCACCACACTAAAGTTTTAGTTACTAGATGTTTTTGAAATATTCTGATCAATTAATTTACACTAAAACTATATGTATACATATTTGAGTATACAAATGATGTGTTATCATGTGACTGAGTGATTTTAAATTGATAATAAAAGTAATACCCAATCACACAATAACACATTATTTATATACTCAAAAGTTTGTACACATAACATTGTTCATTAATTTGTATCCAAAATTTTTTGACTTAAACCTGATGAAAGGGCCAACATAAGTCTTAACCGGTTTGAATGGTCTGATGACAATTAGACCAGTAAATTGCTTAAATAAATATTAATTTAAAATAATATTTAATTAAACATAATTTTGACATAATAATATGTGGTGCATATGTTTTTTTTATAAAATTATGAGTCTTATATAACCAAACAAAAATTGTGACCGACCGGTATGGTGAAAGCCAACAATTAAAAAATTTTGCAAACCAACATGCTGTACTTAATATGAGAGTTTGGTCATTACATCCTAGTCAAGCTGATTCGATCTGAATTTAAAACAATGTTTGTCTAGATACATGGCCAGAAATGCAAGGGTGGGCACTTTCATGAATTGGGCTGGCTGTAAGCTAATTCCCAACATATTTTGGCACTTATATTCGTTAGAATGTGCTCAACTTTATGTTCCATTTAACCTGGAAGCGTAACAATACGCTTATAGTAGCTATTTGGATGAACAATTCCTTCTTCTTTGACTTCCAGTATATGTGGATTCTAGTCAGTTCAACTTCGATAGGTTAGTTTGAGTTAGAGGCTCATCGATATCATTGCATTATAGCTCTTTTATATCATGATCTTTTTCTTCAATGACTTTTCTTTTTGTTCTTTGTTAACAACTATTCATCTCTAGTATATTAATAGAATAGAATACGTACATTCCAGAATATGTTCAGTCAGAAATCCTCCATATGAATGGATTCTTTTCGCTTGCTACATTAACTTAATCTCCCTTTTTCTAATAATTAAGTTAGCTTGAAATGTTGCATTGGATTAGGAAAAAGAACCTAACCAATATTAATTGCGGTTACATTTATAAGGTCTAACCTCATGTTCAAAAAAATTGCATTTCATGTGTAGACTTAACAAGTGGCTTCAGAGTCCAAGATTTAAGAACAACAACATTCAAAACTTACAGGAAGGTATTGGTCCAAATGATTGTAGCTCCGTTACATTTGGTAAAATCTCATTCTCGCCCAGATGAGAGAGGTGCCAGTGTATATGATTTTATCTCTAATAAAATTATCTGTATTTACTTTGAGTATACAAACAAGTGCACATTTAATGTACTTGAATGATTTTAATTAAAAATAAAGTAATACTCAATTATATTATTACGCATAAAAGTGTGTACTCATTTATGTATTAAAAATAAAGCAATGCTATGTGTACCCATTTTTGATACACAATTCATTTATACAATGATGTGTTATAATGTAATTAGGTGATTTTAAGACATATATCATAATATGATAAAGAAACATCAAATCACATGATAACACTTCATCTGTGTATACAAATTATGTACCAAAAATAGCTATACATAGTTTTATTGTTAAAAATAAGAACGTATAGTATTGCTCTTACCATGGGTAAAATCTCATCCCTATCATCCCATCTTTGCCCTCATGAGGGAGGTAACTTTGATAAAATTTCAACCCTGCCAAATGACGGGAGATTGCTGGATTGTTATGTCAGATGACGGAAGATTGTTGGATTTGTTGTAAGTAATGTTAAACTGATAATTTAATAAGTTGGAAGTTAGCTTTTGAGATATGAGAATCACAATAACGCTTTTGCAATGGCCTAACTAATTCGTCGAAAGGAAGCTCGATCTCGCATAATAGAAGCTGAAAGCCTTTTTGTCATTTCCAGAATAGATACATTGCATTATATTTGGAGTATTTTAAATATTTACTGTGAGCGGCTGTGAATCTTTCTTGTAGAGAAGAAAAGAAATCATCTGGAAGACGGCATGCTAGTTGTTATAAAACAATATATAATAATTAGAGTGGTGTTCCATTTTAGAATATTGAATTTATTCCTTTTTCTTTTTCCTGGAAACCCAAAAATCATCTGGAAGATGGGCATGATATTGGCTGTGAAACAATATATAATAATCAGAGTGGTGTTCCATTTTGGGATATTGAATTTATTCCTTTTTCTTTTTCCTGGAAACCCAAAAATCATCTGGAAGATGGGCATGATTTTGGCTGTAAAACAATATATAATAATCACAGTGGTGCTCCATTTTGGAATATTGAATTTATTCCTTTTTTCTCCTGGAAACCCTGAAAAAAGATTCATCTGGAAACCCTAAAATTATCTGGAAGATGGGCATGCTATTAGTAGTTGCTGCAAAACAACATATAATAATCAGAGTGGTGTTCCATGCGGTTTTTCCATTTTGGAATATTGAGTTCATTCCTGTTTTTCTTGGAACCCTAACAAAATTTCATTTTTTCATAAAACCCTGAAAATTTTCGGTTTTTTTCTAGGCTCAAACTTGACCTGTTTCCCTCAATTCAGCTCGAGCTTTTTTTGACTTGAAGTGAGTCAAACTTGAACCGAGTTTGCTTTGACATAGTAACTGAGCCAAAATTAACTAAAATAATATAATGATGTCGTTTTAGTTTATTAGAATTGAACTTTTTTAGATTAACAAGCTTGACAAACTGAATACTTATCAAATTCGAGCTCAACAAAACAAAATCCTTAGCTCGAGCATGTCTAAGCCGAACTCATTTTGAGCTAAGTTGGCAATCGAGTTTGAGCTAACTCGACTCGAATCCACCTTTAATTATGAAACACCACACACAAATTTTAGTTTCTAGATGTTTTTCAAATATTTCTATCAATTAATTTTTGTCCAAATTTTTTTGGCTCGGACCGGGTATTGCCCAACAAAAGGGTCAATATAAGTCTTAATTAGTTTGACTAGACTAGCTCTTATATTAATAAATTATTTAAATAAACATTAGAATAATATTCAATTATTCTTGTTAGATGGACTTGTTTTGAATCTTATATAACCAAATAAATTGTGACAGTGTGGTATAGTGCAAGCCAAACATTACAAAATTTTGTAAAACAAGATGCTGCTATTAGTATGATAGTCTGATCATTAGGTTCAGGTCAAATCAATTTGACTGACTGATTCAACTCAGATTTTAAAAACAATGTTTATGTCTAGATACATGGCCAAAAATGCAAGAGGTGGGCAATTTTAGAAATTGGGCTGGCTGTATGCTAATTCTCAACATATTTCGACACCCATATTTGTTAGAATGCGCTCAAATTTGTGTTTTATTTACGGGCAAATGACTATTCCCACCCAAGGTTTGGTGAAAAAGATAAAAACATACTCGTGATAGTTCAAAAACCTAAATGCTTACCTAAGGTTTAATCTATTTCTATACACTCAAAATTTTTTTGTTAAGTTTCAAGGTAAAATTATCATTTTACCATTAATATTAAAATAAATAAAATTATATCTCACTATCCGCCTTTTTGGTTTGGAAAACTAACAATTTTTCCTTATGATTAAGTTTTGAAAAATTCACTTTTCTCCCTAGAGTTTGATATCCTAAAATTCAGCCACATCCTCCAACGAACGATGCTTTTCTCTTCGGTGTTTTTCTCCCGATGGCTTTCTCTCTTGATAGCATTTCTCTCTCAAAGGACAAGACTTTCGTCTAGATGATAAAAGATGACACTTCGTTGTCCAAATCTGGATGACGAACGCTATCTCTAGGTTTGCGGTGAAGTTGTTGTTCGTCGTCTCTAGGAGAAGAGAAAGACAATGATGGAGATGGTAGTTGGGTTTAGGTTGGAAACCGGCAGTCGTCGATGACCAGAGAGGTGAAAAAAAAAACCTAGGAATTTGAGGAAGGGCGAGGGAATGCCACTTTTCAAAGTTGATGCCTAGGGTGAAGTGTCAATTTTCAAAACTTGACAGAGAAAATGAGGAAAAAATTTTATATTTTTTAATAATATTATTAAAATGATATATTTTACCCTTATATTTAATGACAAATTTAACGAAAGTTTAGGAATGAGTTAGTGTTTGAGTTTTTGAACTCTCGCAGATATGTCTTCGTCTTTTCACCAAACCTTAGGTAGGAAATTGTCCTTTGGCCCTTATTTAATTGGGGTTGTTTGGATACTTTGAGCAATTCCTTCTTTTTTGACTTTGAGTATGTGTGGATTCTAACCTATACTAGTCGGACTTGAATTTATGTTTGGTTTGAACAAAATAAATTTGAGCTGCAACTTCAACTTAATAGCTTAGTTTAAATTTGGGGCTTGTTGATATCACTGCACCAGAGCTATTTTTCTCTGATAATTCTTCTTTCTTCAATAACTTTTATTTTTTTCGTAAACAACTCTTCTTCTTCTTTGGTATAACAAAATAAAGCACGTCCATTAAAAAATATGTTCAGTCAGAAATACTCTTTATTGGATTCTTTTCGCTTGGTATCAACTTAATCTCCCTTTTTCCGATAATAAGTTAGCTTGAAATGTCGCATTGGATTAAGGAAAAAGAAAGTAACCAATATTAGTAGAAGCTACATTTATAAGGTCTAAGCTCAGGTTCAAAAAAATTGTTAAGGCCAACTCAGAGTTTTATAACTCGGGTAGGACCGGTTAGTCTGACCGGAAATAAGTGATCAATCACCATATGACCCGATTAACCCGGGTTTATTTACTTAATATGAGGAGACTAGAATCAGGGTATATAGAATATTAATTCTGATCAGTCCTTTTTGATGATGATAATAGTTAGTTTAATTTTATTCAATTATTTAAGAAGTAAAAATTCTCGCTTCTTGCAGTATTAATTGTAGAAGACGGGAATCAGACCTTGGTTTTGAACCTGTGACCGGGCACAAACGCTGCTAAGCTAAAATAATTTATTGTTTAATGTTATTAAATGAATATATTTGGTAAAAGGCCAAAAAACCTTGTTTCTATCCAAGTATAGTGAAATTCTAAAATCCCATGTTTTAACTTTCAAAAATCCAAACATCTACTCATAAATAAATTTCTATTAAAAATCTCAATTAGAGTTAGGAGTAAAACCGTTATTTACTAAAAATTTTAAAAAATTAAAGTTTTATCATATTTTTCTTTTCAGGTTTAAAAACTTACAATTTTCCCCTAACTCAAAGTTTGAAAAATGACAATTTTTCTCCTAGGGTTTTTTCCACTTCTCTCCAATGATGATTCATTGTCTCTAACTATCGGTTGTCCTCTCTCCTGCCTTATCTCTCCCTTCTCTCTCTGACCGTCTTCGACTGAGATGAAGACGAAATTATCTTTGTCTTAAACGAAGATGAATGGTTTTTGTCTAACGCGAAGATGCGCTGTCTTTCTCTTGGTTGAAGAAGACCGGAGGGGAAAGGGAGAGAGGTTGGGAGGGAGAGATAAGGTGGGAGGGAGGACGATCATCGGCCAGAGATGGCAAATTGTCGCTGGAGAGAAAAGGAAAAAACCCTAAGGGGAAATTGTCACTTTTTAAATTTTGGGTTGGGGGGAAATTGTGAGATTTTTAAACTTGGGAAGGAAAATGTGATAAAACTTTAATTTTTAAATTTTTTTAGTAAATGATGGTTTTACGCCTAATATTAACTGAAATTTTTAACATAAATTTGTTTATGGGTGAGTGTTTGAGTTTTTAAAAATTAAAAAATGAACCTTTGAGATTTCACTATATCTTAGATGAGAACAAGTCTTTTGGCCTCGATAAAATCATAATAAACTTTTAATTATATCACGTTAACATCGTTAGTCTGCTTGACTAGTCAGATTGAACCACCCTTAGGTCAAGCTCAGGTTTGGTTCTAGAAACACTGGGCGAAAGTGGTGAAAAAACAAAAGGGATTAAACTGATAATTTTCTATATTTAGAAGCTTCTTGCTAAAAAGAAACAATAGGCTCAGCTGCAAAGTCGTTGGATCACAAAGCCAATAGTAAATATTGACTTTCTATCTTGATAAATTATGATGTTCCTGAAATATTTGAAGCAAATTCAGCGAGGGACAATTTTCATTTACAACAAAAGCTTCCTCAGGTTCGCTTTTTTCATACGATTTTATTAAGTCTTCTATGATTCTGTATGAATTTTTGCATGCAATACTTGTGTATGTGCTCGTATTTGTTAACGTTTCCATTGGCAGTTTTTCCGAGAAAATATTTTGGTTCTTGAATCACCTGCAGCTGAAAAATGTCTCGTTCAATTGAAAGTATGCTGGGCCTTCTGAAAATCCGTGTGAAGAGAGGCATTGATCTTGTTGTGAGCGACACATTTAGCAGCGATCCTTATGTTGTTGTTACCCAGGGAAAACAGGCATGTTTCTTTCATCTTTACGTTACAAATATAATTCAGTTTGATCTACAGGATCTTGCACAGGTTAAAAACATATTGAATTCAAAATTTGTAGGGTAATTAGAATACCTGATTTTGCCATATCAGTGAATTCGTTGAGTTCATGAAATTATATGTATTGAAGTGATCACCCTTCATTTCTTGAAACCTTTTTGAATAATAATTTTAAATGGATAAAATTGTGTGTTAGAGATTCTAAGAGGCCACCTTACCAACACACATAAGTTATTGAACCCACCAAATGTCTGATAAACCTCGTTTACACAGTAACTTAAATTGTTATTGAATCTCATTGGAGGTTTATCTACCTAGATCATAACAAGTGTATTGAGTTTATCTTTTTTTATCAATAGTATATCTATAAACAATCATTGAACTATTTAATTATAGTTAGCGCATATCAGAAAATTTCCTAAAGAAAATCATTGGCTTGAAAATATTATTCACTATGCTCCCTTTTCTACATGGATGTTGTTGCAGAAATTGAAGACCAAAGTGGTGAGCAATAACTGCAATCCTGTATGGAACGAGGACTTGACTCTTCCCATTAGAGATCCTAGTATTCCAGTTCAGTTGGTAAGAAAAATCATATCTCAGAAATGGGTTCGATTTTATCTTTTTCTTCTACAATCTTTACGTGTAAAAATTTATTTGCAGACTGTATATGACAAAGACACGTTCAGTGTGGACGACGAAATGGGATATGCAAATATAGATATTAAGCCATACATGGATTGCATAAAAATGGGGCTGGAAAATCTTCCCAATGGCTGTACAATTAAGAAGCTTCAGCCTACCAAGGAGAACTGCCTCCTCGAGGAGAGCGGCATCATATGGAACAACGGCAAAATAACTCAAGACATGGCCCTCAAATTGCAAAATGTAGCCAGTGGCGTCGTCGAAATCCGCCTTGAGTGGCTCGATGTATGAGGGTTTGAGTGAGATGCATGCATGCCTCAAAATTAACTTTGTCAAAATGAATGTTTCATTTTTGAAATAGTTCGTAGTATTTGCTTATATATTATCCTAAATGAATCGAAGTCAGTTTTGTTGTAATGAGAACTACCAAGAGAGTATCTTTGTTTTGTTTAAGTTATGAATAGAAGAAAAATGGATCTAAGTTAATATTGGTGATTGAACAGATGATTTTTAAGGGTCGATTCGATTTGATTTGAGCCAAGCTTAGAGATGGCTCAAATTTGATTTGAATCCATCAAATTTGAACTAGGTCAAACTGATACATTGAGTCACATTGTTGGTAAGTGAATAGTATTATCAGAGGAACTATAGACGTCATTGTCATCAAATGGATACATGAGCCAATTTCACACGAGCTAACCAACTGGAGCTTCAATTCTAGATCGGCTGTGTTTATAATCTCATAATTTTGATAGTTCAATATGTTGCTAAGGCAAAAGAATTTTCCTTTTCGGTCTATATGAACTCATAATTTACTCTAGTGTACTAAAATGGTGAGGTATTGTAAAAGCCTGCAATGAAAATACTGAAGGGCATGGACACGTTGATGAAGCAAATTCTACTATAGACACGAGAAAAATTCTAACATTTTGCAAGATAAGAAAAAAGAAAAAAGAAAAAAGAAGAAATAGTTTATATATTCAAGATAATTATGTATTTACAAAATATCATCTCATTTCTTCCTACTTCATCATATTTGGTGTTTGATATGGTTATGAACAAGGGTGGATACAAATTGACCTAAATCCGAACACTCTTTGATTTGAGTTTGACTCAAATAAAAAATAAGACAACCTGAGTTCAATTTGAGTTTGTCGAATCAAAGTTAAGGATAGTTTGAGTTCAGCTCGGTCTTTAAATTTGGCGCCTGATTCATTAACATGACTTGAATTTGTAGCTCTAATTTACGACTCATTAACAAAACGATATTGTTTTTCTTAATAATAGTAAAACGACTTTATTTTGACAATTGCTTAACATACTTTGAATTGAATTGAGAGCTAAACTTGAATCGAATCAAGTTATCTATTAAGCTTGTGAGTCTGATAAAATCAAATTTCCTCTAATTTGAGCTCAATTAAATTTAAAAAACAAGCAAACCCTCTCAACATAAATTAAGTCGAGTTAACTTTAACTCATATTGAATTTAACCCTAGTTCTAAAGGATGAAAGGGATATTGTGAATAATGTCTTACTCTTGACTTGAGGGTAGAATTGACTTAATTGTCTTTTGTCATCAAAAGGGCATAATGGTCATTTTTGGGCATAAATTTTTTCTAGACTTTGGTATATAAACCAAAGTGTCGGTGGACTCTATTCATTCTGCATACTCTGTTAGGTTTGGTTCTATAGAGAAAATCCTCTAGTTTTCTTCGATTTAATGTGTAATTTGTCAAGTTTGTATGATGTACATTAAGTGATGCTTGATTTCAAAACAGTATATCGTCTATGTATTTAGATTGAAGGTGATCGGTGTTGTAAGTTATATTTTTCATTCTTATAGTGGATTTAACTAGAGGTTTTCTCCAAGGATTGGAAAACCAGATCAGACTGGTGGGTCAAACCAGACAGACTGTGAACTAGCCCTTTAGATATTCTTGTTATAAATAAAACTGTTTTTCACACAAATTTGGATTGGGCCATAGTCAAAACTGTGGTTTTGTTTGGTTCCTAGTCCAATCCGATTCAGAATCCATTTGGTTTTTTAAATTTAAATATAAATTGAAAAAAATATTTACAAAAACCTAACTCCTCTAGCCTTTTCATGCGTGTCGTCGCTGCTGTGACCTATACTGAACTCACCAGCTGACGACGGTTGTCGACGATGTTTGATGATGTGTGACACCAATTGCTCAAACTTAGAATTGACAGGGGTAGCGATGTTCGAGGGATAGATGATGGTTAATAGAAACAACAAACGCAAGAACTTACATGTGAAACGATGACAAACGACGTTGTAGGACATAAAGACATTGATAAGGAAAGCGAATCCATCTCTGTGAAAGAAAATGATGACAAAAATGAGGCTGGTGATGGAGGTGGGAGAGAAGAGACGGAACCAGAAGGTTTATTAAAAGAATTGAATATCCTTGAATCGAAGATCCTTGTTTTGGAAGAATTTTTATGGCTCACATGACATTAAGATTTTATTTTATCGAGTATAATAGTATTTATTTGATAAAATAAATTAATATAAGATTTTCGATACCGAAATTCTATCAGCTAATACAAAGATGCGACTTTTTATGATAAAAAGATATGATTCTTCCTAATGAAAAGAGGTGATTCTTTATGATAAAAAGAAGAAACTCTTTGCTAATGAAAATATGTGACTTTTGATGAAAAGTCACCATTAATTCTATAAATAGGAGTTGGTCCTCTCTTTACCCCTAACACACACATAGTTTTCATAACATTTACATTACAACACACTAATAGTAACAACTTATATATAGAAAAACATTAAGTTGTTTTTATCCATTATTAAGTTAAGGGGTTAAGTGAGAGAAATCAACATCCTCTATATTTATTCATGAATTCTTTTTATGATTGATACGTTATAAAATATGATGAAATCAAGGTATGTTTTTCTATCTTTATTTAATGTGAAAAATATGAAGTTTAAGATTCTTGGGTATGATAATTGTTTCTTTATAAACATAAGAATAACTTTCATTATGGGATAATTAGCTTACATTATGGGCACAACTAATTGTTTTTCTTTATGCATATAATAATGACTTATATTAGGAGTATAATAGTTTAATATTTAATTGTTTTTTCTTAATGTAATTATAATTTACATTATTGATAATTTAAAATTATGAATGTAATTATGATTTATATGATTATAGTTTGATGTTTAATTGTTTCCGCTTTAAAATAATTATTAATAACTTACATGTTTTCCATGGGAGTATGAGTTTGGTTGTTTCACCAGAGCTCATTTTAGAAAGACGGATGGGAGATATTATGGTGTGTAAATTGAAAGGAAGGGATGAAAATAGTGGAGTGGTGAGTTGTTGAAAAAAGGTAGTAATAAACTGGACAAACTGCAAATCTTTGACTCTTTTTATCCCATGTGATGATGATTCTTTCTTAAAAGGGAAAAATTCATCCTCACTTTTCTCTTGAACTTTTTTTTCATGAAGTTGAATTACCATAACACTCTTTAATTGTTATAGAGTATAATATATATATTTTTTCATAATAGAGCAAAAGACGATATTTGCTAATGTTGCTAATTTTGCGTAACTGAAAATCCGGTTGAACCGGCCAGTTAAAATGGTTTGATCGGTTCGACCAGAACCAACCCTTAAAATGGTTCATGATCTGATTCGGTTCTTAAAACCTTGGTTTTCTCTACATTGGATGTAGGGTTTTGATTTTGGGACTCTAACCAAGTAAATATCCTTGTTATTTTGATTTCATGTTTCTTTATTGGGAAATTATATTAAATGGCCAAATTACCTATCCATTAAGTAAAAATGCCCAATTTCCCTATTCATAAGCAAAAATGCCCAATTTTCCTATTCCTAGGCAAAAATGCCCTAAACTTTTTTTAAAATACCAAAATTACCCTTCACCACATCTATCTAAACTTTATCTCTCTCTCACTCTTATTACACACACTTCTTATCTCACTCAAACACTCATTCTTATTCTCATTTATACTTAATATCAATTAGTACAGGTTCGTTCGAATGGAAGAAGTTCGTATTTCTAAATTCGAATCGAAAAAAGGCTATTCGTGAAAAAAAGGTATTTATACGAATCTTAACCTAAAAACTTAATTTTAATTGTTAAATCTAGTTTATACGTCATGTAAAGGGGTTACTTCAATATTAGATAATAATATAGGGGTTAAATACAATGTTAGAGAACTATGGGGGGTATTTTGATATTATACAATATAAAAAAAGATTTAAATAACATGTTAAGAATAGATAGGTATATTTTGATATAAGACAACATACAAGGGTGTTAAATGAAGTGTTAGATAATTATGGGCGTCAAATGAAATGTTATAAAAATATGAGGGGCATTTTGATAGTAAACATTGTAAGAGCATTATAAATGAAATTTTAGGAATAGATAGATGTATTTTGATATGAGACAACATACAAGGGTGGTAAATGCAATGTGAGGTAATTATAGGGATAAAATGAAATATTAAAAAAATATAAGGGGTATTTTGAAATTATATAATACATGAAAGATTTAAATAATAGGTTAAGAATAAATAGATGTTTTTTGATACAAGAGAACATAAAATGATGTTAAATGAAATGTTAGATAATTATAGGGGGTTAAATGAAATGTTTAGAAAAACATGGGTGTATTTTGATATTTCACAATATATGAAGGATTTAAAAACATGTTAAGAATGAATAGATATATTTTGATAATAGGAAACATACGAGGATATTAAATAAAATATAGATAAGTATGGGGGGGCTAAAAAAATGTTAAAAAATATAGGAGGTATTTTGATATTAAACATTGTAAGAAAGCTTTAAATGAAATGTTAAGAATAGATAGATATATTTTGATACAAGGTAACAGAAAAGGTTGTTAAACAAATTGTTAGATAATTATAGGGGGTTAAATGAAATATTAGAAAAATATAGGGGGTATTTTGATATTACACATTGTATGAACATTTTTAATGAAATATTAAGAATAGATAGATACATTTTGATACAAGATATTATACAAGGGTGTTAAATAAAATATTAGATAATTATAAGGGTTAAATGAGATATTAAAAAAATATAAGGGGTATTTTGACATTAAACATTGTAAAAACGTTTTAAATAGAATGTTAAGAACAAATAGATGCATTTTGATACAAGATAACATACGAGGGTGTTACATAAATTGTTAAATAATTATAGGGGGTTAAATAAAATATTAGAAAAATATGAGGGGTTTTTTTATATTAATAATTGTAAGACTATTTTACATAGTTATTACATATTTTTTGTTATAAATGAATAATTATTTCTAAAAACTTGTCATTGTAGGATTAATAATTAAAATGGATGGTTATGCATCGGTTCGTTACCAAGGAGAATAGATTCAAGGTAGCGACAATACAATGAAATATGTTGGAGGATCTAAACAATTGATTAAAATTCCTTATAGAACAACATTTGAGAGATTTATTGAGCTTTTGAAGGAGTTTTGCGGTATTGATCCAATGAAAAACTACCTTCAACTATCAATGAAGCCAAGAAAAATTGAGCTCGATTGCCTGTACAGATCCAAAATGATGAAGATGTCAAGGTTCTTATTGATATGTCTCAGTACTTATAGGAATGTATTCATGTTTTTGTTACATGTACCCTAATTGAAGGACAAGAGGAAGAAGATGAAGATGAAGAAGAAATTAGTGGGGTGAAAAAAGAATATGATTCGAAAAACTTGATTGATTTCGGTAATGACCTATTGTACATTGCAAACTTATGGGCTCATGGAGAAAAAGATAGGGTTCCCGACTCGAATGACTTTGATGGAAATGATATGCTCGATATTCCTTCTGAAAAGGTAAAGCCTGAGTATATGGCACCAGTTACTGAAGGTATGGATAGTTTACAGCTTGAAGATCCTATTTCAGGTGGTGAAAATTATTCTGGGCCATTTTTTGACAATATCCCCACCGATTCATTTAGGTGGCTTCTTGATTTTCTTCCACAACCATCAACATCATCAGGTGGTATCGGATCGATCCGAGAGGAGAATGATCTAAAGGTTGGTGATATTTTCCATAATAAAGTACAATTGAAAGATGTTGTGAAGTAATTTACCTTACTTAAAGGATTTCAATTCATGGTCAAGAAGTTTGACAGGGCGCGATGGGAAATTAAGTGCAAGGCTGAAAATTGTGAGTAGTATATACATGCAAACAAGTCCAAAGTCTGTGAAGTGTTTCAAATTAACTATATGAATCCTACCTACACATGTTTAGTTGATCAAATCATGCCACATCACTGACAAGCTGGGGCCCGAGCTTTAGGTCAATTAATGAGGTCAAAGTTTGTGTTGATTAATCAAATTTATCGGCCTAAGGAAATAATTATGGACATCGTCGACTGGTATAAAATTGACATTTCATATTCACAAGCGTGACGGGCAAGAAATTGGGCTATAAATTCATTAAGGGGCTCACTGGAGGAATCATTTATGCTATTACCGGATTATTGCTATAATCTACAGCGTACTAATCTAGGCACCGTTACTACTATTGAAACGGATAATGACCATCGATTTAAGAATTTTTTCATGGCATTAGGATGTTCCGTTCGTGCATTCAGAGAATATCTCTAACTTGTTATTTGTATCGACGTTGTTTTCCTTAAAGGTCGATATCTAGGACATTTATTCATTGCGGTGACTCTTGACGGTAATAACCAGATATATCCTATTGGTTTCGGTGTCGGTAAAAAAGAAGATCACGACACGTGGTGTTGGTTTTTAAGGAGGATTAAAGAATGCATCTATGACCTCTCTGAGCTGGCGATAATCTTAGATCGACATCATGCTATATACTCTGCAATGGTTGAAGTCTTTCCAGATGTCCACCATGGATGTTGTTGTCATCATCCTTTGTGTAACATACGGGTAAAGTATAAACGAGACTCAAAGGTAAAATGTTTAAACAAGTATTAAAATTTTGAAATGTTTATCTTTTCCATACATTTTTATTATAAAGTTCTCATATTTTTTACCACCTTACAGGTTACGGGTACATATTGGAAAACCGTAAAATCATACACTAAACCAGAATTTGAGGCGATGATGCGATCTCTTGATTCGATGAACCCTTAAGCTAGAGCTTATCTACGTGAGGTCGGATTTGAGCGTTGAAGTGGAGCACACTTTTTGGGACATCGATACAACATCATGACAACTAATATTGCAAAATCATTTAACGCCCTTGTCAGACATGCACGGGGTCTGCCTATCACAATGCTCATCGAGTTCATTCGTGGTACCATGTAGGAATGGTTTTACGAGAGGAGAAACCATGCAAGTAAGTATCCAATCGTTAATAATTAAAAGTTTTTGATCATATACTTTTTCCCCTTAGTTTTGGTAATTAACAAATGTATTTTTAATATTTTTTAAAATTACAGATGAATGCCCTAACTTTGTCACCCCTTGGATGAAGAAGAAGATTAGCAGTCGTCTGTCAAAGTCTGCACACTTAGAGGTTCAGCCAATTATACCTACTCGATATTGGTTGTTGGTTTTGATGGATACATGGGTATTGTGGACTTCGGTGAAATGTCTTGTAAGTGTATAAAATTTTAGCTTTCACGTATTCTGTGCAAGCATGCCATTGTTGTTACACGACATATGAGGCTCACAAATGTCAATGCATGGGTTCATCTATTCAACCGCACTGAATTCTACCGTGCAATACATCAAGAACTTGTTAATCATCTTGGAAACTAATCAGAATGGTTGCACTCACCAAAAAAAATAGTTATTCTGCCCTCCGTCCTCGATAGTCATCATCCTGGTTGCCCTTCCAACAGAAATTGACGTCCTTTGCAAGGAGAAAATGTTACACCAAGGATTTCCAGTCGTTGTCATGAACCAGAACATGTACAAACCCAATGTAAAAGCCCAACACCAGTCCCAAGCTCCACCCCATAGCATTCATCCAGAAAAGGCAAAGGGTTGAGATCTTGACAAGCTTATATTTAGTTTTGTTGGTTATATGATTCATTATTGTTTCAAATGTGTAATTGTATTCACATGTGATGTAATAACTTTAGTATGAATAATTTCTTCATTTCATATTTGTTAGAATGAACTGTTTGAGTATTTCTTTATTTCATCTCATGTTTGATAGTAATATCACTCAAATCACATATAATTATTTATGTGACAAGATTATTTTAAAAATGAAATCAAATAAATATCCATATATAATGATAGATAAAGTACATCGTATATATATGCACATACAATAAATATATACATAAGAACATATGAAGAATGATAAATAAACAATGAGCTAATTAAATATACACCCGTGATCTACTTGATACAGTGGAAATACAACTACGATGCTAAACGTTGACGCATAGAGGTAGACGACTCTCGGGGAAAATATGAATGTTTGATCCTATGTCCGGATGAGCGAGAAATATATGATGAAATAGCAGATCGTTGGTTAAATGAAAGCCCTATCACCAAAGCAAACTCAAACGGGCTAAATCTTATGTCAACTCTGCTAACCCTAAACCATAACTCGTCTCTGATGGAGGGCCGATGTAGCTATCGTAAAAGAAATGCATGAACCAATATCTTGAAAAATTTGGTTTTCAGTAGACAAAGGAGATGCCCGAAACATGTCCTCTCAAACAGTTAGAGTGGCTTCGGGGTCAAGTGTAGATGCAATCCTGGATAATGTGGTGTGCTGTGCACGACATATAACCTCTGCCCGAAAGTGTCTGGACTCATCGGGGATCGCAGCTCGCCTTCAACATGTTTTCTTGTACAAGAAATATCCTGTAAAAATTTTAAAAATTCGTAAGATATTCATAAAAAACAAATATGTAAACAAAAGTAGTAATGAAAAAAACATAGAAAGATGAAAAATAGAAAAAAATCAAAAAAGAAATGACAAAATTTAAAAAATAAGATTTCATTATCTTAAAATGGTGAAAATAAAAAAAGGGAACTGAAATTCGAATTCTATACGTTGAAATAGCCTAGAATGTCAACAATTGAAAAATCATTCAAAAATCTGAAAAAATACAAGTCCATATATTCTAAAACTGTAAAAATAAAAAAAACATAACTGAAATTCGAATTCTATATGTTGAAATTCCCTAGAATGTCAATAATGGAAAGATCATTTGGAAATCCTCAAAATATGAGTCGATATATCCTAAAATAGTGAAATTTGAAAAAATGAAACTGAAATTCGAATTCTAAACGTTAAATACCCTAGAAGGTCAATAATTGAAAAATTATTCAAAAATCTGAAAAATACAAGTCGATATATCCTGAAAGGGTACAAATTGAAAAAACAAAACTAAAATTCGAATTCTAAACGTTGAAATACCCTAAAATGTCAATAATCGAAAAATCGTTCGAAAATTTAGAAAATACGAGTCGATATATCCTAAAACGGTGAAATTTGAAAAAACGAAAATGAAATTCGAATTCTATACGTTGAAATACCTTAGAATATTAACAATAAAAAAATCAGTCGAAAATCTGAAAATACGAGTCGATATATCCTAAAAAGGCAAAAATCGAAAAAATGAAACTGAAATTTGAATTCTATATTTTGAAATACCCTAAAATGTCAATAATCAAAAAATTGTTCGAAAATCTTCAAAATACGAGTCGATATATCCTAAAATGGTGAAAATTGAAAAAACGAAACTAAAATTCGAATTCTAAATATTGAAATATCCTAGAATGTCAAGAATGGTAAAATCGTTCGAAAATCTGTAAAATACGAGTCGATATATCATAAAACAGCGAAATTCAAAAAAACGAAACTGAAATTCGAATTCTATACTTTGAAATGCCATAAAATGTGAACAATCAAAAAATCGTTAGAAAATTTGAAAAAAAAGAGTCGATTTATCCTAAAACGGCGAAAATCGGAAAAATGGAATTGAAATTCGAACTCTATAAGTTAAAATATGTAAGAATGTCACCAATAGAAAAATTGTTCAAAAATCTAAAAAATACGAGTTGATATATCATAAAACGACGAAATTTGCAAAAACGAAATTAAAATTCAAAAATACGAATCGATATATCCAATAAATGAAAAAACCAAAATATTGAGTTGAAATTATGTCATTACATCGTAAAATATGCCAAAAAAACACAAAAATCGAAAAACCAAATGTCAAATTCGAAAACTACACGTCGAGAAACCCTAGATATGAAAAATATCAATTTACCCCTTGATTAAATTTCTATTACAAACAGGTCCAATATTTATTTCTTAGCGCCCTTGCAGTTTAAAAAAAGTAAATTTTCCCCCCAACCCACGGTATTCATGGGATTAGCCCACTATCACATGGAAAATTTTAGAAACACCCCCGTGGACTAACTGCTCTCCGCCAGCTCCCTAATGTTTTGAAAACGCAACTTAACCCCTTAATTAAGTCATTTTTTGAAATTATGTCATTTTTGCTTAAACTTAATTATTTTGGATAATTTGCTTAGACCCCCTTAATTTTGACCATTTAATATAATTTCCCTTCTTTATTTGTCTTGCTATATAATCTTGCTTTATCCGTACCGAATCTTGAACAAATATTCAATTGAAGTGATCTTGAAAGATAACATATATCTTCAACAAAAATAAAAAATCAGAACACTCAACAAGTACATAAATGAGAAAACTGTCACAACTGAACACATAAATATTATTCAAGTTCTTGATATAGTTGCAACAGGCCAGTGCTTAATAAATAGAGCGTACATAATTAAGCGATCTGTGCAGATCTAATCAATTAGCCTGCTTTATAAGGTGAGCATCGATAGCCAATTTAAGCATCCGTTTTGGCTCTGGAACCTCCTCACTCACCTTCCCATACTTCAGAGGCCAATGCACTAGGCTGCCCTCTTCCTTCTGACTGGCTTGAACTATGATATAGAAACTCTTGTACTTCTCCAGTAGATGCCTTTCGATCACTTTGAATGCGGCTGAGTTGTTCTCGTCATCAATGGATTCAATTATCTCCTTTGCAACTTCAGGAAACCCATCTGTTAGTTCTTGTCAAGCTGAAAAAATTTTTGGTTCGAGTTTCAAACTCTTCTTGGGAGTTATTTTTCTTTTTAAGTTTGCACTTTTGGTCGGTGACATATCTCCACATCATACAACCTTTAAGAAAGTTGTGTATAAATTGAGCCTAATGATTGTAGTTGGGGTTATTAGGATAAAGAAAATAGGTTGAGATATGTCAATTTGTATTTGAGATATGATGAAAAAAAAAAGAAATTTATAAACTCAAAGTCTATAAAAAAGAAGAAGAAATATTTAAGCCATAGTGGGTGGCTCTTATACCATAATAAAATATAAATAAATTGAATTTCTTGTATATATGAATTTATATATAAAAACTAGTATCTATACTTACATATAATGAGGTACAAAAAGGGAAATACAAAAAAAATTAATTTTCTTGATTTTTTGATCTTTGGAATTGATTGATTGATTATTGACTTGATTGGTGGGCTTGATTGATCGATTGTTGATTGATTGATGATATAATGAATTGTTTTAATATATATGATGATATGTCATTATTTACGTATAAAATTGTATATATTATTTGAGCATATAGTTATATTGCAATGAAAATATTGAAGGGCACGGACATGTTGAAGAAGCAAATTCAACCATAAACATGAGAAAAATTCTAACATACTGCAAAATACCTGTATCTGACATATGGTCAAAGGAAAAAAAATGAAACAGTTAATATATTCAAGATAATTATGTATTTACAAAATGTAATTTCATTTCATCCTATTCCATCACATATGAGATTTGATATGGGTTTGAATAATGGTGGATATGAATCAAATAAAGTCAGAACACTCTTTGGCTTGAGTTTAACTCGAATTAAAAATATAATGACTCTAGTTTGGTTCAAGTTTGTCAAGTTAAAGTTAAATGTAACTCGAGTTCGGCTTAATCCTTAAGTTCGAAGTCTAGTTTGTGTTCATGCTTCAAATTTATGGCTTGATTTTATGACTAATTGATAAAACGACGTTGTTTTACTCAACAATATGTCAAATAATATTATTTTAACAATTATTTGACATAATTCTAATTAAGTTATGAACTAAGTTCAAATCAAATCAAGTTATCCACTTAGGTCGTTAACCATACAAAGTTGAATTCTCTCTAATTTGAGTTTGATTTGATTTAAAAAAATGAACAGATCTTTTCAACTTAAATTTGAACAAAATAAATTTAAACTGAGTTAACTAATTTTTAAGACTGAATCAACTCAGATATATTGGATCCAACCCTAGTTCCATAGGATGAACTAGGTATGACTATCTCCAATAAGATTTCGTTCTCCAACAAAAAATCAAAACACCCGACAAGTACAAAATATTATTCATAAAGAAACTGTCACAATAAAATACTTTTTATTATTCAACCCTGTCTCGGCTCCCAACCTGAGCCCGTGACAACAGGCCAGTACATTACATATAGCGCACATGATTAAGCGATAAGTGCGGATTTAATTAATTAGCCTGCTTTATAAGGTGAGCATCGATATCTTTGGTGACATCGATGGCCAATTTAAGCATCCCTTTTGGCTCTGGAACCTCCTCACTCACCTTCTCATACTTCAAAGTCCAATGCACCAAGCTGCCCTCTTCCTTCTGACTGGCTTGCACAATGAAAAGGAAGCTTTTGTATTTATCCAATAGGTGTCCTTCGATCACTTTAAAAGTGGTTGAGTTGATCTCGTCATCAATGGCTTCAATTATCTCCTTGGCGACTTCAGGAACCCCATCTGTCACACGGCAACAATCACGTTAGATTGAGTTATACTCGAAATGAGCCAAATGGAGTCAGATAGTTCTTGGTTTGATCCTATCAAGTTGAAAAATTCTCACCTTGTGCAAATTTGCCAGAGAAACAATTGACTTGAATTCGATTTGAATATCCCTTAAATATAAAAATTATATTTATACAATTATCTCATAATTTATATATTTATTAATTGCCTCTAAATTTAAAGTCAAACTCTAAGATTATAAGGGTATGAATGTAAAATTTGAAACTTGTAAAAGTTTATTAATATTTTAATCAAACCAAATCATGAGCTTATGAGCTCATTAATTTAGCCAATATCTAACTCAAGCTCACCTTGAGGGCTGTATACATGCGATTTAAACTCAAATTTAGCTTGTTTACACTGTAGTTAAGAATCACAGACAATATAATAATTAATGTGGATTGACTAATGGTGGACTCAAATCAAGTCAACTTGACTTGAATTGGCATTAAGTTTGATCGAAGCTGAAGTTTCAATTTAGCTAAAATCTTTATCTAATGATATTGTTTATTTCGATGATGATACTATTTATCCTATTAAAATTAATAGTATTATTATCCTATTCAACCTTTTGACCAGTTCGAATTTAATTCGAGCTGACTATAATAGATTCAAGCAAAACTAAAGCCAACCCATGTGTAAGCTTAGCTCAACTCAAATTCAGCCCTACGATCGACTGGACCACTTACATCAATAGCAAAGCTGATTAAAAACACAATGATCTATCAGAGCTTCAACATATATATTGGCCTTACCATGCATATAATTCCAGCAGATGACAGAGCCAGAATTCCCCCAATCACCTTCATGCAAATCGACTCCTTGTATCTTTTCAGGGCAGACATTGGAGATGTGGTGAGGTCTACAGCTGAAGATATCGTGAAACTTCTTAGCAGGAGCCTTGATCTCTACATCAGTCTCCAACTGACCAACTAGAGACATTTTTTCGCCCAAGAAGCTTAACAGAATTTGCAGGTAGAGAAGAGAAGGCTGTGATGGAAAACAAAGGCCTCCAGCCTTTTTATAGAAGATTTGTGTACCCAGGTGCTGATCGTCGATCTATAGCACATGGTTACATTAGCACTTTAACATTACTTTTTATTGTAAAACTATATATACAAATAATAAACATAATTTTATGTATAAATAATAATTTTTTATAATATAATTAAATATTATTTTATCTTAAATTTAAAATTTTTTAATCAAACAATAATATATTATTATTTATATATAAAATTATACAAACTAATCTAACATATAGCGATAGAGACATGGATATGACAATACTCTATTTTTTATTAATATTTGTGTGTATGGATTTGCAATTTCCCATATCAAGTAAAGTTAAGTCCGTCTCAGATTCATTATGATTTATGATGAACTAACATAGTGATGTGCATTAATTAGATTAAAAAAACGGTTTGTAAAATTTGTAAATTGAACGGAAGTAGTGAAATGATTTGAACCTATTAAAAAATGATTTATTTTTAAAAATATATTATTTAATAAAATTAATTGAATTATAATTTTCTAAAATATAATATAAATATAAAATATATATGTAAAAAAAATAAATACGAAAAAATAAATTGTATATCTAATTTTTAGTGAAAAATTATATTAAATATAGTTATATATGTATTTAAAAAAAATATGATTTATGATTTGGTTTGAAATTGTCAAATTGCAATTCAAATTAAAAACTGTTTTTTTTTAATTTATTAACCAAAACCAAATCGTAATTTTTAAGTGGTTTGATCTGGTTTTTCGATTTGAACCAAATTATATACACCCCTAAACTAACATATATATTTCAATATTTTAATATTAATATAATATATCAATATTGCATGATTTGAGTTTACAAAATAGGTATATAAATGATATGTCATAATGTGACTGAATTAAATTTTATCCTTAATTCAAAGTTAACCAATCGTATGATGATATATTATTTGTATACCAATTTTGTGTACTTAATATATGTACACATAAGTTTATGAATTATGTAGTCATTAAATGCTACTTTACTTATATAATAAAATTATGTATACTCATTTTGGGTACATAAATGTGTAAACAGTTATATATGTCGTTATATGATTAGGTGATTTTGAATTAAAAACAAAGTAACACTTAATCATCTGATAATACATATAAATATGTATACATAATATTACTCTTATTTATAATACAAAATCAGAATATATATATATATATGTACACATGTTTGTATGTGTGTGTGTGTGTGTGTGTGTGTATAACAACACTTTTTTTTAATTGACAGGAAGATGGGAAAACGTTCTAGAACATAAAATGCAAATAAATTGTTTTGTGCAATATTGGATATATGAGATGGTGGGAAATATTTTATATGGCTCTAGTTTTATGGTTGGACTTATTCTCTTTATGATGGTCTCCTTGCATGGTTGGAAGGATGACTAGACTATGTTTGTTGCATTTGGGGTAGATAAATTGTTGATATATTAGATGGTGCCCAAATTGATTGATTGCCAACCGAATTAATATCTTTTCTATACACTGCTTGTAAATAACCCATGTAGTAATATAAGTTGACCCATCTGAAACAGTCTAAAAGATTATTGAACTGTGCAACAACCACGACGTGGGTATATGGAATTTGAGAAAGTTGAAAATTTCAATAGTCACATATCCAGTAAAGAAGATTAACAAGGAATGCCCGTTGTCGTGAATCATGAACTTTGTACCTGTAGACATTAATCAATTTGACTCCCATATTTACAGATTTACAGATATATCCAACAATCTTATCCTTTGCCTACGATGTTAATGCGTGAGATCACTCACCTAATTAAAAAATTAATCAAACTCAATGTAATCAAGAATAAATAAATATATCAAATTTAAACAAATATACCTATCAAGTTTCACCGATTATAAATCCTAACAAACTCAACCAATATGGTGATACGCAAAGCTCATGTAGTCTATGTCAAAGCATTGAAGGATTCAGTAATATTGGTTGTCATGATGTTATATCACTATCTTGAAAAGTGGATGTGTGCTCATTTTTCATACCCAAGATTGGCCAAATAGGCTATTGCAACAACATTATTTCTGATAATTTTACTCATGACAAATTTAAAGCCCTTAAGGTGATACACCTTTACTGCTTTCCAAAATAATCTTTCAATATGTATGATGTTTTTGAATAGCATATGCATGTTACCTTTTATATGGTAGTTACAAAAACCATGGCGAGCATACGGGAATATGTTTGCCACTGACACAATGATTGAATGATGTCGATCATAAATAATGGACAAGTCTGAAATATCATTGATGCACATATATAGGTACCTCACGAATAGAGTCCACGTATCCATTCTCTCATTGTTCTCGATACTGAATACTAGTGGATAAATTTAATTATTGTTGTTTTTGGCAACAATTATTAAAAGAGACCCAAGGTACTTTCCCTTCAAATGTGTAACATCAATGCAAATCACTGGGGGACCAAATTGTTGGATCCCCTTTATCAAACAACCTAAAGCCATGAAGAAAAACTAAAACTTATTTTCTACATCGACATTAATATGTGTAACAATTCCTAGGTCTTTTAGCTTCAAATTGTGATAATACTTAGGTAATAGCATGAAAAACTCTTTGGTAGATCCTCAAAATGCATTTATAACATATGTCTTTACACTTATGTTTGTGTATATGAAATATCAATTTTGTACCTATCTGACATATCATAGATAATTTCCTTCGGTTGATAGATGCAATTAATCACAAACATTGATTTAAAAATGGTCCCCAATGATTTGACATTGGTCTACTTATGATGTGACAATATTTGATCCCTTAGACAAGTGTGTGTATGTCATCCATACATTGTAACACCTAGTAGTCTCCATCATTCTCCCTTTTAGCTTATGCACGCCAATTGAATTAAGGATGTGCACACCTAATTTGATAACATTTCGTGTTAGAGTAAACAACTTTTCATTAAATACCTATCTCTAAAGCACATATTTCAAATAAAGTTATCAATTTAGCCTTTGAATCATAAAAGCACATTGCTTTTAAACTGTTGTCTCTTTGTGTTTCTTGATTATTGATGCCTACATTATCAATATCCACAACAAGCTTAGGAACCTACTGAGATAAATTTGGATTATGAATATGACTTGTATATGTTTCAATATCTATAGAGCCATAACGTCTCACACTAGACTCAACCTCATCATTGTAAGCATTGGTTTGACTTCTCCCAACGTCTTGGCTTGGTACGCAGTAAGTCTCATCATCATCATAAAATCCTAGAAACTCATCATCATTATTGTCGTCGTCATCGTCATTACCTTCAAGATTATAATCCTCATTCATATTGTCATCACCATAGTTCATACCATATTTTTGGAAACTTTGTGGTTATGTCTAGTCATTTGTTAGATGATCCTCCCTTTTTTCCTCCTGAACCTCTTTGTCTTATTGATTGTCTCTTCCTTCAATAGGACTCTTGGTAACATAAAGTTTTGTTGATTTGTGTAAACTTCTTGCCTCCATCATCACATAATCAAAATTATCATTTTCTTGAATCTCAATAGGGCCCGCCGATGTCTCACTAGTGATAAATAGTAAATATTCACTTTCTATCTTGATAAATTATGATGTTCCTGAAATATTTGAAGCAAATTCAGCCAGGGACAATTTTCGTTTACGATAAAAGCTTCCTCAGGTTCGACTTTTTTCATACTTTTTTATTAAGTTTTCTATGATTTTGTATGAATTTTTGTATGCAATACTTGTGTATGTGCTTGTATTTGTTAACGTTTCCATTGGCAGTTTTTCTGAGAAAATATTTTGGTTCTTGAATCACCTGCAGCTGAAAAATGTCTCGTTCAATTGAAAGTATGTTGGGCCTTCTGAAAATCCGTGTGAAGAGAGGCATTGATCTTGTTGTAAGTGACACATTTAGCAGCGATCCTTATGTTGTTGTTACCCAGGGAAAACAAGCATGTTTCTTTCATCTTTACGTAACAAATATAATTCAATTTGATCTATAGGATCTCGCACAGGTTAAAAAAATATTGAATCCAAAATTTGTAGGGTTATTAGAATACCTGATTTTGTCATATCAATTAATTCGTAGAGTTCATGAAATTATATGTATTGAAGTGACCGGTCTTCATTTCCTGAAACCTTTTCGAATAATAGTTTTAAATGGGTAAAACTATGTGTTAGAGTTTCAAAGAGGGCACCTTACCAACACATATAAGTTATTGAACCTACCAAATATCTGATAAACCTTGCCTACTCATAACTTTGATCACTTAAATTGTTATTGAACCCCATTAGAGGTTTGTTTACCCAGATCATAACGAATGTATTGAGTTTATCCTTATTGACCAACAATATATATATATATAAACGATCATTGAACTATTTAATATCAGAAAATTTTTTTAAAAAAATCATTGGCTTGAAAATATTATTCACTATGCTCCGTTTTCTACATGGATGTTGTTGCAGAAATTGAAGACCAAAGTGGTGAGCAATAACTGCAATCCTGTATGGAACGAGGACTTGACTCTTCCCATTAGAGATCCCTGTATTCCAGTTCAGTTGGTAAGAAAAATCATATATCAGAAATGGGTTCGATTTTATCTTATTTTTCTACAATCTTTACGTGTAAAAATTTATTATATTAAGCCATACATGGATTGTATAAAAATGGGGCTGGAAAATCTTCCCAATGGCTGTACAATTAAGAAGCTGCAGCCTACCAAGGAGAACTGCCTCCTCGAGGAGAGTGGCATCATATGGAACAACGGCAAAATAACTCAAGACATGGCCCTCAAATTGCAAAATGTAGCCAGTGGCGTCGTCGAAATCCGCCTTGAGTGGCTCGATGTATGAGGGTTTGAGTGAGATACATGCATGCCTCAAAATTAACTTTGTCAAAATGAATGTTTCATTTTTGAAATAGTTCGTAGTATTTGCTTACATATTATCCTAAATGAATCGAAGTCAGTTTTGTTGTAATGAGAACTACGAGAGAGTATCTTTTTTTTATTTAAGTTATGAACGGAAGAAAAATGGATCTAAGTTAATATTGGTGATTGAAAAGATGACTTTTAAGGGTGGGTTCGATTAGATTTGAGTTAAACTTAGAGACGGCTCAAGTTCGATTTGAATCTATCAAATTTGAACTAAGTCAAATCAGTACAATGTGTTACATTGTTGGCAAGTGAATGGTATTGTCAGAGGAACTATAGACGTCATTGTCATCAAATGGATACATGAGCCAATTTCACACTGAGCTAACCAATTAGAGCTTCAATTCTAGATCGGCTGTGTTTATAATCTTATAGTTTTGATAGTTTAATATGTTGCAAAGTCCAAAGAATTTTCCTTTTCGGTCTATATGAACTCATTGTAAAAGCCTACAATGAAAATACTGAAGGGCATGGACACGTTGATGAAGCAAATTCAACTATAGACACGAGAAAAATTCTACCATTTTGCAAGATAAGAAAAATTAAAAAAAAAAAGAATTAGCTTATATATTCAAGATAATTATGTATTTACAAAATATCATCTCATTTCTTCATATTTCATCATATCTGGTGTTTGATATGGTTATGAACAAGGGTGGATACAAATTGACTTAAACCCAAACACTCCTTGTTTTGGGTTTGGCTCAGATAAAAAATAGGGCACCTTGAGTTCAATTTGAGTTTGTCGAATCAAAGTTGAGGATAGTTTGAGTTCAGCTCAATCCTTAAATTTGGTGCCTGATTCATGTTCATGACTGGATTTTGTAACTCAAATTTATGATTTATCGATAAAATGATGTTGTTTTTCTTAATAATAGTAAAATGATATTATTTTGACAATTGCTTAACATATTTTGAATCGAATTGAGAGCCAAGCTTGAATCGAATCAAGTTATCTGCTAAGCTTGTGAGTCTGTCAAAGTCAAACTCTCTCTAACTTGAGCTCGATTTGGTTTAAAAAACAAGCAAATCCTCTTAACATAAATTAAGTCGAGTTAACTTTTGAGACTAAAGCAACTCAGATTGAATTTAACCCTAGTTCCAAAGGATGAAAGGGATATTGTGAATAATGTCTTAATCTTGACTTGAGGGTAGAATGGTAATATTTATATGTGTAATGACTTAATTGTCTTTTGTCATCAAAAGGGCATAATGGTCATTTTTGGGCATAAAATTTTTCTAGACTTTAGTATATAAACCAAAGTGTCGGTAGATTCTATTCATTCTAGGGTTTTTTTTCTCTCATATATACACTCTATCAGGGTTTGGTTATGTAGAGAAAATTCTCTAGTTTTCGTCAATTTAATATGTAATTTGTCAAGTTTGTATGATGCACATTAAGTGATGCTTGATTTCAAACCGATTTATCGTTTGTGTATTTAGATTGAAGGTGATCAGTGTTGTAAGTTATATTTTTCATTCTTATAGTGAATTTGACTAGAGGTTTTCTTTGCATTAGATGTAGGGCTTTGATTTTGAGACTCTAACCAAGTAAATTTCCTTGTTATTTTGATTTCATGTTTTTTTAATAGTCTTGCTATTATCTTGCTTTATCTGTACTGAATCCTGAACAAATATTCAGTTGAAGTGATCTTGAAAGATAACATATATGAATAGGTCCAATAAGATTTTATTCCTCAACAAAAATAAAAAATCAAAACACTCAACAAGTACATAAATATTATTCATAAATAAGAAAACTGTCACAATTAAACACATAAATATTATTCAAGTTCTTGATATAGTTGCAACAGGCCAGTGCTTAATACATATGGCGTACATAATTAAGCGACCTGTGCAGATCTAATCAATTAGCCTGCTTTATAAGGTGAGCATCGATAGCCAATTTAAGCATCCGTTTTGGCTCTGGAACCTCCTCACTCACCTTCTCCATACTTCAGAGGCCAATGCACTAGGCTGCCCTCTTCCCTCTGACTGGCTTGAACTATGATATAGAAATTCTTGTACTTCTCCAGTAGATGCCCTTCGATCACTTTGAATGTGGTTGAGTTGTTCTAGTCATCAGTGGATTCAATTATCTCCTTTGCAACTTCAGGAAACCCACCTGTCACACAACATTAATCACATTAAACGTGAGTGTATTGGAGCTGCGTCGTGTAGTACTTGGTTAGTTATTGTCAAGCTGAAAAAATTTTTGGTTCTAGTTTCAAACTCTTCTTGGGATTCATTATTTTTCTTTTTTAAGTTTGCACTTTTCGTTGGTGACATATCTCTACATCATGCAACCTTTAAGAAAGTTGTGTATGAATTGGGCTCAATGATTGTAGTCAGTGCCATCTAGGATAAAGAGAATAGATTGAGATACATCAGTTTGTATTTAAGATATGATGAAAAAAGAAGAAATTTATAAACTCAAAGTCTATAAAAAAGGAAGGAATATTTAAGCCATAGTGGGTGACTCTTATACCATAATAAAATATAAATAAATTGTATTTCTTATATATATGAATTTATATATGAAAAACTAGTATTTATACATACATATAATAAGGTACAAAAAGGGAAATACAAAAAAAATAAATTTTCTTGATTGATTGATTGTTGACTTGATTGGTGGGCTTGATTGATTGATTGTTGATTAATTTTTGATTGATTGATGATATAATGAATTGTTTTAACATATATGATGATATATTATTATCTGTATATAAAATTCTACACATTATTTGAGCATATAGTTGTATTGCAATGAAAATATTGAAGGGCATGGACATGTTGAAGAAGCAAATTCAACCATAAACATGAGAAAAATTCTAACATACTACAAGATACTCGTTCCTGACATATGGTCGAAGGAAAAAAATGAATCAGTTAATATATTCAAGAAAATTACGTATTTACAAAATGTCGTGTCATTTCATCCTATTCCATCACATTCGAGATTTGATATGGTTTTGAATAGGGGTGGATATGAATTAGGTAGACTCCGAATACTCTTTAGTTTGAGTTTAACTCGAATTAAAAATGTAATGACTCTAGTTTGGCTCAAGTTTGTCAAGTTAAAGTTAAATGTAACTCGAGTTCGGCTTAGTCCTTAAATTTGAAGTTTAGCTGGTGTTCATGTTTTAAATTTGTGACTTGATTTTATGGATAACTGACAAAATGATGTTGTTTTACTCAATAACGTGTAAAATGATATTATTTTGACAATTGTTTGACACAATTCTAATTTAGTTGTAAACTAAACTCAAACCAAATCAAACCATCCACTTGGGTTGTTATCCATGCAAAGTTGGATTCTCTCTAACTTGAGTTTGGTTTGGTTTAAAAAAATTAACAGACCTTTTTGACTTAAATTGGAGCAAAACAAATTCAAACCAAGTCAAACTAAGTTGAACTAACTTTTGAGACTAAATCAATTCAAATATATTAGATCCAACCCTAGTTCCGTAGGATGAACTGGATATGAATATCTCCAATAAGATTTCATTCTCCAACAAAAATCAAAACACTCAACAAGTACATAAATATTATTCATAAAGAAACTGTCACAACAAAATACTTTTTATTATTCAACAGGCCAGTGCATTACATATAGCGCACGTGATTTAAGTTATTCAACAGGCCAGTGCATTACATATAGCGCACATGATTAAGCGATAAGTGCGGATCTAATTAATTAGCCTGCTTTATAAGGTGAGCATCGATATCTTTGGTGACATCGATGGCCAATTTAAGAATCCCTTTTGGCTCTGGAATCTCCTCACTCACCTTCTCATACATCAAAGTCCAATGCACCAAGCTGCCCTCTTCCTTCTAACTGGCTTGCACAATGAAAAGGAAGCTTTTGTATTTCTCCAATAGGTGTCCTTCGATCACTTTAAATGTGGTTGAGTTGTTCTCGTCATCAATGGCTTCAATTACGTCCTTGGCGACTTCAGGAACCCCATTTGTCACACGACAACAATCACGTTAAATTGAGTTATAATCGAACTGAGCCAAATAGAGTCAAGTAGTTTTTGGTTTGATCCTATTGACTTGAAAAATTCTCACCTTAAGTGCAAATCTGCCATAGTGTTGGTATATATCAACAAAATGAAATGATGGGCCAGATTGCAGTGTTTTAAAACTGAAAGGACAATGCTACACTTCAAGATAATTATGAGGGCCTTTCTGTAATTGTCCCTCAAACATATAAAAATGCACCATGACTGTAATAGTTAGGGTTTTCGTTTATTCTTTAGAATGAATATATGCAGCAGCCTTCTAGAATGCTCTCTACTCTCTCTATGAACTATCTGCTTGCTTGTTCTGTGTTTGATGATTTCCTGCTAGTCTAGGGTTTTATTCACATGGTATCAGAGCAACAGACCATCGTCATTTACCTGGGAATCAAGAGGTAGCGCTGTGTTATGTGATTAAAAAAGTAAGACTCAGTCACGCTTGGTAAATCTTTCATTCTTTTATTGATGTTTTATGCGAATACTAATTGATTCATTAGCCTTACTGTTTTTTTTTTGCTTTGTTATTTTGTCTCAGTGTGAATGAATATGCTTAGATTTTGTTTGGCTTGATGTTATATTGCTTGATCTATTATGAGATATTTTCTTTTACAAGTTTTTCGTTGGTGATATATATTTCAGTTCCTTTTTTTTTTTTTTTTGTACTTGGTTCACTTATACGTTTTAACTTTACTCAACTCTAATAGTAAATTGCTAGATCTGCTGTGTTTGTTCATTATCTTTGAAATTTTTGCTCATTCTTCAATGGGACTTAATGTTCAATTGTTTTTAAATCTACTGTTATTGGGTTATTCGTTGTAGATCTACTCTGTAATGGTGTGATTCTTGTCAATCCTTTTTTTTTTGTTAGTAAGTTTTTTTTATTCATATATGTGTGTATCACTGTTCATTTTTTTTTGAGTCTTTTACTTGTCTAATGTGTGTATTTGTTTAGTGATGTCTCTTTGAGGATCTTGTTCAGTATTTTGTTTCATAATACTCTGTTTGGCTGTGTGAGCTAATGATCCTGCCTATCAGTGTATGTTGACATCTTTTTTTTTATTTTGTTTTGCATCATTAGTGTGTCGTTGTATGTTTCTTTAAGAGTGTGTCATTGCATAAGTTGCCTCACTGTTACATCAGCTGGAAACCTCTGGGTGCAGTGCTACTGGCGCGAGAGACAAAGGTTTTTACCTTTAGTCCCTAAGGTGTAACAAAAGCCTTGTAACAATGAGGCAATCTATATCAATGGCATACTTTAATGGTTGATTAGATGCCTAATTTTGCATGTTGATTTTTTTTTCTATAATTTTCTCTCTTAATAACTTTTCCTTTTTTCAGGTTTATTTTTTTTTCTGTTTATTCTCTCATGGAAAACTCACCAAATATCACTGTTGACTCAAACCCTAGTGGAAGTCAGACTGCTTCTATTACTCCTGGCCTTTCCACCTTTCCTCTAGTCTTCAATCTATCACACCAAAACTCGATAGAACCAATTATAGCTTCTGGAGGTCTCAAGTATTATTTTCTGTCGGAGCTCATGATCTAGAGAGTCATCTCTTAGGGTATACACCTTGTCCACCACATTTCATACAAGTTCCTGCAACTCAACCAAATGAAGTCCCCACTGTTACCCAGAGGCTGAACCCTGAACATGCTATCTGGCAGAAATTAGACAAACAACTAGTTAGCTGGTTGTTATCTTCCATCTCAGCTAGCATGTTCAGAGTTATATCTAAGTGCCACTATGCTCATGATCTTTGGGTCACCTTAGAGAATGAATTTCATTCTGAGTCTAAGTCTCAACTCCTATATATTAAGACTTTACTTCAGACCACTAGGAAAAATAGTCTTAGCATAAATGAGTATGTTACTCAAATGAAAGAATATGGGGACATTCTTCTTTCTGGTGGACAAAATGTTACTGATGAAGAACTTTTAAATCATATATTAGATGGTCTTAACTCTGATTATGATCCAGTTGTTGTCATGCTAAATTCTAGGCTAGAGTCTAAATTTGACAAACCAACTCTGCAAGATGCTCAATATCATCTTCAAAAACATGAGTTGAGGCTTAAGAAAACTCAACAAAGTCTGAACAACAATGTGTCGCTTGAATTTCACACTGCTAACTCTGCCAGTCTTGTGAAGCAGTCTGACCAAACCACGGGTTCTGTTAATATGGTCCAAACTCCCAATCATCAGCAGCATCCATCCACTTTACATTCTACACAATCTGGCCCATACAACAACTTACCATCTCAGTATCATACCTATCATAGTTTCAATCACTCAAATTCACAATATCCCGTTCCTTCTCCACAATCATTCAATCTCTCTACACCATTGCCCTACAACCCTTCTCTAGGATCACGACCTTCACTACTGCTTGGTCACTCCTCTGGCCATCCCTTCAATTCTGGTTTTCCTAGAGGTAGAGGTAGAGGTAGAGGATATGGTAGGGGCAAAGTGATCTGCCAAATTTGTAATAAACCTGGTCATCTAGCTCTTTATTGCTATTATAGAAATAGTAATCCTCCTAACAATCAGCCTGTTCATCCTCAGTTTTATCCTGGTGCTATGAGTACTCATTCTCCTACCTACACATACAATAGTGTTTCCTCTTCTCCCTACTACCCCTCAGCTCCCCATACATCTTATTATACATCAACACCTACTCCTCAGTCTACTTTTTCCCAACCTCTAACACCTTCATGTCCACCTACCCGTGCTCTACCTCCACCAATTACTTCTGGTGCTCATCAAGCTTACTTAACTCATAATCCCTCTCTTCTCAGACCCTCCAGCTCAATCCCCATTGCTTTTGCTCACTCTGCCTCTACCATAGCAACTCCCTTTACTGTTTAAGATGCTGCCTGGTTTATGGATTCATGTGCCACTGATCATATCACTTTTGATCCCATTCAGTTGGTCAATTGTTCTCCTTATCAAGGCCCTGATCAACTTCAAGTGGGAAATGGTGACAACTTGAAAATATCTCACACTGGTCAGCTCTTCTTCCCTAGCCTTTTTCAGAATAAAGCTCTATATCTTAAACATGTATTGTGTGTACCAAAAATTACAAGAAATCTTCTTAGTATCTCCAAGATCACTAAAGACAATAATGTTTCTGTTGAGTTTTCTGCTGATCAGTGTGTTATTCGTGATAAACTGAGTCATACTGTCTTACTACAGGGCAAACTTAAAGATGGTCTTTACCAATTATCTGTTCCCAAGCTGACTGACCATTATATCATCCTTGATCATACTGATGTTTCAACTGCTTCTGATTTTCACAAGCCATCACATGCCTTCATGCCTATAGCTGATACTATACCATTGAATACTACTAGTTTTGGGAATTGTAATGACTCAGACAAAAACAATTTTTTAGTATGTCATGTTAATCGTCTTGATGCTTATAAGGATTATCATGCTACTGCTTATTCTCCTGCTATCTCCCCAAACATTACTGGTCTTAATAAAAACTTATTTTCTACTGATCATTGCTTGATGCCTAACTGTCATAATTATCCTGCTCATGTTATCTCTTGCAATGTTGTTGGTCTTAATAAAGATGTGATGTCTAATTGCAATAATTTGTCTTCTTATACACTGTAGCACACAAGGCTTGGACATCCCCATTCTAAGATTGTTTCCACTATCATTAAACTTGTTAATCCATCTCACATTACTTTTTCTTCAAAACCTTTTTGCAATGCCTGCCAATATGGAAAACTCAGTCAAAATTCTTTTCCTGTTTCATCATCAAGAGCTTCACAACCCTTGGAGCTAATTCATACTGACCTTTGGGGACCCTCACCCATTCTTGCTGCAGAAGGTTATAGATACTACATTCATTTCACAGATGACTACTCTAGATTTACTTGGATTTTTCCTTTAAAGCTAAAATCTGAAACTACTTCTGTTTTTCAAGCCTTTCATCTTCTTGTTGAGAGACAATTCAGTGCTAAAATCAAATGTGTCCAATCAGACTAGGGAGGGGAATACAGACCTTTAGTTGCATACCTTCAGTAACATGGGATCATCTTTAGACACTCTTGTCCTCATACTCATCAACAAAATGGCAGGGCTGAAAGAAAACATAGACATATTGTTGAAATGGGGCTCACTCTTCTTGCTCACAGTGGTATGCCTCTTTGTTTCTGGTGGCATGCTTTTCAAACTTCTGTTTATCTAATCAATCGGCTTCCTTCATCTGTTCTAAGTTTTAAATCTCCCTTCCAAGTCTTGTTTCACAAATTACCCAATTATTCTGCTCTTAAAGTTTTTGGTTGTGCTGTTTTTCCTTTCTTAAGACCTTTTCATGCTCATAAATTTAATTTCCACACTGAGAAATGTGTTTTTGTTGGATATAGTCCCTGCCACAAAGGATACAAGTGTCTTAACTCCTTTGGCAAGATTTATATAGCTCAAAATGTCAAATTTAATGAATCTGAATTTCCTTTTCATCATGATCCAAACTTTCACACAAGTCATTCCTCCTCTCCCATCACTAATACTATTTCATATTCCTCACCCACTCCTGTTTTTCATTTTCCTCCTCCTTCATTAGCACCATTCTCTTCCAATTCCATACATGATACTACCTTCACACCATCCATGTCTATCTCTTCTCCTTCTGATCTCTTTCCTCAACCTTCTGTTTCTTCTCCATTGATTTCTTCCAGCCCTCTTCCTCACACAACTACTTATGATCATACCTTAAGATCATTCACTCTTGTTCCCTCTCCTAACTCTCATTCTCTTGTGCCTTCTACTTCTTCTCCATTGTTTTCTTCCAACTCTCTTCCTCATATAGTTACTCCTTCTTTTTCTTCCACTATTGCCCCTTCTTCATCTATAGGTTTTGATTCTCAGAATTCTAATTTTCACCCAATGCTTACTAGATCCAAAACTGGTCATTTACCCAAACCTAGACAGTGCATTACTTCTCTGGCTACTCGATCTTCTTCTCTTTCTGGTCTCACTGCTTCTGTAAATCATTCCACTCATACTAAACCTCAAACTGTCCATGAAGCTCTTGCTCATCCTACCTGGAAGTAAGCTATGCAATCTGAATATGAAGCTCTTGTCAAAAATAATACTTGGTCTCTTGTTTCTTGGTCTGCTCAAATGAATGTTGTTGGATGTAAATGGGTGTTCAAGGTCAAACACAATCCTGATGGTAGTGTTCACAGATACAAAGCCCGGTTAGTTGCCAAGGGGTTTCAACAGACACCTGACATTGATTACTTTGAAACTTTTAGCCCTGTTGTCAAGTCTGCTACCATTCGGGTCATTCTCACAATTGTTGTTAGTTATCATTGGGATATTAGGCAAGTTGATGTTAATAATGCTTTTCTCAATGGTGATCTTTCTGAAACTGTTTTTATGAGTCAGCCTGAAGGCTTCACTCATTCTGATTCTTCTGCCCAGTATGTTTGCAAACTCAATAAGGCTTTATATGGTTTAAAGCAAGCTCCTAGAGCCTGGTTTGATAAGTTAAAAACTGCTCTTTTGTCTTGGGGATTTCTACCTTCAATTACTGATACTAGTCTTTTTATTTACAAAGCTGATCAGGTCATAGTTTATATACTTGTCTATGTTGATGATATATTATTAACTGGCAATGACAATTCCCTCATAGACAAATTTATTTCTAGATTGCATAATCAATTTGCATTGAAAGGTCTAGGATTCTTACATTTCTTCTTAGGTTTTGAAGTCAGTAAGACTTCGAATGGTTTACATTTGGCTCAAACTAAATATGCTACAAATCTTCTTTGTAAAGCCAACATGCATGACTCTAAACCTTGTTCTACTCCTATCACTACTGACACCAAGCTATTCCCCACTGATAGTGCTCCCTATGATCACCCTGCCTTGTATAGGAGTTTGGTTGGAGCTCTCCAATATCTTACTCTCACTAGACCTGATCTTTCATTCTCAGTCAATAAATTAAGTCAGTTTTTACAAGCTCCTACCCAATTACAATGGAAAGCTTGTAAACGTGTACTGAGATATATTCAAGGCACCCTTAACCTTGGTCTCTTATTTGTTCCTACCTCCAATCTTCAATTGGAATGCTACTCTGATTCAGACTGGGCCAGTGATCTTCATGACAGAAGATCCACAACTGGGTACTGTCTGTTTCTAGGTACCAATCTCATTCAGTGGTGCACTAGAAAACAAAGAGTAATGGCATTATCTTCTACTGAAGCTGAGTATCGTGCTCTCACCCATACTGCCATTGAAGTAGCCTGGATCAGGACTCTCTTTACTGAGTTAGGACTTCACATCCTAACTCCTCCTGTTATCTGGTGTGACAATCAGAGTGCTTTAACCTTGTCTTCTAATCCTGTTTTTCATGCTCGAACTAAACACATAGAAATTGATGCCCATTATATAAGAGACCAAGTGGCAGCCAAACATCTCACTGTTCAATATGTTCCTAGTGATCATCAGAAGGCTAATATTCTGATAAAAGCTCTGCCTGCTCACAAATTTGAATATTTTCAAAATGCCTTACAAGTATCTTCTGTTATCCCATAATATAAATCTCTCTGATCAAATTTTTCACTATAGTGTCTCCTTCTGGATTGATGTCTTTTCTTCTCTCAGGTTATTACTTCTCTGTTTTTTTCTCTAATATTGTTTGTTTTTGGTTCCTTTGGCAATTTTTTGCTTTACATGAACAGTAACTTCGACCTCTATAATAACTTTGGCTCTGTCTCTCTATTTCTTTGTTGTTTGTTTGGAGTTCAAAGTTTTTTTTTTTTTTTTGCTGTTTATCATTAGTGTTACAAATTCTCTATCCTTATAGTCCTTTTTTTTTTTTTTGTTGGACTTTCTAAGTCTGTCTAATTGTTGAAGACCTCTATATTTTTTTTGTTCCCAATCTTTGGTCATTAAAGTTCCTTTGATTCAATTCTGAGTTTTTTTGTTGATTGGTCTCTACTCTTTTTTATTTCTTCTTCATTGCTCCCTTCTCTTGTTTTTCGTTTTGAATCAAGAATTTATCATTTATGCCTTCTTTGTTTGGGTCAGAACCTTCTTTCTCCTTCTCTTCTTGGTTATTCTGAGTCTTCGATAGAAAGGAGAAAATTGGTGAGTATCAAAATAGAGAGAGACAGATGTCAATCAGGTGAGTATCAAAATAATAAAAAGAGAGGAGAGGTCAATTTAAAAAAAAAAGAGAGATTCTTCAAATAAGAGAGCGAAAATGGCATCTGGAAAAGTGATTGAATAAGTATCAAAATAGTGAGTGCCTATCACAGAAAGCATCTTTACTAGGAAATAAATTTCAAGAATGGTGCTTATAAAAAAAAAAAGAGGGTAAAGGAAAGAGAATGAGTGCAATAAACTCAAAACAGAGGAAGTGCAAATGATTACTGTGAGAGAAGAAAATAAGAAATTTCAGTTTTTTTTTTATTTTTTCTGCCAAATTCGAATGAAAGCTGGCAATGACATTATTCTCTACTTGTTTGTTAAAAAAAAAGGAAGAGAGATTCTTTGTAAAAAAAAAAGGAAGAAGAAAAGAAGAAGAATAAAAAAAAAAGAAAAAAAAAAGAAGTAGCAAAATGTTTATGATAAAAAAAAAAAAGAAAAAAAGAAGAGAGATTTCATTATCTTCTTCTAAAAGAAACAAAAAAGAGGCATAAAGCAATCATTTTTTTTTATCACTTGTCATTGTGGATAGCATGGGTATAAAAACAGAGTACATAGTAAAATTTTTCCTTTTTATCCTGCCTAGGGGGATATTCTTGTTACAAGTTTCTTTGTCAGATACGTTTACTATCCATAGTTGCGTTCTTTATCTACTCTTAATGTCTGTTTGTTTTCTTATTGATATTATTTCTTGCTTTACAAGGGTTGACTTATATGCCTACACTCTAATTCCTTCTTTTTAGAGTCTATGGTTTACCTTTTTTTAACATTATAGAATTAAGGTTTCATTCAAGTTTTTTTTTAGGCATATGTTCTTTCCTGTTATTTCTAGTCATTCATTGTATCTACTTTTTGCTTGTAATGACATTGTTATCTACTTGCAAAAAAAGAAAAGGAAAATAATTAAAAAAAAAAAGAGGAGAAGAAAAGAAGAAAAAGTTAAAAAAAAAAGAAGAAACATAAAAAAAAAAGAAAAAGGAAGCAGCAAAATGTATATATAAAAAAAGAGAGAGAGAGCAAAACAAAAAAAAGAGAGAGATTTTGTTATCTTCTTTAAAAAAAGAGAGAGGGTAAAGGAAAGAGAGAACAGAAAAAATGAGAGAATTTCTTGTTAAAGGTACATAATTTTTTGTTTGAGCTTCAGAGCATCCAGAAGAGCATTCAAATTATTCAGAAATGGAAGGCAACAACACATAGCTATTGGAGGAGTCTTCAGAAGAATAAATCATCAGGAGTAAAGCACTCACAATTTAAAGCACGTTCAGGACAGTCAGAGCATTCTAAGGTGTCAAGCTTCGAACAGCCTATCGAAGTCTATAGAAGTGAGAAGCCATCCACTACGGATCAGCAAATTTGAACAGTTCAGAGAAAGCAATAACACACAACCAAATTAGAGCTTCAGAGCATCCAGAAGGGCATTCAGAGGAATATGCAAAAGAGTAAACCATTCGAAAGACTCATAACAGAGGAGGTTCAGTTAAAGGGGGCATGTTGGTATATATCAACAAAATGAAATGATGGGCCAGATTGCAGTGTTTTAAAACTGAAAGGACGATGCTACACTTCAAGATAATTATGAGGGCCTTTCTGTAATTGTCCCTCAAACATATAAAAATGCACCATGACTGTAATAGTTAGGGTTTTCGTTTATTCTTTAGAATGAATATATGCAGCAGCCTTCTAGAATGCTCTCTACTATCTCTATGAACTATCTGCTTGCTTGTTCTGTGTTTGATGATTTCCTGCTAGTCTAGGGTTTTATTAACATGATTTCCTGCTAGTCTAGGGTTTTATTCACACATAGGAACAATTGACTTGAATTTAGTTCGAATATCCCTTAAATATACAAATTGTATTTATACAACTATCTCAGAATTCATATATTTATTAATTGTCTCTAAATTTAAAGTCAAACTCTAATATCGTAAGGGAATGAATGTAAAATTTAAAATTTGTAAAAGTTTATTAATATTTTAATCAAACCAAATCATAAGCTTATGAGCTCATTAATTTAGCCGATAGCTAACTCAAGCTCACGTTGAGGGTTGTATACATACAGTTTAAGCTCAAACTTAACTTGTTTACAACATAGATAAAAATTACAGACAATATAATAATTAATGTGGATCAATAAGGGGGGACTCAAATCAAGTCAACTTGATTTGAATTGGCGTTAAGCTTGATTTAGGCTGAAGTTTCAATTTAACTGAAATTTTTATCTAATGTTATTGTTTATTTCGATGATGATATCATTTATCATGTTAGTAGTATTATTATCCTATCTGCAACCTTTTGATCAGTTCAAATTTAATTCGAACTGACTATAATAGATTTGAGTCAAACTAAAGCCAACTCATGTGTAAGCTTAGCTCGACTCAAATTAAGCCCTAGGATTGACCGGACCACCTACATCAATAGATAAAGGCTGGTTAAAAACACAATGGTCTATCATAGAGCTTCAACAGATATATTGGCCTTACCATGCATATAATTCCAGCAGATGACAGAGCCAGATTTCCCCCAATCACCTTCATGCAAATCGACTCCTTGTATCTTTTCAGGGCAGACATTGGAGATGTGGTGAGGTCTACAGCTGAAGACATCGTGAAACTTCTTAGCAGGAGCCTTGATCTCTATATCAGTCTCCGACTGACCAACTAGAGACATTTTTTGGCCCAAGGAGCTTAACAGAATTTGCAGGTAAAAGTAGAGAAGGCTGTGATGGAAAACAAAGGCCTCCAGCCTTTTCATAGAAGATTTGTGTACCCAGGTGCAGATCGTCCATCTGTAGCACATGGTTACATCAGCACTTTAACATTACTTTTTATTATAAAACTATATATATAAATAATAAACATAATTTTATATATAAATAATAATTTTATTTTATTTTAAATTTAAAATTATTTAATTAAATAATAATATATTATTATTTATATATAAAAGGGAAATTATATTAAATGGCCAAAATTAAGGGCGTCTAAGCGAAATTACCCAAAACAATAAGGTTTAAGCAAAAATGCCCCATTTTTGTGAAATGCCCAAACTGCCCTTATATATAAACAAAGAAATTTTCTTATTTCCCACGTTATTTTTGCACGGTTCCACTGTGCAAATTCAAAGAAATCTTCCATTCCCACGGTCATCCCATGGGCGAAGAGATTTTCGTCAATTTTCGTGTTTTCCAGCAACCAAAAATGGCGAAGAAGGTTAGTACATATTTCCTACTCTTGTTTGAATCAAGTTATTGTTCATATTATTGAGATTTGAGAGAGATTTTGCGGTTTGAAACTTTAGGATTTCGATTTTGAACAATGCTTAAAATGTTTTAATTCTTGGTTGTTTTCGTTGAATTTCTTGAGGGGTTTTGTGTTATAGCCTATGTAGATTTGATTTGTATTGAATTGGAGGCCGAAACAACGAATTTTTTGCTTGAAAATGGGTTCAAAAAGATCGGCTGTCTGACACAATCATGAGAGATTGACCGTGGGTTAGGGGGTGAAATAGCGTTTTCAAAACATTAGGGAGCTGGGGGAGAACAGTTAGTCTATAGGGTTGTTTTTGAAAATTGCCATGAGATAGTGGGCTAATGCTGTGAAAACTGTGGGTTTGGGGGAAATTTACTTTTTTGAAACTGTAGGGGCACTAAGAGATTAGAAAATTGTTGAGGGGCAAGGGATAAATATTGGACCTGTTTGTAATAGAAATTTTTTGAGGGGGTAAATTGATATTTTCTATATCTAGGGTTTCTCGACGTGTAGTTTTCAAATTTTATATCTATTTTTTCTGTTTTAGGGTTTTTTGATATCTAGTTTTCGAATTTGATATTCGGTTTTTTTGATTTTTGTGCTTTTTTTGATACATTTTACTATGTAATAACATAATTTCAGCTCAATATTTCGGTTTTTTCGTTTATAGGATATATTGACTTGTATTTTTGAATTTTAGTTTTGTTTTTTTGAATTTCACGTTTTATGATATATCGACTCGTATTTTCCAGATTTTCAAATGATTTTTCAATTAATGACATTCTAACGTATTTCAATTTATAGAATTCGAATTTCAGTTCTGTTTTTTCGATTTTCTTCATTTTAGGATAAATCGACTTGTATTGTTCAGATTTTTTAACGATTTTTTGATTGTTGACATTCTATGGTATTTCAACATATAAAATTTGAATTTCAGTTTCGTTTTTTTGAATTTCACCTTTTTATGATATATCGACTCGTATTTTCGAACGATTTTTTGATTGATGACATTCTAACGTATTTCAACTTATGGAATTCGAATTTCAGTTTTGTTTTTTCGATTTTCACATTTTTAGGATAAATCAACTCGTATTTTTCAGATTTTCTAATGATTTTTCGATTGTTGACATACTAGGGTATTTCAACGTATAGAATTCGAATTTCAGTTCCGTTTTTTCAATTTTTGCCCTTTTAGGATATATCGATTCGTATTTTCAGATGTTCGACTGATTTTCTGATTGTTAACATTTTAGGGTATTTCAACGTATAGAATTCGAATGTTGAGATTATTGCCAGCTCGGAGAGGTCATGGATTCATTCTTTAATCTTCTTGAGAAACCAACATCACTTGTCGTGATCTTCTTTTTTATCGACATCGAAACCAATAGGATATATCTGGTTATTACCATCAAGAGCCACCACAAGGAATAAATGCCCTAAATATCGACCTTTAAGGAAAGCAACGTCAATGCAAATAACAAGTCAAAGATATTCTCCAAATGCACGAATGAAACATCCTAATGCCATGAAAAAAATTTTAAATCGATGGTCATCGTCCATTTCAATAGTAGTAACGGTGTCTGGATTAGTACGTTGTAAATTGTAGCAATAATCTGGTAAAAGCATAAATGATTCCTCTGGTGAGCCCCTCATTGAATTTAAAGCCTAGTTTCTTGCCCGTTAAGCCTGTGAATATGAAATGTCAATTTTATATTGGTCAACGATGTTCATAATTATTTCCTTAGGCTGATAAATTCAATTAATCAATACAAACTTTGACCTTATTAATTGGCCTAAAGCTCGGGCCCTAGTTTATCTATGATGTGGCATGATTTGATCAACTGAACATGTGTGGGTTGGATTCATTTGGTTGATTTGAAACACTTCACCGATTTTAGACTTGTTTGCATGTATATACCATTCACAATTTTCAGTCTTGCACTTAATATCCCATCACCCCCTGTCAGACTTCTTGACCATGAATTGAAATCTTTTCAGTAAGGCAAATTGGTTTACAATATCTTTCAATTGTACTTTATTATGGAAAATATCACCAAGCTTTACATCATTCTCCTCTCGGATCGATCTTGTACCACTTGATGATGTTGATGGCTGTGGAGGAAAATCAGGAAGCCACCTAAACGGATTAGTGGGGACATTATCAGAAAATGGCCCAGAATAATTTCCACCACCTAAAATAGGATCTTCAAGTTGCAAACTATCCATACCCTTAGTAACATGTGGCATATACTCGGGCTCTACCTCTTCAGAAGGAATATCGGACATATCATTTCCATCAAAGTCACCCCAGTCGGGAAACCTATCTTTCTTTCCATGAGCCCATGAGTTTGCAATGTACAATAGGTCATTACTAAAATCAATCAAGTTTTCTAAATCATATTTTTTTTTCACCCCACTAATTTCTTCTTCATCTTTTTCCTCTTGTCCTTCAATTAGGGTACATATAACAAAAACAGGAATACATTTCTGTAAGTACTTAGATATATCAATAAGACCCTGGACATTTTTGTCATCTTGGATCTGTACGGGGCAGTCGAGCTCAATTTTTCTTGGCTTCATTGATAGTTGAAGGTAGCTTTTTCATTGGATCAATACCGTAAGACTCCTTCAAAAGCTGAATAAATTCCTCAAATGTTGTTCTATAAGGAATTTTAATCAATTGTTTGGATTCTCTAACATATTTTATTGTGTTGTCGTCACCTTGAATCCATTTTCCTTGGTAACGAACCGATGCATAACCATAAATTTTAATTATCAATCATGCAATGACAAGTTTTTGGAAAAAAAAATTATTAATTTATAACAAAAAATCTGTAATAACTATTTAAAACAGTCTTACAATTATTAATATTAAAAAACCCCTCATAATTTTTTAATGTTTTATTTAACCCCATATTTTTTTAAATATTTCAATTTATGTAACACCATTGTATGTTATCTTGTATCAAAATGCATCGTCTATTCTTAACATTCTATTTAAAACGTTTTTACAATGTTTAATATCAAAATACCCCTATAATTTTTAATATTTTATTTAACTCCCTATAATTATCTAATATTTTATTTAACACCTTGTATAATATCTTGTATCAAAATGTATCTATCTATTCTTAATATTTCATTAAAAACGTTTTTACAATGTTTAAATCAAAATACCCCCTATATTTTTTTAATATTTTTTTAACCCCCTATAATTATCTAACAGTTTATTTAACAACCTTGTATGTTACCTTGTATCAGAATGTATCTATCTATTTTTAACATTTCATTTAAAACGTTTCTACAATGTTTAATATTAAAATACCCCCATATTTTTTTAACATTTCATTTAACCCCTCATATTTATCTAATATTTCATTTAATACCCTCGTATGTTTTCTATTATCAAAATACATCTATTCATTCTTAACATATTATTTAAATCCTTCAAATATTATGTACTATCAAAATACCCCCATATTTTTGTTAACATTTCATTTAACCCCCTATAATTATCTAACATTTCATTTAACACCATTTTATGTTGTCTTGTATCAAAATACATCTATATATTCTTAACCTGTTATTTAAATCCTTCATGTATTATGTACTATGAAAATACCCCATATATTTTTTAAATATTTTTTTACCCCCTATAATTACCTAACATTGCATTTAACATCCTTGTATGTTGTCTCATATCAAAATACATCTATCTATTCCTAAAATTTCATTTATAATGCTCTTACAATGTTTAATATCAAAATGCCCCTCATATTTTTATAACATTTTATTTGACCTCCCATAATTATCTAACACTTTATTTAACACCCTTGTATGTTGTCTTGTATTAAAATATACCTATCTATTGTTAACATGTTATTTAAATCCTTTATCTATTGTATAATATAAAAATACCCTCATATTTCTCTAATATTGCATTTAACCCCTATATTATTATCTAATATTCAAGTACCCCCTTTACATGAGATATACACTAGATTTAACAAATAAAATTAAGTTTTTAGGTTAAGATTCGTATAAATACCTTTTTTTTTCACGAATTGACTTTTTTTTATTCGAATTCAGAAATATGAACTTTTTTTGTCCGAACGAACTCGTACTAATTGATATTAAGTAAAACTGAGAGTGATAGTGAGTGTTTGAGTGATATGAAAAGTGTCTGTAATAAGAGTGAGTGAGAGGGTTTATATAGATGTGATGAAGGGTAATTTTGGTATTTAAAAAAAAGTTTAGGGCATTTTTGTTTAGGAATAGAAAAATTGGACATTTTTGCTTAAGAATAGGAAAATTGGGCATTTTTGCTTAATGGAAGGCTAAAAAAGGCATTTAATATAATTTTCCTGTATAAAATTATACAAATTAATCGTATATACGAAGATAGAGACATGGAGACGACAATACTCTGTTTTGTATTAATATTTGTGGGTATGTTTTTGACTTTCGAATACAGAGACAATTTCCCGGATACTACTGAATAGGGATATAGTTGTTTATTGTTAAGTCGGTATCATATTCATTATGATGAATTAACATAGCGGTGGGCATTAATTAGATTGAAAAAATGGCTTGAAGAATTTGTAAACGGAACGAAATTAATGGAATGATTTGAATTTATTAAAAAATTACTTATTTTTAAAAATATATTATTTAATAAAATTAATTGAATTATAATTTTTTAAAATATAATATAAACATATAAAACAAATATGAAATATATATTTAATATATATGTAAAAAAAAAATACAAAAAAATAAATTGTATATCTAATTTTTTAGTGAAAAATTACATTAAATATAGTTATATATATGTATTTTAAAAAAATATAATTTATGATTTGGTTTGAAAATTGTCAAATTATAACTCAAATTAAAAACTGTTTTTAAAAATTTATCAATCAAAATTCAACAGTAATTTTTAAGTGGTTTGATATGGTTTTTCGATTTGAACCAAATTATATACACCTCCAAATTAACATATATATTTCAATATTTTAATATTAATATAATATATCAATATTACACAATTTGAGTATACAAAATAGGTATATAAATGATATGTCATGATGTGACTGAATTAAATTTTATCATTAATTCAAAGTTAACCAATCGCATGATGACATATGTATCGTCACATGTGTATGTGATTTTGAATTAAAGATAAAGTAGCACTTAATCATCTCATAACACGCACACACACATATATATAACAACACTTTTTTTTTAATTGACAGAAAGATGGGAAAACATTCTAGAATAAAAAATGTAGATAAATTGTTTTGTGCAATATTGAATTTATGAGATGGTGGGAAACATTTTATATGGCTATAGTTTTATGGTTGGACTTCTTCTCTTTATGATGGTCTCCTTGCATGGTTGGATGGATGACTAGACTGTGTTCATTGCATTTGGGGCAGATAAATTGTTGGTATATTAGATGGTGCCTAAGTTGATTGATCGCCAACCGGATTAACATCTTTTCTATACATTACTTGTAAATAATCCATGTAGTAATATAAGTTGACCGATCTGAAACACTCTGAAAGATTATTGAACTGTGCAACAGCCGCGACGTGGGTACATGGAATTTGAGAAAGTTGAAAATTTTCACAGTCACACATCTGATAAAGAAGATTAACAAGGAATACCCACTGCCATGAATCATGAACTTTGTACCTGTGATGTTAATTGATTTGACTACCATATTTGCAGATTTACACATATATCCAACAATCTTATCCTCCATCCATTGTGTTAATGGGTAAGATTGCTCACCTAATTAAAAATTAATCAAACTCAATGTAATCAAGAATAAATAATTCTACCAAATTTAAACAAATATACCTGTCAAGTTTTGCCGATTATAAAATCAATGTTGTATTTTGCTCCTAACAAACTCAACCAATATGGTGATACGCAAAGCTCATGTGGTTTGTGTCAAAGCATTGAAGGATTTAGTAATATTGGTTGTTATGATGTTATACCGCTATCTTGAAATGTAGGTGTGCACCCATTTTCATACCTAAGATTGGCCAAATAGGCTGTCGTAACAACATTTACTTGGGTAATTTTACTCATGGCAAGTTTGAAACCCTTGAGGTGATACACCTTTGCAGCTTTCCAAAATAATCTTTCAATATGCATCGTGTTTTTGAATAGCATACGCATGTTACCTTTTATATGGTAGTTACAAAGACTATGGAGGGCATACGGGAATATGTTTACCACTAACACAATGATTGGATGATGTCGATCATAAATAATGGCCAAGTTTGGAATATCATCGATGCACATATATAAGTACCTCAAGAATAAAGTCCACGTATCCATTCCCTCATTGTGCCTGATATTGAATGCTAGTGGATAAATTTGATTATTGTCATCCTTTGCAACAACTATTAAAAGAGACCCAAGGTACTTTCCCTTCAAATGTGTAACATCAATGCAAATCACTAAGGGACAAAATTGTTGGAACCCCCTTATCAAACAACTTAAAGCCATGAAGAAAAACTGAAACTTATTTTCTATATCGATATTAATATGTATAGTAGTTCTTGGGTCCTTTAGCTCCATATTGTGGCAATACTTAGGTAATAGCATGAAAGACTCTTTGGGAGATCCTTGTAATACATTTATAACATATGTTTTTACACACCATGTTTGTGTTTATGAAAAATCAATTTTTGTACCTATCTGACATATCATAAATCATTTCCTTTGGTTGATAAATGTGATTAACTACAAACATTGATTTAAAGATGGTCCCCCATGATTTGGTATCGGTCTATTTATGATGTGACAATATTTGATCTCTTAGACAAGTATGTGTGTGTCATCCATATGTCGTAACACCTAGTAGTTTCTATCCTTCTCCCTTTTAGCTTGTGCCAGCTAATTGAATTGAGGATGTGCAAACCTAATTTGATAACATTTCATGCTAAAGTAAACAACTTTTCATTAAATACCTATCTCTAAAGCACATCTTTCAAATAAAGTTATCAATTCAGCCTTTGAATCATAAAAGCACATTACTTTTAGACTGTTGTCTCTTTGTGTTTCTTGATTATTGATGCCCGCATTATCAATATCCACAACAAGCTTAAGAACCCAATGAGACAGATTTGGATTATGAATGTAACTTGTATATGCTTCAACATCTATGGAGCCATAACGTCTCGCGCTAGACTTAACCCCGTCATTGTAAGCATTGGTTTGACTTTTCCTAACATCTTGGCTTGGTACACATTAAGTCTCATCATCACCATAAAATCCTAGAAACTCATCATCGTTGTCGTCGTCGTCGTCATTACCTTCAAGATTATAATCCTCATTCATATTGTCATCATTATCATCATCACCATGGTTCATATCATATTTTTGGAAACTTTGTGGTTATGCCTAATCGTTTGTTAGATGATCCTTTCTTTTTTCCTCTTGAACCTTTTTGTCTTATTGATTGTCTCTTCTTTCAATAGGACTTTTGGTAACATAAAGTTTTATCGATTCGTGTAAACTTCTTGACTCTATCATCACATATAGGGCTGGATTCGAGTCAAGTCGAGCTCGAGCTCGGCTAAGGCCGACTCGAATTCGACTTGAATTTGGTTTGACTCATTTTTCGTTATCAAAACGACGTCGTTTGTATCAAAAATTTTAATTAGAAAATCTGACGAGTAGCTTGAGCTCGGTTGAGGCTAGCTCATTTCTGGATCAACCAAGCCGAGCTCAAGCTGGCTCGATTCGAATCTAGCCCTAATCACATAATCAAGATTATCATCGTCTTGAATCTCAATAGGGCCCACTGATGCCTCATTAGCAATAAATATGTGGACATTTGACCGACTTTGATTGATTTTGAGATGATAGTATATTTTCATCACAAATCGTTTGAAATCAACATTTGTATCAATGCAGATCGGTCTCTCTTTCCTACTGATATATTTCATTACATTATCATCACCTGTAATCCATTGCCCTACAAAACGAATCATAAATCTGGCTTTTTTCATTTTTTTCCTTAAAACTTGCATCGTCAAGCAAATATTATATAATTACAAATTCTTGTAGGAACAAGCGCCTATATGTTCTTCCTACAAATTTTATATTTCAATTAAGCTAATGAATGCTACATCTACCCGTTTTCAGTTAAGATCCAAGTCTCAGTTGAACTATCAATTATTACTACAATTACTTTTAACTACAAATGACAATATTTAATGAAATATTAACATAAATTTATCATAAATCATCTACTTTTTATACATCTTTTGATTTTAACTATTATACAAAAAATATGTAAAATAAAGGATATGATTCAACACTGACCTAGATTAGGATGAATAATCTACAAAATCTTTGAAAAAAATACTTTATTTTTTAGTGTTAAAAGGGTGTTTTTTCCTTGTGTTTATATAGATGAAGATAAAAATATTTTAGATATTTAACAAACTTTGTAGTATAAATGTTTAATAAAAAAAAAAGTGTGATAGAATTGTATAGATGGGCTTAAAAAGTGGCATTTTTTTCAATACCCCTGATTAATGCCTTTGAAGGAACGTGGCCTTATTTAATGAGTGGGATTATTTTGTCTAAAATATATCATTATATATATTTAATAGTTTTTTTGCCGTCTTCAATTTATTGCATTTGCCCTTGCAGAGAGCGAGAAATGAAATGTGGGGTGGTTATGGTAGGACAACAATGAAATCCAAAACTCTCAGGGTTGGACTTAGCCAAGTTGGCTTGTGTTCGAAAGCTAGCTTCACTTATTTTGGTTCAATTCAAATTTGTTTAGTTCAAATTTAAGTTGATTTCAAACTAGGAGGTTCGACTCATTTTTAAACATAGATGAACTTGAGTTAAAGGTAATTCAACTTGGTGCAGCTCATGAATCGAGTGCATGAATTGATTTAATTTGGATATCTCGATTCAATTTAGATATGACTCGTGATTCGATTTGAATTATATTAATTAATTGTTAAAAAGATATTATTTTGCTCATTATTAGATAAACAATATTATTTGTCAATGAGCACAAATTCAAACCATGAATCTAGGTTACAAATTCAAGTCACGAATTCAAACCATAAACTTAAGTCAAACACAAACCAAACTTGTGTTGAATAATTTTTATTTGAGTTGAACTCAAACCACCCTTAATATTTGCTTGACAAACTTAAATCAAACCTAAACTATTTTTTATTCAAATTAAAAGATATTCAGACTCGATTTGATTTATATTTACCTGTACTGACCCTCATTAGATGAAGAAGTTAGTCAACTTGCAAGGAGAAAAATAAAGGATGAAACTTTTAAAAGTTTAAAATAAGTGACAATGATACAAATCAAAATCAGAGAAAGTATGTTATGAAGATTCAGGGGTGTTTAGTTTGAGTATTTAAACATTACTTTATTAATTTATTTTTTATTATTTATATTAATTTTTTTATCGAGTAATAAAAAATTTTAATAATATTTTATTACTAAAAATAATATGACAAATAACATAATGAGTAATTTGATTGTCACATTCATTTTAGCTATTAAAAGATTATTAAAAATATTTTGATTTTATTATAATTTTATCTTTGTTTATTAATTTTTTAGATAAAAATATTCATATTTAAATTAATATAATAAGTAATATGAAAAATATTATGAAATATTTATACTCAAAGATATTTAAGTAAAATTATATCTTAATATTCTTTTATTACATTAAACCAAAAACAATAATCATTTATATTTACTAATTTTATCAAATATTTACTAATATTTCATGAAATCTATCTTTGATTATTTGTGATAATCTTTCATTTTTTTAAAATAAAATATTGCCCCAATCAAACAGACTCATAAAACCATGTATGGTTTAAATGTTTTGTGCTAAATAGTAACAATGATAATTATAAGACATTTCCATATCAAATTGGATGAAACAGTTTTTCCCAATTGTTCTTCACCATCTAAAGCATATAGAAGTTCAATAAGATTATGTATATTCAGTTTTAAATACTCAATTGGGTATTTAGATAACATATTATCATGTGATTGTGTAATTTTAAATTAAGATTAAAGTAATATTCAATCATATGATGATACATAATCTAAGTACTTAATTGAATATTCAAAACTATATACACATAATATCATAGAAGTTCAAACTGTATGATTAGTCTACTTGGTAATCATAGCATTAATATGCTTGGTTTTATATCTTATCCATGTTTATATTTATTATTATCAAGTTTAAGATATATGATTAGTGCTAGGTGTGGATATGAATCCAGTTGAGCCTGGACACTGTCTGGCTTGAGTTTGATTCTAATGAAAAATGAGACAACTCAAATTAAATTTGAGTTATTCAAACCAAAGTTAAAAGTAACTTGAATTCAACTTTGTGCCTGAACATAAAATTTGAAATTTAATTCAAATTCGATTGAGTTTGCAATTCATTGACGAAATAATATTATTTTATCTAATAATAAATAAAATGACGACATTTTAACAATTATTTGACATTATTAAAATCTAATCACAAATTAAGCCTAAACCAAATTTACACATCCATAGCCAAGCTTGACCTAAATCAAACCATTCGCCTGACTCAATTCGAATCCAACTGTATTTAGTGTCCTTTGATACTTATTTTTTGATAAAAAATTATATTTGCCTTGTTGTTAGCGAGTTCTTGAATTGAAATAAATTCCAGCGCAAGCAAAGCTGAATCATCAGATTCTGGAATTGAATCAAGTCATCTTCATGAAAATGGAAAAAACCAGCATTCACTTGAAAAGCCACCAAAAAATTGTACAACAATGAGCTCTCAGGAATATGAAAATAGCCATTAAACATATAGGAAGGAGCATACTAGCGTTCTCAATCTGCAATATCAAAACAAAGCTTAGCCTCATCTCAAGGACCATTAATCTCAAATTTGTATTCTTGAATCTGTATACGCCAATGAGGACATAACACAGTAACGAAAACCAACAAGCCTAAGAACAACACGAAAGTAATTGGTGCAGCATGTATGCAAAAGCAAGGGTCGCAACCATCAAGGTAAAAAAGAAGAAAATGTGTAGCCTGAAGGAGTATTTCTTTACACAGTAGTAACTAGCAGAGCAGAAAGGAATGCTAACAAGGAGAAAAGCATAATGACAAAGACATGTAGCCTCGTTGGAAGGCAGGATGCAACGAACACGAATACTACAACAGAAGCATTTAAAGAGATGCAACTGGTTAAAGTTGGATTCTGTAAAGCCCGGGAGCTTTTATAGTAGATCTGGAGTAGTCATGCAAGAAGAGATAAAGTAAGAGAAGTGAGATGGTCACAGCCCAGATTGAGTCTGAGCTTATGGACGAGGGAGTATTCGTAGATCGGAGCCAAAACATAAAGACCGGCCATAAAGAAAGAGATATTGAGAATATAATGGAATAGCAATTTAAGAGAAAGCATTTCTTCAGTTAAAGTGAGAATCAAGAAACCTGATGCAAGGAGACTTGCATCTAAAAGCCAAAGGGCATTTTCATCAAGAGTTGATCTAAGTGTGTAAATCCAAACCAACAGAACAAGAACAACGGTGCATAGATATTGTGAGATGGAAACTGAGTCTTGCACCACCTTTATCATGTCCCGTTTAACCACATTGGCATTCGTAACCCTATGTTCAAGAAACGACTCGTCCGTGTGGTTGTCATCAAATCCAGGTTGCATTCCTCCATATGCCACTTTTCTCCATTTGGGTGTAGTTGGAGGAGAGCTATGTCTATCCACTGCAATTCCAGCACTCTATTTCACCAAATATTGGATCTAGAAGAAACAAATAAATGCCAGATGAATGTTTTACTGCTACAACACCCCTGCAAAATCAAATGAAACTGTCAAACACACGGCAAAGATTTGGTCCATGATCACTAATCATAGTAATAACTCGATAAGAAAAAGTACCAGATGAACACACAACTTCAAAATTCCTCTATTCTAAAATTTCTTTAATTAGTTATAATGGCAACTTTAATCATCCAAGTGCACCAGCAACTAAAACAACTAAGAACAATAACAATTAAATGAGAAAACTCATTTAATTTCTGTTTAGATCATAAGATCTGCTTAATAGTTTTGACAATTATCCTCAAACGCATGAAAAGCTAGTCAAAGTTCACAAAGAAAAGAACCAGGACTGATGAATATCTCACTTTGACAACAAAACAACTTATGTGAAACTGGAATTTATAGTCAGCTAAGGGCAGCTCAAACTATAACAACAAAACCCCATTAAAATTTTGCTGCTCAAAACACATTCACAATCATTGACAACATGAACAATTAGAATCATACTGATGCAGTAGGCCACATCCTCTTGCCCAATAAACCTCCAAAGTTGCAGCCCAAGCACACCTCAACTGCTATAGGTTGGAAGGTAGCGTTTTCTACTTGCAACTGCTATAACCATAAGTAATAACTTAATACAATTAGAGCTGAAACATGACAAAACAGATATGTATTAGAGAATAAAGAAACACAACCCTACAAACTGTGAAGGAAAAAACGATTACCTTCTCGCCAAAGAGAGGTTGTATGCAGCTGGCTTGAGTGCTTTCTCATCATTTCTCCAGATTCCTTGTTTGCTGAGTAGATCTTACGATTAAAAGTCAAGAATTAATGGAGATAATTATGTTCATTGCAGAAATATCAATGGTTAGTTGGAACAGGGACAAGGACAAGTATCATGACCAAATCCCCAGTAAGATTGCAGATAATTTAAGATCTTTGAGCTGCGACCTCTATACTCTCGGAAACAGCAACATCCTACTAATCTTTCTTCATCTGTACTGGAAATCTCTTATTATGTTCTTGCAATCAAACACTTCCAAGGAGAATAAGAAGAGGTGCTTCATTTTATCAAATTCCTCAACTTCTTTTATTGTAAGTTAATATATTGAATCGAAAGATGACCAAGGCATTTTTTCTGTGAGTATATTAATTTATTGAGAAACAAAGACACCAGCAGTGGAAAAGCACCACAAAGGTGCAGTCTAATCTGTGGATGCAACTGAAATGGCAAAAAGTATAGCCATGTCATGCATTTTAACTTCCTATTTATTGTCAACATCCAACAACAATCGTGAAGTGTTGAGACTATCTATTTGAATGGCGGCTTCCATTTTCACAAACTTTAGTTTATAAACATCTTTAAACAAACTCAAACCATAGCAGTTACCAACAATTACATTTCAGTACTTTTGCAATAACTCATATTGCAAGTGGTAAACCTGCACATCTTTGCCTTCAAATCAAGACTTTTCCAAATATTACCTAATATTACAAGCATCGTCTTGTGTTTCTTCAACCTGTTAAGTACTTGATATTTTTTTGTGATTTAGATCAGTTTTACTTCAACCACAACAAACATATCACGTAACAACTTTTATAAAACCTAATATATAAGTTTTCTTTTTCGAAGGGATGTTTTCCAATACCACCCATCCCTTCCACCCCAATCATGTTGACAATACCTTCTCATCAAGATATTGTCAATCAGCTTTCATAACCAGAACGAATTTCCCTACTACACCCATGCCACAGATTCCAATCAGGTCAACGTCCCCTCCATAAGCTTTGAGCCATCGAGTTCAATGGACATTGACAGTTCTCTTCTGGCCTATAAATAAGAGCAAAGCCAAATAAAAAACACCAACAACACTAAAAGGCGAAATTAAAGCAAAGAACAATTAACAAAACAACAGATCTAAATGAGACATACAGACTTCCAACAAAGATTTATATTGAAGCACACTCCCGTTTAAAAATGGAAGCAGATAATGTGCTAAAACTAATTATTTTTCTTCTGTGCAAAGAAATCTGTTGAAAGATTAGAACTTATGGTACCAAGTGACAAGACTCGACGAGGGTTTTGAAGAAACTTGACCTCTGTATAGACCTACAAGTGTTGACCTTAGAGCTCCTTGCTTTGATGGATCTTCTGCAACAGAGAGTAGAATAATACTGCAAGCTGAAAGAGTGAGTAAGTTGGGTATTACTAGGTTAAGCATCCACGGCCGAGAAATTCAGAGTGCCAAGATAACTATAGGTGGTAGAGAGGAGGAATCTAGCAGAGAAGCAAGCAATGTCAGTCACCAGCCGGCCCTAATTCGAACCCCCTTTGTGGTTTCAACGCTAATATTAAATAAGGGGAAATTAAATTAAATACCCTTTTTACCCCTCCATTCAGCAAAAGTGTCTAATTTTCCAATTTTTAAGAAAAATACCCTAATTTTTTTTTAAATATCAAAATTACCCTTCACCACATCTATATAAACTCTCTCACTCACTCTTATTATATACATTTCTTATATCACTCAAACACTCACTTTCACTCTTATTTTTACTCAATATCAATTAGTATGAGTTTGTTCGAACGAAAGAAGTTCGTATTTTTAAATTCAAATCGAAAAAAATCAATTCATAAAAAAAAGATATTTATACGAATCTTAATTCAAAACTTGATTTTATTTGTTAAATCTAGTTTGTATGTCATGTAAAGGGAATATTTAAATATTAGATAATAATATAGGGGTTAAATGAAATATTAAAAAAATATGAGGGGATCTTGATATTATACAATATATAAAGGTTTTAAATAACATGTTAAGAATAGATAGGTATATTTTGATACAAGACAATATAAAACAGTGTTAAATGAAATGTTAAATAATTATAGGAGATTAAATGAAATATTATAAAAATATGATGAGTATTTTGATATTAAACATTGTAAGATAGTTCTGGCCACGGTTCATGAACCGACGATTTTGGTTTGAAACTATCGGTTCACGGTTCAAAAAAATAAGGACCCTAAACCGAAACCGTAATAGGATGGTCGTAACCGGTTTGAAACTGACTGTTTCGATTCATGACCCCGATTCGGAACTGACGATTCCTGTTCGAAACTGACATTGAATCGTCAATTCTAATACATGATATTGATTTAATTTTTAAATTATTAATTACAATAATTGAAAATTAAAATAAAGGCTTGGACTTAATTTTTCAATTAAGCTTCCTATGTATCTTCTTGGGGTTTAGAAGAATCAAAGTCTACGTAGTTCTCTTACCTTTGCATATCTAATAGCTGGCAGTACCCCCTTACTTTATCATTCACCTCCATTATCTTGACTATTATTTCCCGTCATCGAACTATCCGTAGTTAAATCAAACAATTCTTCATTGAAGTCCACTTTTATTTATTGTTGGCGTAATTCGGCTCTTGTTCAATCGTCCACACATACTTGGGCTTCAATCGATTCGAGAGCCAAACTTGATCACCTCTCATCCAATATATTACTCTATTGACTAAAAGTTTGTTCTACTGCGACAGTTGATACTGGTGCTATTAGGACTTGTTTAGCAATAGCTGCTAATGTTGGAAAAGCTGATGCATGTCAACTCCACCATTCTAGAACTAGAAAGTCTTTACCTATATTGCTGTCACCAAACTCAAAAATAGTAATTAAATAAATATCAAACTCCGAGGTGGAGCCTAATGTTCCTCTTGGTCTTTTGCCTCTTTGCATCATAATACGATCACCAGAACTCATATTTTGGATTGATGATAGGGCAATAGGTGGTAGAGAGGAAGAAGAACCACCTTGGTTACCATAAATTAATGAATATTCAACATCAATTTCTTTAATTAAATTCATAATGTTAGTTATAGTTAATAGAATATTAAGTTCATCCTTACAATCTAATTGCAAACATTCATAATATAATGTCAAATAATTTGTGACACCATCTAATTTAAATCTAGGATTAAAAAAACATGCAACAAGAAAAAGTTCTGGAATTGCTTTATAGTAAGTTAACCATTTTGTTTTCATTAAAAAAATTGCTTCTTGTAAAATAATATCTTGTTCGACTTCTTGTAAAGCGTAATAATATTAACGGCTTAATTTAAAAACAAATGAGAAGTGGGATAATAAACATACTTAAAGTATAAGTTGCATTATTAAAATTTCTTAATACATTTAAAATTTTTTACAAATATCCCAATGTTAGAGATATAATGTAACTTGTGACACATGTTGTGAAATAAATGAGCATAATAAATTCATATAATCAAAAGACTTGTTGAGTAATTCATATGTTGAATTCCAACGAGTCAGCACGTCTTTAGGAAATCTTTTTAATATTCTATTATATTGTTTACAAAATTTATCTCATTCTTTCATAGTTTGGGGATGTGTCTATAAAAATAAAATTGTTGTTTTTATTGGACTAATATAATTATTAAGACAATGTAAACCATCTTGTATACATAAATTTAATACATGACATGCACATTTAATATAAAAAAATCTACCACCTAAATTAGGTTTGCAAATATTAATTAAATCATTTATTGATGCAGTATTTGAACGTGCATTATCAAATGAAATTGAAAAATTTTTATAAAGTAATTTATATTATTCTAATATTTATTTAATTATTCTATAAATATTATCGGTCGTATGTCGGTCATCAAACACCCTAAATGCTAAAATTGTTTTTTGTAATAGAAAATTGTCATATATCCAATAACAAATTATACCCATATAAGAGTGAATTTGTCAATGGTCACACCAAATATCACTACATATAGATACATGCCTATCAAAATTTGTAAAAAATTGAATTAATTCTCTTTTTTGTTTTTTATATAAACTAAATAATGTTCTTTTTAATGTGTTTCTTGGAATAGTTTTATATGCAGAATTTAATACAGTTTTACAATAATTATTAAAACCTTAATTTTCACCAAAACTAAATGCTAAATAATCTATTGCTATCATTTTTGCAAATTTTTCTTTACTTTTATTATCACTATACATAAATAAAGATTTGTGTGTAGAACCATACTTGGTTATTTGTGTTTGGCCTCGACTTTGCCCCATTTTTTTCAGATGCTTTGACTCTAAGTGCCTTTTGAACGTCCCGTATCTATCTCCTTGTTTGAATTTATAAATTTGCCTACAATAATTGCAAGCAACATCGAAATTACCATCTTCTTTTTGTATTTTCTTGAAATGAATCTTGAAAATATCGGATGTAGGAATTTTTTGAGAGTGTTGTTCCATCTCCATCTGTTGTTGATGTTATTGTTGTTGCTCCACCTCTACATATTGACTTTCACTTTCTTGTGTTGAAAAATAATCTATAAATTGATTTTCATTCATATTTAATATATGTGAATATTGACCAAATCTCCTATTACCGAAAGAATTTCCACTACTTGTCATTTTTTGATAATAAATAAAATTAATTATATAAATAAATTATATGATTAATTATGAAAGATAATAAATAAAATTAATTATAGAAATAAATTATATAATTAATTTTGAATTGTATAATAAAAATAGAAATTGGAATTAATAAAAAATTAAGAAAAAATTTAATTAAATTTAAGAGAATTTGATTGAATTGAAAGATTGAGAGAGTATTAAGAATTGAAAGAATGAGAATGAGAGTTTGAAGGATTGAATGAGAGAGTGGAGAGATTAAAATTTGAGAGATTGAAATTTGAATTGGTATATATATAGGAAATTTTTTTTAAAAAAAATAGGGGGTGAAATGCGATTTTGAAAATTGCAGGGAACCAACGGTCCCCTGCAAAAGTTCTGAAAATTGCATTGGACCAACGGCTCCTTGCGCAGGGAACCGTTGGTTCTTTAATAAATTTTAAAAAATTTAAAAAAATTTAAAATTTCTTGTTCAACACAGTAAACCGCTGGTTTACATATCGGTTCATAAACCAAGTCTGAACCGGCGGTTTCACGGTTCAAAATTAGGTAAACTGAAACCGAACAGCTAAAATTCGGTTTTGGTTTCGATTTAGTTCGGTTCTGGGTTTACCGGTTTCGATTCTGATTTTATCTGGGCCAATTTTGGTCCAATTCACGGGCCAAACCCGCTTGTGGCCAGGTCTATTGTAAGAACATTATAAATGAAATTTTTGGAATAAATAGATGTATTTTGATATGAGACAACATATAAGGGTGTAAAAAAATATAAAAAAATATAGAGGGTATTTTGATATTACATAATACATTAAGGATTTAAATAATAGGTTAAAAATATATAAATGTATTTTAATAGAAGACAACATAAAAAGGTGTTAAATGAAATGTTAGATAATTATAGGGATTTAAAAATTATTAAAAAAATTATGAGGGTATTTTGATATTACATAATATATGAAGGATTTAAATAACATGTTAAGAATAAATAAATATATTTTGATAATAAAGATCATACGAGGGTATTAAATGAAATATTAGATAAGTATGAGGGCTAAATAAAATGTTATAAAAATATGGGAGGTATTTCAATATTAAATATTGTAAGAACGTTTTAAATGAAATGCTAAGAATAGATAGATATATTTTGATACAAGATAACATACAAAGTTGTTAAATAAAATGTTAGATAATTATAAGGGGTTAAATGAAATATACGGGGTATTTTGATATTAAACATTGTAAGATTGTATTTAATGAGATGTTAAGAATAGATAAATGCCTTTGATACAAGATATCATACAAAGGTGTTAAATAAAATATTAGTAATTATAGGGGGTTAAAAAAATATTAAAAAATCTAAGGGGTATTTTGATATTAAACATTGTAAAAACGTTTTAAATGGAATGTTTAAAATAAATAGATGCATTTTGATACAAGATAATATACAAGGATGTTACATAAAATGTTAAATAATTATAAGAGGTTAAATGAAATATTAAAAAAATATTATGGGTATTTTGATATTAATAATTGTAAGACTATTTTAAATAGTTATTATAGATTTTTTTTGTTATAAATGAATAATTTTTTCCAAAAACTTATAATTGTAGGATTGATAATTAAAATAGATGGTTATGCATTGGTTCGTTACTAAGGAGAATAGATTAAAGGTGATGACAACACAATGAAATATGTTGGAGGATCCAAACAATTGATTAAAATTCCTTATGGAACAACATTTGAAGGATTTATTCAGTTTTTGAAGGAGATTTGAGGTCTTAATCCAATGAAAAACTACATTTAATTATCAATGAAGCTAAGAAAAATTAAGCTCGACTGCCTTGTACAGATCCAAAATGATGAAGATTTCCAGGGTCTTATTGATATGTCTCAACACTTACAGGAATGTATTCTTGCTTTTGTTACATGTACCCCAATTGAAGGACAGGAGGAAGAAGAAGAAGATGATGATGATGATGAAGAAATTAGCGGGTTGAAAAAAGAATATGATTTGGAAAACTTGATTGATTTCAGTAATGACCCATTGTACATTGTAAACTCATGGGCTCATGAAGAGAAAGATAGGGTTCTCGACTAAGGTGACTTTGATGGAAATGATATGCCCGATATTCCTTCTAAAGAGGCATAGTCTGAGTATATGCCACCTGTTATCGAGGGTATGAATAGTTTATAACTTGAAGATTCTATTTTAGGTGGTAGAAATTATTCTGGACCATTTTTTGACAATGTCCTGACTGATCCATTTAAGTGGCTTCCTGATTTTCCTCCACAGCCATTAACATCATCAAGTGGTACAAGATCGATCCGAGAGGAGAATGGTGTAAAGCTTGGTGATATTTTTCATAATAAAGTACAACTGAAAGATGTTGTGAAGCAATTTGCCCTACTGAAAGGATTTCAATTTATGGTCAAGAAGTCTCACAAGGGGCGATGCGAAATTTAGTGCAACGCTGAAAATTGTTAGTGGTATATACATGTCAGCAAGTCCAAAGTCAGTGAAGTGTTTCAAATCAACCAAATGAATCCAACCCACACATGTTCAGTTGATCAAATAATGCTACATCACAAACAAGCTGAGGCCCGAGCTTTAGGTCAATTAGTGAGGTCAAAGTTTGTGCTGATTGATCGAATTTATCGGCCTAAGGAAATAATTGTGGACATCGTCGACCGGTATAAAATGACATTTTATATTCATAGGCTTGGCGGGTAAGAAACTGGGTTTAAATTCATTGAGGGGCTCACCGGAGGAATCATTTATTCTCTTATCAGATTATTTTTACAATTTACACCATACTAATCCAGACATCATTACAACTATTGAAACGGACGATGACCATCGATTTAAGTATTTTTTCATGGCATTAGGATGTTCCGTTCGTGCATTCAGAGAATATCTCTGACTTGTTATTTGCATTGACACTGTTTTCCTTAAAGGTCGGTATCTAGGTCATTTATTTCTTACGGTGGGCCTCGATGGTAATACTCAGATATATCCATTGGTTTTAGTGTCGGTAAAAAAGAAGATCACGACACGTGGTGTTGGTTCTTCAAGAAGATTAAAAAATGCATCCATGATCTCTCCGAGTTGGCGATAATCTCAGAGCGTTCCATATGTCCACCATGGATGTTGTTGTCATCACCTTCTGTGTAACATACGGACAAAGTACAAACGAGACTCAAAAGGTAATGTGTTTAAATAAGTATTAAAATTTTGAAATGTTTAACTTTTTCATACATTTTGATCATAAAGTTCCATATTATTTACCACTTTGCAGATTGTGGATGCATATTGGAAAACCGCAAAATCATACACAAAAGTAGAATTTGAGGCTACGATGCGATCTCTTGATTCTATAAACCCTCAAATTAGGGCTTACCTACGTGAGGTCGAATTTGAGCGCTGTAGCGTAGCACACTTTTTGGGCCATCGATACAATATCATGACAATTAATATTACAGAGTCATTTAATGCCCTCGTCAGACATGCACGAGGCCTACCTATAATAATGCTCATCGAGTTCATTCGTGGTACTATGCAGCGATGGTTTTACGAGAGGAGAAATTATACAAGTGCGTACCCAATTATTAATGCCTATGTATTTGATCATGTACTTTTTCCCTTATGTTTGTTATTAATACGTGTCATACACTGTAATCGATCAATCACGGAAATTTATGACTCGAGCCACCCAATGTGCTTAGTTGAAGTTTATAGGAATGTAAACCTATAAACAGTAATAAATTAAAGTAGATTATAAACTAATTCAACGTAAGATATAATGTAAAATACTATTATACTATACCTTATCGATCATCCCCCATGGTTTGTAAAACAATCTCGGGATATAATCTACCTCAACCATCCTCGTGAAGAGCCTTGAAAACTGAAACTCCCCATCGGGTGTGCTCTGCTAACTCTTTCAGACCATCTCAACGTAACCTACGAAGAATGTGTGGGCGGTCATCCAATGCTGAGAAACAATCGAACGATGATATCCTAGTGCCGATGTAATATAGCTAAAAAGGAATCCACATGCTGAAATGGTATAAAAAACTTCAAATATGTTAGTTATTGACGAATATATCAAATTTTTAACCAAATTACATAGTATGGAGAATTTACATCGTCAGTCAGCTGCTCACGTAACTCTACCACAATCCGTCAGAAACTAGCTTTTGACTTCGCCCGATGAAGTAAACATCATGTGCATCGGATGCTACAACTCCGGTGTACCACGTGAGGAAAGATTCCTCATGCTCTGAGGCAGTGGATGGAATGGTCCTAAGCTATCGTTTTGTCCTCCCTTTGATTAGATTTATATACTGGGTGCAAACAAACGGACCCTTCTAGACGATTCGACCATGTGTTGTACGAACCAGCTGCAAGTACATACAACTATTAATTAATTATTTCATCTTATGTTACTATTACGAATTAATCGATTAATGTTACATTTTCCATATATGCCAAATAAGGTTTGTCTGGAGAATCCTGTATCATGGTCAAGTCCACCATGCGTGCCCCCTCAACGGACTGCAAAATTATAATTTTGAAATTATCAATGATCACTATATATGAATATTTATATACTAATTATAATAGATATACCTCAACATGGATTGCATTGGAAATGTCTTCCTGTACGTCCTCCTCCTGTGAACTAATATCCATTGTCCTTTTGCTAGTGTTGGGGATATTAGCAAATAACCACAACCGCTCATTTGAAAAGGAGACAAAACATTGTTAAATAAACATAACTACTGGAAAGACAAATCGATCAATGACATTTCTTAAAAAAAACACTACCTCTATGGTCAGGGAAGGTGTTTGAGGAGAACCCTCGATCGATAATACCTCAATATCAGTCCCCTGTACCCATGAAAAGAACAAAATGGTAAATGATATTTCATATAAAATATAATAACTACAATATTTTTCATACCTCAGGTGGGGGATCTGAAGCAACTGGAGGTCCGACCGAAAGACTTTCATGAGGAAGAGCCTATACGAATATATAAAATGAATTAATCGATGACAATTAATTGAAAAATAGAGTTTCACTAATAAATGACATACCTCAGATCGGAGAGGTGATATAATAAAAGGGCCAACCGATACCCCCCGTGGCGACTACCCTAAGGTAATAATAATAATAACTTGATCAGTGACATTTTATATAAAACAAAGGCCAAAGGACTATTTCCCACCCAAGGTATGTTGCAATCTCAAGTTTCCACCCTTTATCTTTGATAATACTAAATACCCACCCATGAGCAGTTAAAATTAACGGAACCCTAACCCCTAAAAATATTTTCTCTTTTTCGCCTTCTAACCCCTAAAAACTAACCATTTCCCTCTAGGCCAAGTTTTGAAAAATAGCATTCCCTCACATAGGGTTTAGTTTTCAATCTCTGACACCGAATCTGGCTCCATTGCCGACGACGAAGCTTTCCTGAGGCATCACCATGCTCCGGTGGTCTCCTTTGCCTTTTCTAGAGTGATGGTCGATCAAGATCTGGCCTGAAAAGGAGAAAAGCTTTGTCGGGAGATGAAGCTTTTCGTCTTCCCAGATGAAGATGACTCTGGGAAGACAAAAGACGATCGTCTTCCCAGAAGAAGATGTCTAGGAAAAAGAGATTAAAAACTAAATCCTAGAGGGGGAAAGCTATTTTTCAAAACTTAGCCTATGGGGAAATAGTTAGTTTTTAGGGGTTAAGGGGCGAAAAAGAGATAAAATTTTAATTTATTTTTAATATTATAGATAAAATGACGATTTTACCCTTACCACCGTTAATTTTAACTACTCATGGGTGGGTATTTGGTATTATCAAAGATAAAGGGTGGAAACTTGAGATTATAGCATACCTTGGGTGGGAAATAGTCTTTTGGCCTAAAACAAAATCAAAATACAGTAACAACATTTAACATTTTGATATTTCTAAGAAAAGAAATATAGACCTTATATAGCTAATGGGATGGTATTGACCTATCAATAGGAGAGGTCGTCTCGACACCATTCTGTTGTCAGAGTAATAACGAAATACAATTTTTATAAACAATAAATGAGATGTGGCTTTATAACCTCATCGACTAGGGTTGGACATGTACGCATGACAATTTTCTCCAAACGAGTCAGATGATCCTCTAATTCAGTCATCTGAGAGGACATATCATCTCGTAATCAAGTCATCTATGAAGACACCTCGTCGTAGAAGACACCAATGCAACATCAATTATGGATAGATGACGTGATACAAGGGGGACACTCTTTTGTGATAGGATGAGTAACACGATCCTCAACCCCAGGTGGGTCTGCGGTCTCGATCGCTGGGCTCTGAATGACAGAGGGACATGAAGGCTGATCTATAACATGAGGCTGAGGTGGTTGCTCAAGTATCCCAGGAGTACGAACGGATATATCTAAAGGTGACGTGACAGGAGAAGCCTAGTCTCCTATTAGGGGAGGCATCGAAGATGATGAAAAGGAATGCGCATCCGACAAACTGGTGTACTCACAAATGTCTGCATACCATGATAGACCTTCCTCAATCAGTGACGGACGAAGCGAGAATGTGATATCATCTTATTCATGAATGAATATAACTCAAAATAATTACAATATTTACGGAATCAATCGATTGACTAATTAATGATTACATATCGGGTTACTAGTGAAAATATTGCCCAAATGACTCCAACTAGGGATGTCCCGCGTACGCCACCTAAACATCCGTGGGGACGCATGAATATCAATCATATCAACCCAATCATACAAGGTCTCCAGCATCTCATATATCCAATATTGCAATATAACCATTAATGATTAAAATAAATCAATTTGTATTTTTTTCAATTATTATATATAATCAATAAATTTAAACTTACCTGAAATGCAAAAGGAAATCCGTGGAAGTCATATTTACGCATTTCATGCATCCATTCGGAGCAGACTTTGTCACTCATATGTGACATAGACTCGTATGTCATCTGCCAAATGACAACACCTCAGGGGTAGGAATTAAACCCGTTCAGATGATCAACCAACTGTAAGTATTCGATAGATACTTTCTTTTGTCGATTATTCCCTAACAACACATATGAAGACAGTACAACAAGCCCATCTTGATGGCGTCAATATCGTCAAAAAGACACGCTCTATGTCGTGATGTTGGACCTTCAGACAACCTCAAAAGTATATATCTCTAATCCTATGTCCGGATAAACAGGGAATATACGATGAAAGAGCAGTGTGTCGGTTAAATGATTGCCCCATCACCAAAGAAAACTCAAACGGGTTGAATCTCACCTCAACCCTGTTAACCCTAAACCATAACTCGTCTGTGACGGACGGTTGATGTAGCTGTTGTAAGAGAAGTGCATGAACCAACACTCCGAAAAATTTGGTTTCGGATAGACAAAGTAGATGCCCGAAATATGTCCTCTCAAACAGTCGAAGTTGAGCTAGAGTTAGTGTAGAAGTAATCCTCGACAATGCAACACACTATGCACGACATGTAATCACTGCCCGGAAGTGTTTGGACTCATCGGGGTTTCGCAGCTCGCTTTTGACACGTTTCCTTCTGCGAGAAGTATCTTGCAAAAACTTTTAAAAATTCATAAGACATTCATAAAAAAACAAATTTGTAAACAAATGTAAAAATGACAAATAAAAAAACATAGAAAGATAAAAAATAGAAAAACATTAAAAAATGGAGAAAATCGAAAAAACGGAACTGAAATTCAATTTCTATACATTGAAATACCTTAGAATGTCAACAATAGACAAATTTTTAAGAAATTTGAAAAAATGGGTCGATCTATCATAAAAAGGTGAAAATAAAAAAAATGAAACTAAAATTTGAATTTTATACGGTGAAATACCCTAGAATGTTAACAATCAAAAATCGTTCGAAAATCTGAAAATAAGAGTCGATATATCCTAAAAGGATGAAAAACAAAAAAAGAGAACTAAAATTTGAATTCTATACATTGAAATACCCTAAAATGTCAATAATCGAAAATTCATTCAGAAATCTAAAAATACGAGTCGATATATCTTAAAATTGTGAAAATCGAAAAAACAGAATTGAAATTCGAATTCTATAGATTGAAATACTCTAGAATATCAACAATCAAAAAATCATTTGAAAATATGAAAATACATTTTGATATATCCTGAAACGACGAAAATTAAAAGAATGATACTGAAATTCAAATTTTATACGTTGAAATACCCTAGAATGTGAAAAATCGAAAATTCGTTCAGAAATCTGAAAATACGAGTTGATCTATCCTAAAAAGGTGAAAATCGAAAAAATAAAACTCAATTTCAAATTCTATACGATGAAATACCCTAGAATATGAACAATCAAAAATCGTTCGAAAATCTGAAAATACCAATCGATATATCCCGAAACTGTAAAAATAAAAAAAAGAGAATTAAAATTCAAATTATATACGTTGAAATACCCTAGAATGTCAACAATCGAAAATTTGTTCAGAAATCTACAAATACGGTCGATCTATCCTAAAAAGGTGAAAATAAAAAAAACGGAACTCAAATTCAAATTCTATATAGTGAAATACCCTTAAATGTCAACAATAAAAAATCTAAAAATACAAATCGATATATCCTAAAATGACAAAAATAGAAAAAACGGAACTCAAATTCGAATGTTATATGTTGAAATATACTAGAATGTTAATAATTGAAAAATTGTTAGAAAATCTGAAAAATACGAGTCGATTTATCCTAAAAAGGCGAAAATCGAAAAAACGGAACTGAAATTCGAATTCTATAAGTTAAAATACGTTAGAATATCACCAATTGAAAAATCGTTCAAAAATTTGTAAAATTCAAATCGATATATCATAAAACGACGAAATTCGAAAAAACGAAACTGAAATTTAAAAATACGAATCGATATATCTTATAAACAAAAAAACTGAAATATCGAGCTGAAATTACGTTATTTCATTGTAAAATGTGCCAAAAAATCACAAAAATCAAAAAACCGAATGTCAAATTCGAAAACTACATATCGAAAAACCCTAAAATAGAAAAAACGAAACTAAAATTCAAAAACTACAAGTCGAGAAAGCCTAGATATAAAAAATATCAATTTACCCCCTCAGGAAATTTCTACTACATCAGGTCCAATATTTATCCCTTACCCCCTCAACAATTTTCTAATCTTTTAGCGCCCCTACAGTTTCAAAAAATAAATTTTCCCCCAACCCACGGTATTCACGACATTAGCCCACTGTCTCATGCCAAATTTCACAAACACCCACCGTGCACTAATTTCTCTCCCCTAGCTCCCTAATGTTTTGAAAATGCTACTTTACCCCCTAATCCATGGTCAATCTCTCCTGACTATAGGATCCACTATTCCCACGGCAGGAGCGCTAGCTGTTCTAACCCTTTTTCCAGCGCAAAAATCGTCTTTTCTGCCTCCAATTTCACCACAAATCAAATGTACATATCCTATAACACAAAACCCTACAAGAAATTTAACCAAAACAACCAATAATCAAAACATATTATGCATTATTCAAAATCAAAACCCTAGAATTTCAAACCGCAAAATCTCCCTCAAATCTCAATAATCTTAACAATAAATTCATTCAAACAACATTAGGGAAGATGTATTAACCTTCTTTGCTATTTTTGATCGTCGAAAAATATGAAAATCGATGGAAATCGCTTCATCTGTGAAACGATTGTGGGATGACCATGGGACCAATGAAAATTTTTGACTTTGCATAGTGAAACCGTGGGAAAATTATGCGGAAAATAAGTAAAATCCTTGGTTTATATATATGGATAATTTGGTTATTTCATAAAATAAGGGTATTTTTGTTAAACCTGATTGTTTTGAACAATTTCACTTAGACCCCTTAATTTTGGTCATTTAATATAATTTCCCTAAATAAGTGCATTATTTTCGTATAATTCAAGTTCTTATTATTTACGTATTAAATGTATTTAAAAAAAAATTAAAATCTAAAATATATTAAATGTGTGTTTTATGTTCTCTCTAGCGTAAATGTAAATTATATACTGTATTTTAAGTCTATTATTTTGCGAATTTTTGACTAAATTTAAACTGTAAAATTATTTATTCTATTTTAAATTATTACAAAAATATCATTCCTATTTTAAAAAAAAAAAAACTAATAACATTTTTTTCTTAATTCCTAGTCGTAATTTTGTGTTTTCATCTCTTATGAGTTGTATAAAGATTTACTCTTATCTGAAGTTTAAAATTCAAACTGATTAATTTGTTTATTTTTTTCAATTAATTGATATGTTACTTATTGTATAAAAATTTTTGATTATGTATTATATTATATTAGGTTTAATAGTTAATTAAATACTTTATATTTGAATTGTTATATTAATTTTTAATAGAAGATTTGTGAAAAATACTAAAGTTATTATGATGTTGTCGTATTTTTATAAACGTATTATTGACGATACGTCATATTAAATCCGTATATCTATGTTACATACTTTTCCCATGTGTAAATTTGAGGAGTGTTTTTTTACAAATAGATTTTTCATTGTTCATCATACTCGTATAATTCGTATATCCTTTTTTTTTCATTCCTGCATTTACTAACTAGGCAACATGGTGGATTCTATCTGATTTGGTTTAATTTAAATTTGAGTCGGTTTGAATAAAGAGATCTTGAATAAAGTTTCATTCATTCCCTTTCTTTCTTCAATGACCATTCTCTAACCAACCTCTCACCTACTGACACTCCTTCTTGCATCTTGAATGATGACACAACCATGAAGCGACGGATCTGTCATATCCATGAAGACACAACTTTCCACCTTTGTCAGATTCATCGCACAATGAATTTCGGCCAACATAGATGTCTCCTGAGCATCTTCTATATGTTCGTGGCATAATCAAAGGCCAAGATTTGTCGTCTAACGAATCTGATGAAGCACAACGATCCATCACATTTGTGGTTGCTTCATGGTTATGTCTTGGTGCGGGATGTAAGAGGGAGCGCTAACAAGTGGGAGGTTGGCTAGATAACAGTTGTTGGAGAATAAAGGGGAAAAAAATGAAACCCCAGGGGGAAATGGTTACTTTTCAAACTTTGGGTGAAACAAAATTATTAGATTTTTAAATTGAGGGGGGGAGGGAATGTGATAAAATTTAGTTTTTTAAATATTTTTTATTAAATGATAATTTTACCCTTGGCTCTTACTAAAAATTTTTACAGAAAGGTGGATGTTTTGAGTTTTTGAAATTTTATGAGTGAAAGTTTGGAAATACTCTATACCTAGGGGGGAATAAGTCTTTTAGCCTAAATTCAATATGAGATCGAGCTAGCTGTAGAGTTAAATCAGTTTAGTTTGAAACCACTTATACTAAAGCTTATTACTAAAACGCCCTTTGCCCAATGACAAACATTGGATAAAATAATTAGAGTTAGATTCGATCTAAGTTAAATCAAAATAAGACCTAGAGTGAGATTTGTTCGAAATCGATGAATTGAGACCTATACTCAGTTTGAAAATAATTTAACCTCAAATACAATTTAAGATGACTCAAACTCTACTTGGGTATAAAAACAAGTCAAATCCATTTTTCTATTTTCTCATAGTGAATTTCGTCATCAAATTCTTATAGTAAATTCCGTTAAGTGAAATGACATAAAAATCATATAATTTCACTTAACGGAATTCTGTTAAAATATTGTTTTATTCATTTTTAGATAAAACGAATTCAAATCATGAATCTGAGTAATAAATCTGAATAACAAATTTAAATAATAAATTTGAATTAAATCATTTTTATTTGAATCAAACTTAAACTTTTAACTTTTGGTTGATGAACTCCAGCCAAAAGGAGTTCACAAAGTATCTACCCCTCTCATTAGATGAAGAAGATGTCGATCTACTTGCACGGAAGTCAACAAAGTTTTTCACAAAGAATAATTAAAATAGAGGATGAAACTCTCAAAAATTCAAAGTGAGTGATAATATGCTGTGACTGTGAATGCGAGACTACAATATAAAACCAAATATTATAAATATTTTGTATTAAACAATAATAAGGATGATATCAGAGAATTCAATATCAAATCGAATGAAGTAATTTTTTTTATTGTTCTTTGTCATTTAAAACATATAAATGGTTAAATAATAAAATTATATGTATAATTTTATATACAAATAATGATATATTATCGTGTGATTGAATATTAATTCATCTTTTATTTTAAACCATTTTATTATATGTGCACATATCATTATTTATACACATAATATTACTCAAATTCAAAATGTCAGAGTAGTCTTCTTAGTTGTATATGTTGAAGTGTCGTACAATAAATTATAAGTGCGATTCTAATAGGATAATAACACTAATCTACTTTGTTTTATATCTTATGTGAAGTTCAACATGTATCATTAGTGTATGGGTGGATGTGAATCGAAATAAGTCTGAATATTCCTTGATTCGAGTTTGACTCAAATAAATAATGAAACAACTCAAGTTCAACTTGAGTTCATTGAGCTTAATTTGGGTAATTCGAGTTTGACTTGATCTCTAAGTTTAAAATTTGAAACTCAACTCATGTTTATAATTGGAATTTGTAACTTATTAACAAAACGATATCGTTTTTCTTTAAAATAACCGAAATAATATCGTTTTAATATTTGCTTAACACGACTCGAATTGGGTTGGGAACCAAACTCAAACCATCCAAAATCCAACTCAAATAAAATCAAGTGATCTACTCAACTTGCAAATCAAACCAAATTAAACCCTTTTTAACATGAGTTTAACTTAGTTTCAAAAATGGGCCAACTGTCCCAGCTCTTAGCTCAAGTTCAATTCAAATTTGATCTAAACGAATTCAAACCAAACCAATTTTGTTTGGGTCCAGCCATAATTAGTGTAGTTTGATACTCTGTTTTTGACAAATTATGTTTGCTATTTTGTTGGCCAAAAATAAGGTCCTCTGATTTAGATCTTTATTGGTGCGTAATTAAACTGAAATAAATTCAGTAGTTCAAAGACACTAATTCAAGTATGCAGCGCATGCAAAGCTGAATCGTCAGATTTTGGAATCGAATCAACTCATCCTCATGAAAATGGAAAAAAGCCAGCATTCACAAGAAAAGCTACAAAAATGAACTCTCATGAATATGAAAATTGCCACTGAACATATAGAAAGTAGTGTTCTCAATCTGTAATATCAAAACAAAGCTTGGCCTCATTTCAAGGACCATTAATCTCAAATTTGTATTCTTGAATCTGTATAAGCCAAAAAGGACATACCAAAGTAACAAAAACCGACAAGCCTAAGAACACCACCAAAAGTAACCAGTGCAGAATATATACGAAAGCAAGGGTTGCAACCATCAAGGTAAAAGAAAAGAAAAGGCGTAACCAGGAGTATTTCTTCACACAGTATGTGACTAGCAGAGCGAAAAGGAATACCAACAAGGAGAATAGCATGATGGCCAAGACATGTAGCCTCAATGGAAGGTGGGAGGCAGGGAACATGGATGCTATGACTAAGGCATTTAAAGAGATGCAACTGGTTAAAGTTGGATCCTGTAGAGCCCCTGGAGATTTTATGGTAGACCCAGAATAGTCATGCAGGAAGAGATGGAGTATGAGAAGTGAGATGGTCACAGCCCATACTGAGCCTGAGCTTATGGACCTCGTGAGTATTTGGTAGATAGAAGACAAACCATAAAGATCAACCATAAAGAAGGAGATATTGAGAATATTATGGAACAACAATTTAAGAGAAAGCATTTCTTCAGTTAAAATGAGAACCAAGAAACCTGATGGAAGAAGACTCACATCTAAAAGCAAAAGGGAATTTTCATCAAGAATTGATTTACGCATGTAGATCCAAGCCAACAAAATGAGAACAACAATGCATAGATATTGTGAAATGGAAACTGAGTCTTGCATCAACTTTATCGTGTCCCATTTAACTTCATTGGCATTCATAACCATCTATTCAAGAAATGAATCTCCATGTGGTTGTCATCAAATCCAGGTTGCATTCCTCCATATGCCACTTTTCTCCATCTGGGTGGAGTTGGAGGAGAGCTATGTCTATCCATTGCAATTCCATCCGTCTACTCCACCAAATATGGGATCTAGAGGAAACGAATAAATGCCAGATGAATGTTTTACTGTTGCAACATCCCCTGCAAAATAAAATAAACCTGTCAACACATGGCAAAAAATAGGTCCATGATCACTAATCACAGTAATAACATAATGAGAAAAAGTATTAGACAAACACACAACCTGTAACATTCCTCTCTTCTAAAATTTCTTCAATTAGTTACAATGGCAATTTTAATCATCCAAGTGCATTGGCAACTAAAACAACTAAGAACATTAACAACTTAATGAGAAAACTCATTCAATTTCTGTTTATATCATAAGATCTGCTTAATAACTTTGACAATTATCCTCAAACGCACAAAAAGGCAGTCAAAATTGACAAACATGAGAACCAGGAATGATGAATATCTCACTTCAGCAACAAAAACAACTTATAGCTGTCAAACTTTAACAACAAAGCCCCATTAAAACTTTGCCACTGAAAACACATTTACAATCATTGCCAGCATGGAAAATTCGAATCATACTGATGCAGTCAGCCACATCCTCTTGCCCAATAAACCTCTGAAGTTGCAGCCTGAGCACACCTCAAATGCCATAGGTTGGAAGGTAGACGTCTGTACTTGCAACTGCTATAACCATAATTAATAACTTAACACAATTAGAGATAAAACATGATATAACAGATATGTTTTAGAGAATAAAAAAACACAACCCTACAAACTGTGAAGGAAAAACGATCACCTTCTTGCCCATGATAGGTTATATAAAGCTGGCTTGAGTGCTCTCTTATCCCATTTCTTCAAATTCCTTGCTTGCTGAGTTGATTTTATAACTAAAAGTCGAGAATTAACGGAGACAATTATGTTCATTGTAGAAATATCAATGGACAGTTGAGACGGATAGGGACAAGGACAAGGATAATGACCAAATCCCCAGGGAAATTGGAGATAATTTAAGAAGATCTTTGAGCTGCAACCTCCATAGTCTAGGAAACAGCGACATCCTACTAATCTTTCTTCATCAGTACTAGAAATCTCTTTTTATGTTCTTGCAATCAGACACTTCCAAGGAGAATAAGAAGTGCTTCAGTTTATCGCACTCCTCAACTTCTATTAATGTACGTTAATATATTCAATTGAAAGATGACCATGGCATGTGTTCTCTAAGAATATTAATTTATAGAGAAACAAAGACATCAACAGTGGAAAAGCACTACAAGGGCACAGTCTAATCTGTGGATGCAATTGAGATGGCAAATGGTATAGACCATGTCACATATTTTAACTTCCTGTTTATTGTCAACATCCAACAACAAACATGAAGTTTTGAGACCATTAATCTAAATGTCGGCTTCCATTTTCACCAACTTTAATTTATAAACATCTTTAACCAACCCCAAACCCATAACATTAACCAATAATTATTTTTCAATGCATTTGCAGTTGCTCATATTGCAAGTGGTAACCCCGCATATTTATTTTTTACTGTCTCAACTGCTATAGGTTGGAAAGCTGAGTTTTCTACCATATTTTCACTACCTTTCCAAATGGCAATTCATTATCAATATCTCCAAAAGGAATTCTAAGCACCTTCAAATCAAGATTTTTCCGAATATGGTCTAATATTTTGATCATCGTCTTCTTTTGCTTCAACCTATTATGCACTTGAAATTATTTCATGATTTAGGCTAATGTTACATCAACCAAAACAAACATATCAAACAACGATTCCTATAAAAACGATCATATAAGTTTTTTCCCGAGAGTTGTTTTCTAATACCACCCGTCCTTACACCCCAATCATGTTGACAGTAACTTCTCATTGATATACCACTAATCAACTTCTCTAATCACTCTGAATTTCCCTACTACACCCATGCCATAAGCTTTGACTCAAAAGGTTCAATGGACATAGACAGTTTTCTTTCTGGCTGACATATAATTTTTATCTTCAGAGTTCAAATAACAGAGCAGAGCCAACTCACAAACACCAACAACACTAAAGGGAGAAATTAAAGCAACGAACAATAAACAAGACAACAGATCTAGATGAGACATAAAGCTTCCAAGTTCCGACAATGATTTATTTTGAAGCACACTTCTTTTTAATTAAAAAAAGAAGCAGATAAAATGCTAAAATATATTTTTTTTCTTCTGTGCAAAGAAATCTGTTGAAAGATTAGAACTTTGGTACCAAGACAAAAGACTCAACGAGGGCCTTGAAGAAACTTAACCTCTGTAAAGACCCACAAGTGTTGACCTCAGAGCTCCTTACTTTGATGGATCTTCTGCAACACAGTAGAATAATACTGCAAGCTGGAAGAATGAGTAAGTTGGGCATTACCAGGCTAAGCATCTATGACCAAGAAATAAAGTGAGAAAACTTCAGGCGGCAGAGAACAAGAATCTAGCAGAAAAGCAAGCAGTGTTAATAGCCGGCCCTAATTCGAACCCACTCCATGCTTTCAGCCCAAAGATCTATTTACCAAGCATAGGGGAGTCCATCCGAACTAGTTTATTTTGAATTTATAATTCACTTTGAATAAATAAGCCTTAAATTAAAGTTTTACCTCAATTTATATGTCGGCTCATTTGATGACATGTTCATTTTGTGATGACATTGTTTACCTGCAAACAATTTTTAAGTGATATTATATATTAATTTAAATAAGATCAAAATCAAGCTAAATATTATGAATTTAATCTAAGTTTAAACTAGCCCCGACTCATGATCAATTTGATTCACCCCATCGGAAATTTATTGCTATAATGACCTTTATCCAATTTGGTTATAAATATTGTCGAGGAATAGGTGATAAAATGATTAGAGTGAGATTCGTTATGAACTAAATCTGAATAAAACTAAATTAAAATCTATTTAAGATAGATGAATTAAAATTTTAATTTGATTTAAAAATAATTTAATTTGAATTAATTCAAATTCAAATCCTTAAATTAATTCAAATTTGTCTTATTTATTAAAACGACCCACTCCTTGATTTTGAACTTGTCTAATTTTATTGGGGTTTGATATAATCAAAGCCAAAAAATGACTCATATTTTGTCGGCACCAATGTTAGTGTTGGTATCCTTACCCCCGATAGGCTCGGTAAGCTCACTACTGCCCAGCCAATATCATGCAGTAAGCCTGGTATCCTTACCGCTGAGCAATTCATGTTGTTTAATGGGCTCAAAAATCGATGGGTCTGTAACCTTACCCAACAATACCACAACCTAAAATCTTTTATTATTTTTTTTCAGCAAATTATTTTAGAATGGATGAAAGAAAGAAGCGGAAAAATTACTATTAGGTTAATTCAATCCATTGAAATTGAGAAATAATAAAATTAATTCGAATAATTTAATGTTTATATGTAATTGATTGATTTGTTCATCATAATTATATTAAAATAAAAATAATATTTATGATATAAAAAATATAGAATTTAAATTTTCTAAAAATGATCTATTCTAAATATGTCATATAAAATTTTTTGATGTATTATTTAATATTTTCATAAATAGTAAAATTACAATTAAAAGTAATAATCAATAAGGTGAATTAAAATAGACTGTATTTTTCTATTTTAAAAGACATCATGTAAGCATAAGGTTTGACTATAACATAAAACCAATTTGCATGTATCAATCTCTTTTACTTTTATTTTAGTATTATTATCCATATAAATCCATCATGTTTTCTTCGGTATTTGATGAAATTCTATAAAAACTTCTCTATCACAAACTACATAGTCTATGACTCATGAGTTTATAGAGCACATATGATTAGATTTAGTTAATAAAATGGTATTAAAAATATAAATCTCACAATTTGAGACAAGATAAGACAATACATTTTTTAGCTTTGTGCATTCACAGGGTAACAAGTCAAATTGGTCTTGTTTCTTTTTCTAATGCACTTGCCTCTTTTGTGCTTGAATCGTTTATTCTTATTCACAAGTTTTTAGATGATCTCTTTCCCTTTTCTGGATTTTTACCATTTTCGCTTGTAACCAAAAAATTTCTTGGAGTTAGACTCAACAACATATGTGTGAGCACTTGGTCTAGTAGCTTCTAGGTGCTCAGCTTCCAGCTCAAGGCGACGAGCAATGTCATCAAAAGTCTTGATGTTATCATTGTGACTCATACTAATTTTCATGTGCTCCTAACTATCAAGCAAAGATCATATAATAGCTTGAACTTGTTGTTCATCAATCAAGTCATGCCTAACCTTCTTCAGCTTAGTTATAATGTTGGACATTTAAGGGAAATGTTATTTCATCAGTTTATTGGGAACCTTTTTGTACATATCGAACTTGATGGTCAACTGCCTAAGTTTGGAGACAATAGTTCCTCAAAACTTCTCCATTAATGCCACCCACATGATATTTGCAATTTTAAATTACTCATACTAATAAGCAATGTCATCATTTATTGAGCTGATAAGGATTCTTTTAGCAGTTGAATCTTTCTTTTTTTCAAAAATTATAAGCGTCCATGCCATGCTTATGTTGGGTATTGTTAGGGTTCTACTTTTTAGCCAATTAGGGTTTTTCCATAACCTGATTAACAGCCTCCAAGGCTTCCTATTCATCTAAGATATAATGTATTCTCATTCTCCATATCTTATAATTGTCCTTATTTAGTCTTTCTCCTTTATTCAAATCGGTAATAATATTTTCCAAAGTCATTATCTATATAACTACAAAAATACACCAACACAAACATTAACAATAAGATATATGTACATTTTATTATTACAATGATGCGTTAAAATTAAAAATATTTCATTTAAGACACAAAGTTGAAAGTTCACAATGTTCTCAATAATCGTTTATAACACAAATATTCAATATTTTAAAATTAATCCAATTGTGTCAATATATATTCTAAACGAGAATTATTAAATTCTACCAATCTCATAATTCTCATCAATAATAAAAAATAATTATTGAATCAACACATGGTTCAATATATTCATAATTCAAAAGAAGTTCTTACAATAACATCACTAAAAATTGAAAAAATATATATGTATGAAATTCAAAATATTTCAATGACTAGTTTCAATGATTAAGACCATTCTTACAATAATATTACTAAAAATTGACTAGAACTAGCATATGAACTATCATTGAATTTTTAAATTCATATGGACCCATTATCCAAGCTACCACACGCTAGAAAAATGCATCACACACCGCCACGGTCCAGAGAAAGGTCCTTAGGGGCCTTCATGCTCTGGTGCTGAACTTTTTTCTATGATAGTCAAACATTGACCATTGATAGTCATCCATCCCATGGGTGGAGACCCGGGTCGAGTTGCCTTGTTGATCAAGTAGGTTGACCCATTAACTAATAGGTTTTGACCAACCCGTTAACCAACGAATCGGGTAATTGGATTTTCTTAACCCGATTGCAACTCGTGTCACAGTAAGAACCCTAGAATTTTGTCGACGAAATTGGCCGTCTTCCAGCCAACTATTGACGATGATTTGATAGTGCTTTTGAAGTCCTTGATTTGAAGTTTCAGATTGATGTAGTTTTTGGTGCAATCGTTGTCGGAATTTGGTGAATTTAAAGCATGAATGTCACAGTTTTTGGGTAAAAAAATAGCCACTAAAAATCGATGATTTGATGCATTTTCAATGTAATCTTTATCACTAAGTAAGCTTATAACATCCAGAAGTCATCCTAACATAATTCTAGGCAACAGTTATGCACAATTACATCAAATTCATTAACAAATTGATAACGGGCCCAAAAGAATTTAAAAAATAATTGGTCATTGTTCATACCAATTTAATTTTCTAGAAACATGCTTGTATCACCACCATCACAATCAACTATATGACATGACTTTGATACCAATGAAAACGGAAATTAAATAAGTCCAAGATTATAAAAATTTGTACCCGGATTTAATATGTACGTTCTTAGATAATGTTTGATAATCTAGCCGTTGAAATTATTAATCCACAACACAATTTGCCCTTGTTGATCTTTCTGTATTCTATGATTTTTGTTTTTTGGTTATTTTCAAAGAAGAAGAAAAAGTAGAGAACATTCTTTTAGCCTCTCACATAAGTTAAGTAACTTTTATTTTTAATATTAAACAACAATTGGGAATTCAAACTTTGAAATCCCAACTGTTGTTAACTTCTATAACTATTAAGAACAGAAAGGTAATTTTCTCTGTTAAGATTAATTAGATATTTCAACCTTAATGGATCGAATCAACCTATTATAGGTTGACCAAATCCTATATATATATATATATATATTGTGTTATAATGTAATTGAATAATTTTAAATTATAGTTAAAATAATATTCAATTATATAATAACATATTATTTATCTATACAATCTTAAACTAAAAAATATATACACATAACATTTATAAAAAGGGCTCACAATTAAATATTAATATTTAAGATCAATATATGAAAATTAAGTGAGTTGTGAGGAAAAATTGACAAGGATAATATTTAAAACCTAATTAGATATTTCAATCTTAATGGATCGAATCAACCTATTATAGGTTGACCAAATCCAATATATATATATATATATATATATATATATATATATATATATATATATATATATATATTGTGTTATAATGTAATTGAATAATTTTGAATTATAGTTAAAATAATATTCAATTATATAATAACATATTATTTATCTATACAATCTTAAACTAAAAAATATATACACATAACATTTATAAAAAGGGCTCACAATTAAATATTAATATTTAAGATCAATATATGAAAATTAAGTGAGTTGTGAGGAAAAATTGACAAGGATAATATTTAAAACCTAAAACCATAAAAGTATACATGCCTTAAAATAATAAAAAATAAAACAAGTCCACCTATCTCAATGTTTTTAGACTCAAATTTGGTGTTACTTGGTTAAAATTTTAAAATTAATTTAAATTATATGATGTCATCATAATGTTAATAAAATACTTAGATCAATTTAACCCTACAATTGAGTTATAATTTGACATTATTCCCTTAATTTTAATTAATAGATAAACAATGTTATTTTAACAATTATTTGAAGCCACAAACTAAACTCAAAGAAAATAGAGTTATTCACTCGACTATCAAGTCAGATCAAAGTAAACTCTCTCTAATTCAAATTCAATCTAATTACAGATCAAGCTAACCCTTTCAATTTGAACTCACCTTGAGTTTACCCTAACGAAATCAAACCAAGCCACTTTTGAAACTGAGGTAACTTAGCTAAGACCCAACCCTGATTAGTGTCCTTTGATACTCTCTTTTTGATAATTTATATTTGCTATTTTGTTAGCAAAGAATCGGGTTCAACTATCTGGATCTTTAACAGTAAGTTCTTGAATTGAACTAATTTCAGTAGTCATCTTCAAGAACACGAAAAAAGCCAGCGTTCACTAGAAAAGCCAGCATAAAATTGTACAAAAATAACTCTCACGAATGAAAAATTACCATTGAACATATTCTTGAATTTGTAACATACAAAGTGTTCTCAATCTGTAACATCAAAACAAAGCTTAGTCTCATACCAAGGACCATTAATCTCAAATTTGTATTCTTGAATCTGTATAAGCCAATAAAGACATACCACAGTAACAAGCATAAGAACAACACGAAAAGAGAAGAAAAAATGAGAGCAACCATTGAGGTAAAAGAGAAGAAAAGGTGTAGCCGGAAGGAATATTTCTTTACACAATACGTGACTAGCGGAGTGAAAAGGAATACTAACAAGGAGAATAGCATGATGGCAAAGACTTGTAGCCTCGATGGAAGATGGGATGCAATGAACACGAATGCTATGACAGAGGCATTTAAAGAGATGCAACTGGTTAAAGTTGGATTCTGTAAAGCCCCCGGAGCTTTTATAGCAGACCTAAAATAGACATGCAGGAAGAGATGGGGCATGAGAAGTGAGATGGTCACAGTCCAGATTGAGTCTGAGCTTATGGACCTCATGTGTATTTGGTAGATCAGAGCCAAAGACTGGCCATAAAGAAAGAGATATTGAGAATATAATGGAATAGCAATTTAAGAGAAAGCATTTCTTCAGTTAAAATGAGAATATAGAATCCTGATACAAGGAGACTTACATCTAAAAGCAAAAGGGAATTTTCATCAAGAGTTGACTTAAGTGTGTAGATCCAAACCAAGAGAATGAGAACAATGCATAGATAATGTGAGATCAAAACTGAGTCTTGCATCACCCTTGTCATCCCGTTTATCTACATTGCCATTCATAACCATGTGTTCAAGCAACGACTCGTCCATGTGATTGTCATCAAATCAAGGTTGCATTCCTCCGTATGCCACTTTTCTCCATCTGGGTGGAGTTGAAGGAGAGCCATATCTATCCATTGCAATTCCACCACTTTATTCCATCAAATATCGGATCTAGAAGAAAGAAATAAATGCTGGATGAATGTTTTACCACCGCAACATCCACTGCAAAATGAAACAAACCTGTCAACACACGGCAAAAATTAGGTCCATAATCATTAATCACAGTAATAACTCAATGAGAAAAAGCACACAACTTTAACATTCCTCTCTTATAAAATTTCTTCAATTAGTTATAATAGCAACTTAAATCATCCAAGTGCACCGGCAACTAAATAACTAAGAACATTAACAAGTTGATGAGAAAAATCGATAAAAACCATTTAATGTCTGTTTATATCATAAGATCTGCTTAATAGTTTTAATGACAATCCTCAAATGCATAAAAAGCATCCCCAAATACGAGAACCAGGAAAGATGAATATCTCACTTTAACAACCAAAAATAAACTTTTATGAAACCAGAATTTATAGTCAGCTTATAGCAGCTCAAAATATAACTACAAAACCCCACTAAAATTTTGCTCCTCAAAACACATTCACAATCATTAACACCTTGAACAATTAGAATCATACGGATGTAGTCACTCACATCCTCTTGCCCAATCAAATTCCAAACTTGCAGCCCCAGAATATCTCAGCTGCTATAGGTTGGAAAAACAGAGTTTTCTACTTGCAACTGCTATAACCATGATTATTAACTTAACATAATTAGAGAAAAAACATGGCATAACACATATGTTTCAGAGAATAAAGATACACAGCTCTACAAACTGTGAAGGTAAAACGATCACCTTTTTGCCAAAGAGAGATTGTATACAGCTGGCTTGAGTGCTCTCTTATTTCATTTCTTTGGATTCCTTGCTTGCTGAGTTGACTTTATGACTAAAAGCCGACAATTAATGGAGATAATTATGTTCATCATAGAAATATCAACGGACAGTTGGGACAGGGAAAAGGATAATTACCAAATCCTCAGTGAAATTACAGATAATTTAAGAAGATCTTTGAACTGCGACCTCTATAGTCTAGGAAACAGCAACTGAAAGATGACAATGACATATGTTCTCTAATCTGTGGATGCAATTGAGATGGCAACACGTATAGCCATGTCATGCATTTTAACTTCCTGTTTATTGTCAACATCCAGCAACAAACATGAAGCTTTGAGACTGTCAATTTATATGTCCGCTTCCATTTTCACCAACTTTAATGTATAAACATCTTTAAACAAACTGAAACCCATAGCATTTACCAATAATTACTTTTCAGTGCATTTGCAATTGCTCATATTGCAAGTGGTAAACCTGCATATTTTTCACTATTTCAACCGTTATCTTCCCAAATGAAAATTCATTCTCAACATCCCCAAAGGACTTCTAATTGACTTGAAATCAAGATTTTTCCAACTATTATCTAATATTACAAGCATCATCTTCTCTTTCTTCAACCTGTGACGTAATTGAAATTTTTTTGTGATTTAGGCTAATGTTACTTCAACTACAACAAACATATTAAACAATAACGCTTATAAAACCTATCATATAAGTTTTTGCCTGAGGGTAGTTTCCCGATACCACCCATCCCGCAGGCGTCAGCCATGTTGACTACAACTTCTCATCAAGAAATCGCCAACCAGCTTTTATAATCAGTATGAATTTCCCTACCACACCCATGCCATAGATTCCAATCATGTTAACATTTGCATCATTATGCCGCCATAAGCTTTGAGTCAACATGTTCAACGGACATTGACAGCTCTCTTTCTGGCCTATATATAATTTATTTTTCACAGTTTAATTAACAGATCAAAGCCAAATCACAAACACCAACAACACTAAAAGGAGAAATTAAATCAAAGAACAATAAACAAACCAACAGATCTAGATGAGACAGACAGACTTCCAACAAAGATTTATTTTGAAGCACACTCCTTTTTTAAAAAGGAAGCAGATAAAATGTCCAAACTTATTAATTTTTTCTTCTGTGCAAAGAAATCTGTTGAAAGATTAGAACTTTGGTACCAAGACAAAAGACTGAACGAGAACTTGACCTCTGTATAGACCCAAAAGTGTTGATCTCAGGGCTTCTTGCTTTGATGGATCTTCTGCAACACAGAGTAGAATAATACTGCAAGCTGAAAGAGTGAGTAAGTTGGGAATTACTAGTTTAAGCATCCATGGCCAAGAATTACTGAGTGCGAAGATAACGTTAGGTAGTGGAGGACAGGAATCCAGCAGAAAAGCAAGGACGTGACTAGCCGGCCCTAATTCGAATCCACTTCATTAGACCTGGCCACGGTTCATGAACTGCTGGTTTCGGTTCGAAATCACCGATTCACGGTTCGAAAATATAAGGATCCTGAACCGAAACCGTAACAGGACGGTTCGTCCACGGTTCGGAACCAACGGTTTCGGTTCGAAACCGATATTGAACAGTCAATTCTAATATATGATCTTAATTTAATTTTTAAATTATTAATTACAATAATTAAAAATTAAAATAAAGGCTTGGACTTAATTACAATACATAAAATTAATTATATAAATAAATTATATGATTAATTATAAAAGATAATAAATAAATAATAAATAAAATTAATTATAGAAATAAATTCTATAATTAATTATGAATTGTATAAAAAAATTTAAAATTGAAATTGAAATTAATAAAAAATTAAGAAAGAATTTAATTAAATTTAAGAAAATTTGATTGAATTAAAAGATTGAGAGAGTATTAAGAGTTTAAAGAATGAGAATGAGAGTTTGAAGGATTGAGTGAGAGAGTAGAAAGATTAAAATTTGAGAGAATGGAATTTGGAGGTGTATATATAGGAAAAAACTTTTTTGAAAAAAATTAAAAATAAGGGGGTGAATCGAGATTCAGAGAAATTGCAGGGGACCAAGTCCCCTGCATTTTCTCTGAAAATTGCAGGGGATTGGTCCCTCCCCTGCAATTTTTCCTTCAAAAGGCAACGGTTCCTGCGCAGGGAACCGTTGCCTTTTTAAATAAAATTAAAAAAAAAATCAAAAAAATTTCAAATTTTTTTTGGTTCAGCACAGTAAACCGCCGGTTCATAAACCGGTGTGAACCGGCGGTTTCACGGTTCCAATTTATGTGAACCGGAACCGAACCGCAGAGCTACGGTTTCAGTTCCGGTTCAGTCCGGTTCCGGGTCTGCCAGTTCCGGTTCCGGGTTTATCCAGGCCGGTTTCGGTCCGGTTCACAGGCCAAACCGGCCCGTGGCCAGGTCTACACTTCATGCTTTCTACCCTAATCTTGTACTTATAAAATACGGGTTGCATCTAGGTTGGACTTAAACCAACCCTGATCGAGCTCGAGTTTAAGTTTGACTCAAATAAATCTGAAATAAGTCAATCTTATATTAGTTCGATGGAGCTTGAGTTCGAGATTGAGTTACTTGTCAAATTTTTCAATAAAAAATTTTGATACAAAACAATGTCGTTTTGATCAATATATATTAAAACGACGTCATTTTAATAATAAAAAATAAGCTAAATCAAATTCGAACCGAGTTTAAGCTTAGCTTTCATAAGCTCGACAAACTTGAGCTTGAATTCGAGTTCAGCTATATATAAATCGAACTCGAGCTCAAATCCAGCCTTAGTTACATCCTTCGAATTTACTATTTAGTTTGAATAAATGAATCTAAAATTAAATTTTAGTTCAAAAATTGGAATTTATATTAATTTATTTTTCTATTTGATGGCAAAATTTATTTTATGGTGGTATTATTTATTTTAAATATCAATTTAGATAAATTTGAAATTAAATTAGATATTGTAAATTTAATTCAAATTTAAATTAAATTTAGAATTAATTTAATTTACATTAAATTCATCTCAAATAAAATTTATCATTTTAGCGCCCTTTGTCCAACTCAGTTACAAAAATTGTTGAGGAATAGATGATAAAATGATTATAGTGAGTCTCAATCTGAGTTAAGATTAAATAAGGGTAGATTGAGATCAATTTAAGGTCCATTAGTTAATGCTCAAATTTGATTTTAAATTCAATTAAAATTAATTTAAAATCAAATATTTGAATAGACTCAATTATAAAAACGAACCCATTTCTTAATAAAAATGAACTCATATCATATACAATCTTAAATTACTCATCTTTTGTTGATATATTAATTGATACAAATACTTATGTTACTGATGACAATAAAATTATATATATAAATAATATGTTATTATGTGATTAAATGTTATCTATCTTTAATTTAAAATTAATAATTATATAATAATATATCATTATTTGTGTATAAAATTGTATATATTATTTGTACATATAATATTAAACAATCCATGTTGTTTAATAATGGGCCTAAAAATCGATTAGTCTGTACCATTACCTAATAACACCCTAACGGGACTCCATTGTTTTATTTTTACATGAATTTTTTCAGCAAATTGTTTTTGAATGGATGAAAGCAAAAAGCAAAAAAAAAAAAAAAAAAAAAACAGGCTATTCAATCCATTGAAATTAAGAAATGATCAAATAAATTCAATTAATAAAATGTTTATACGTGATTGATTGAATTTGTTCATCTTAATTATTTTAAAAAATAAATTTAAAATTTATTTTGATATTTATTTTAAATTTTTTGATGTGTTATTTATTATTTTTATAAAGAGTAAAATTACAATTACATATAAGAATAAATAAAATGAACTAAGATAGATGGTAACTTCCCTCTTTAATTATAATATAATAATAAAAACTATTTGTACTTATTTTAAATATATATACATCTATATGTGTTATCATATGATTGAATGATTTTGAATAAAAAATAAAGTAACACTTAATTATATGATGACATATATAAGTATGTATACATTTGTATATTTAAAGTGAATACACATAGTATTACTTATAATATAAATAAGTATAATATAAATAGGGATGACAACAAGGTAGGAAAAGGCCAAATTTTTCATTTCCTATCCATGCAAGATGAAAACATACGAGAATTACCACAATCCATAATTCAGATCACCAAATCACAATAGTATTTCTTGATAATAAATTTTCAAATTGTCATCCATTCAAAGAGAATCAAGTTGATTAATATTCTCTAGTTATAATCAATGTTTTAATTAAATCTGTCACACTTATGAAACTCTCTAATTAATTACTTACCAAAAAAAATTTTTTTGATCAAAAGCAAAAAAAATAAAAATGTTGACTCTAACTGATAATCTTCTTCAATCAAACTCATAAAATCATGAAGTTGATCACCCCGCTCTTTTCAAGATTACTAATGAAATCTTGAGTAGCATCTTCACCAAAAGGAATACAGTCTTCAAAATAGTGCCTTTAATGTCATCATACTTTTGTAGACTTTTGGGTGGAGTTGTTATAATAGATTATTGGTTGGACCTTCACGTCAACTTATTACTCTCGTGAACTCTTGGGTGGGGCAATAGGCTACCAATTGGACTTTTATGTCAACTAGTCACTCTCGTGAACTCCTTATTGAAGTTGTTGCAACCGGACTCTAAGAGCATAGTTAAGTACTATGAACCTTCCATTCCAAAAACTAATTTAAAATGTAAGATATTGTTGTTGGAATATCTTATATGGATACACATTGATTATGTTTTTATTTGATTAAAATAAAATTGGGTAAATGTATAGTCCAAAATTAGTTTATTAAGTATTATGTAATCATATTGTAAAAGACCTATTACACTACATATTGAGCTTTTCAGTTTGAGTGATAAGTGTGAGTTGTTGTAGTTTATTGAGATTTTAATAGGAGAGCCTTATAAACTTATTATAAAAGGGTTTGGTCTCTTTCCTAAAACAAACAGAGCAATACATACCCATTCCAAAATATCATGTTTTTGTTGATTGTTTTTGGGAAGGAAGACCAGTTTTGCTGATTAACAATCAATCAAAGGTTCTTACATCAATTCTATCTGCTTTGGGAAATGGTTCAATCATATTTGTCTAAAATCCTATCAAGTCAATTACAGTGTTTTATAACCTGGTGTATAATGATTTTGCATGTGATTTGAAATTACAGTGTAAAGAATTGCTTTAGGCAATTTATTGATGTCTATGTAAGATTTATTTTATATAAACTGAATAAAATAAATCAGTCAACTACAATTCTAAGATATACGCACAAATTATAAAACACTAAATTAAACTTTAGGATTTTAGGAATACCTATAGATGGTTATACAATTTGAATCCATAAAGCATCTGAAATTACCTGTTGAAATCACCCTTCGATGTAATTTGGTTTTCTACTCTAGAAACCTCCCTCAATAACAACTTTGAATGGGTAAGTTATACTACAGTTGTACTGCATTAGGTTTTGGAATAGAGACCTAACTAATATATAGTAAGTTAATTGACCCTCCATCAAGGTCTAATAAATTTTAAGGCCTACACTTATTTTATCTATTAAGATCATGATCTTTAAGTGTATTAAGTTTATCCTTATTACCCGATTTTATTAAACCAAAGTCATAATTAATGTTAGCATACATTAGAAAATTTCTGATATTCTCCCACTTAGGTAATAGTAATTATTTTTATTTTATTTTATTTTAAGAAAAGAACAACAATTTTGACTCTCAAGTAATCAATATTTTAACTTTAAATGGGCATAATTTTAGAAAACAAAATAGTTCAAAGATAAATTACACTTTAATAAACAATCCAGTTAATATGATCACCAATAATGAACTAAGACATAACTTATGTCCTCTATCAACACAAGATCGTCTTTGATTACAATTACTAATAATCAAATCAATACGGATCAAATATGGGAATGTGACAGAAACAACACCCAATAAAGTGATTACAAATATGTATTGTCTTTGTCATTCCTCTTTATAATTTCTCTTTAACCTTTATATTTCAAAAGAAACAAGAGAAATCTCTTTGATTCTAACGAAGCTTGTATGTTTCAACCTTACTCAAGACTCACGAAATATACACATACAACTGTTATACTTAAGAGAAACTTTATCTTGAAACAAATGTTGTACCTTAACCGTATATATGCGCATACATTCATAGATAAATAAATATGCCTATAACATTCCTGATTCAATAACTTAACCCACTGTCAAGATATTGTCCACTCTGAACACACAATCCATCATGGTTTTGCTTTTAGGCTTTATAATCCAAAATATGTCTTAATAGTTTAAGGAGCACATATGCTATTTAACTAGTCAAATTCTCCCACCCCCAACCGATGTGAGATATATAAATAGAGTACAGATAGATCCAACATCTTTTTCGTGTTTTGTAAACATGAGATTTGTCTAAGGATATCACATATACCCCTTTATGGGACTCAACGTCCTCGTTAAGGTTTGTCCTACCATTGTTCAAGGGGATCTTAAGGAAATTAAATTTCTTCTAAGTTTAGGTACCAACCTGACATTATCCAAAATTTTAATAAAACCATATGACATTTTAAACTTTATGCTACCTACTCCTTTTACATTACATAATTCATAATTACTTATTAAGAATTTCCACCATTACTATACTCGATATTAACAAACCAATCTAATCTAGGTGTTATATGAAATGTATAGCTAAATATATTATGCACTCATTATTGGAGACTCTCTTAGTTGACAAAAACACCTCTACACTATTATAACTATCTAGAATGTTTGCAATTTCATGGTTACCATTATTTCTAGTGTGTTGTTTCTTCTTATTAGGACAATTTCTTTTAAAATATCCTTCTTTGTGATAATGCCAATAAGTTTTTTCAGTTTTAGACTTAGACCTATGACTTTTTATCTTTAGAATGATTTCTTTTGTCTATTCTAGCTTTAATTTGGATACCCTCGTTAACAAATTTTCTATAAATTTTATCTCTAAATCCTTAGATCTTAAATCACCTAGAGCATCCTCTAATGATCGTGATTCTCTACTATACTTAATGGAAACTTTTACATTTTTAAAGGAACCAGTTAAATAATAATTATTATAGCTTAATTTTCACAAGATATTTTTTCATCTATATTAGTCAAACTAATAGTAATCTTATTAAATTCACCTAAATTGTTAACTAATGATTTAGTTGAATCTATCTTGAAACCAAATAATTGTTCTTTTGGATAAATTTTATTAGTCAAGGATTTAGTCATAAATAGAGACTTCAATTTTAACCAAACCTTGGCAATAATATTTTCCTTTTTTATTTGTCTAAACACATTATCTAACAAGTGCATAGTCAAAATACTATAGATAGTTTCTAATACCTCAATCTTCTCAAAGGAAAACATTTCTTTAGGAAGGGCTTCTACTCCACCAAGAGCCTTAAGCACACTTTTGGTGCACCAAGACAACATGCATCTTTTTTCTTCACATGTTGAAATCCTCCTTTCCATCAAACCTTTTGATGTCAATTCTTGTTTGACTCATTCTTGGTCTTGTAAGACTATTCTCATTCCTTTTTGGAAAACAAGAAATACAAAGAACCATAAAAACAGGCAAACAAACATATCCAATATATCAAAATTTAAAAACAAAAATGAGGCGATAATAAGAAAAAGCTCATATACCACTTGTTAGTTTTTGAGTTAAGGATCAATTTCACCCATTATTTAAAAAATACATGCAAGTAAGATAGAAAGATAAGAGAGATACTTGGTTTGGGTTTCTTGATTAAAACCCTACATCCAAGGCAAAAGGTATTCCCTATAGTCAAATCCACTTATCAATATAAGAATATAGTTTACAATACAATTAAAAACCTTTGATATAAGACACAATATTACTATAACCACCTCGAAAAATAGCTTATCAAAGACTTAACTTTTAGACCTCACCAAGACAAACAATTAGAGCTAGTCACGGTTCATGAACCAACGGTTTCGGTTCGAAACCATCGGTTCACGGTTCAAAAAAATAAAAACCATGAACTGGAACCGTTACAGGACGGTTCATAATCTGTTTGGAACCGACGGTTCCAGTTCATGGCCTCGATTTGAAACCAACATTAAACCGTCGATTCTGATTCATGACCCTGATTTATTTTTTTAATTAATAATTATAATAATTAAGAATAAAAAATTAAAAAAGCTTAGATTTAATTTTTCAATTAAATTTTCTACATATCCTCTTGAGATTTAAAAGAATCAAAGTCTATGTGGTTTTATTTACTATTTTTCAAGAATGAATAAAATAAATTATATAATTAATTATGAAAGATAATGAAAAAATAATAAATAAAATTAATTATAGAGATAAATTCTATAATTAATTATGAAATTGTATAATAAAATAATTATTAAATTATAGAAATTAAAATTAGAATTGATAAAAAAAAGGGGGAATTTAATTAAATTTGAGATAATTTAATTAAAAGATTTGGAGAGTATTAGAAATTGAGAGAATAAAAAATGAGAAATAAAATATTTGAAAGATTGAATAATATTTATAAGTAAAATTTTATATTAAAAAATTTATAAAAAAAGCCAAACAGCCATATTTTACACATTTGCAGGGACCCGGTCCCTGCAAATGTTTAAAAGCAGCCATATTTGAGATTTTGCAGGGGACCCGGTCCCTGTAAATGTTTAAAATATGGCGGTCCCTTGCAAACATTTGTCGGTTTATGTAAAAAAATACCAGTTTATGAATTTTTGAACAGTCGGTTCATGAACTGGCCATGAACCGATGGTTTTATGATTCAAAAATATTGAAATCGAATCGAATCGTTAAAAATTGGTTTTGATTCTGGTTCATACCGGTTCCGGTTTTGAACGGGCCGGTTTCAGTTTGATTCACGGGCCGGGCCAGGACTACAGACAACCGATTGAAGAAAACAATGATTTTTCGTTGATATACAGTAAACCCTAACGAAGCAGAAAGAGAGTGCAAAATAGAGTAAACAAGAATGTAAAAAAAAGTACAGACACAGGAGAAACCTGGGTCTTTTTACCTAGTAAAAAAATATCCCCGGCAAAATTATAGATCTTGCCTTGCACTAATTTACTCAGTAACCCTTGCTTTGATAAATGACTCTTATACCCTCAATGTGAAAGTCTAAGACAATTATATCACAATTATGGAAGAAATTAGACAAATTACTCATTGGTTGTTAGTTTCAATGTCAGAAGAGATTTTTCCAATTATTTCTAAGTGTCATGGTAGTGAGATTTGGTGCATGCTTGAAAAAGAATTTATTAGTGCCTCCAACACACAAATCTTACATCTCAGGAATTTGTCACACACTACCAAAATAGAAAACCATTAGTGATGTTCTAACATGGGGTGGTCATGTCATTAGTGATGAAGAATTGATAAATATATTGTATACTAGATGATCTAGGACCAAAATACGATACCACATCATTTATGTGTCCAATTAAAAAAGTGTGTATACATAGTTTTATGAAAACAAATACATTGTTAGTCAAAATATATACCTTAAAATTGTATAGAAATTTATTATTTCTATACAATTTTTCTATCAACCAAATAACTGCTCAAGAAGTATCACCTCAATGAAGCCAATTTAAGTAACAACGATCAATGAATAGTTACAATAACAATGACCACATATAGCTCCAGTCTGCTAACCATCAAGAGGCACAAACAAACCTTCCATCTTATAGTAGAGAGGAGAACTCACCTGAATAGTAACTATTTAAGAGGATTTTCCTATTGTTCCCCTTCATGTCAATGAGGGAAAAATATTTCTTCCTTCTCAATTAGTATAATAGAGCTGACAGTTTTTCATACATCGACCCCTTTAACCTAACACAACATGACATGAACCTAACCTAACACAACAAAACATATTTCGAGTTAACCAAACACAAGTCAAAACTAAGTTAGGTTGTGTTTGGATTGACACAAAAACAATCCAAATGTTTAGAGAAATATTATTATACTAAAATTTATGAGTGGTAGATTAAAGGAATGTTGAATTATAAGTATCAGATTGAAGCACAATATTCTTTAATTGTAATATCATCTAAATAATACACCATGGATGTATGTTTTTCAATTATTAAATTGAATCACATTAAAAATTTTAGTCTTCTTAATTATTTCTCTTTTCATTTTATATTTTAGTGGAAATTAGGATTCATTATCAAATCCTAATTGCTACTATTGTAACCTTTCTTGTATAAGATTCCAAATTATGTACTTCAATCAACACATGTATATCTTAGGTTATAACTAGGGTTGGATTCAAAGTGAGTTTGTTTGAGCTCAAAATGAGCTTTGTTCAAACAAGGCCAAAACAAACATGGTATGAATGAACATGGGCCCGGATATGAGTGAGGGAGTAATAAGGAAAAAATATACGAACTTGAACCCAAACAAGGGTTGTGCAGCTGAATGAGCTGAGCATGGCTTACTTGTGTTAAAAATATGTGTCTATTCTTTGAAACGACGTTGTGGCCAAAAATTGAGAAAAACTTGCGCCTAAGCTTAAAGTCCTAAACTAAAATACGTATCACTATCAAGTTGAAAAAATCAAACATAAAGTCATCGTCGCGCAACTCACCAAGCCTTCAAGTTCAAGCTTTGTCAATTGTCACTGACGCTGCGTGACTCACCAGTGTGGCTCCACCTCTGCTACTGAAGCTCTTGACGTCATTTTAGTTCTCCTTTCACAAAAGTCACCGCCTCCTCTCCCATATTTGCTAGTTATTGCGTTTCTCAAGCATTGCTCCGACGATTCTCCAGCAATCTTGTAGCATTCGACGACTTCAACAGAGTAATTTCTATTTTTTTGTCTTACTAAGTTTATTTTTTATTTTGAGGTTGTGAGAGAGATGAAACAAAGAGAGTGAGTGTGTGTTATTTTGTTGCTTGTATAAATAATACATTATACATGTAATTTGTCATAGGCTATTTGTTTATGTTTTTGTTACTTGTATCATACAGAAAGATGCCCTATACAAGTTGTATGTTATTTTCCAAAATGATAGATTTTATTGTTTATGCTTTTGCTACTAAACTATTCTTTCTGTTTGATTTTTGTTGTCTGATATAGTTAAGGAATGATACATCTAGTAATTTCTATTTTTCGTCTTCCCTACATTTGAAATGAGTTTCCACCTTGGCTATTCTTTCTGTTTGATTTTTGCTACCAAACTATTTTATAAGGAAATAATGAGTTGCTAAACTATTGTTACATGCTGCCAAACTATATTTTGAGGAAACCAACTTGGCACCTTGCCTATTTTTAATCTAATAGTAGTTATGTTAAAGTTTGGATTCTTGATAAATTTTTTTCATTATATAATCCAGATGCAACGAAGAAATATTAGTTGAGGTTCCTTTCATTTCTCAACTACAATCGGAAAAAAAATACCGGTTTATTAAGGGCATTAAAGCAGAAGGGAATAACAATTTAGGAACCTCGATTATGTGATTTGTAGATGATATAAAAGTAGAAACTACATTTATAGAAGATTATAAAAGGTCTAATGATGGTGAAAAAGATATCAATGAATAAGAAGATATAATATTTGAAGGGAAATCTACTTTACCTACTCCTCCAGTTATCTCACCAGCAAGAAGAGAAAGACCTTTGTTGTTTGGTAGTGCTTTCCTAGAGACATGATTATAACGGTAGGGGATACACGATTTGCTATATATAAGTTTTGTAACAAAATGTTGAAGCTACAGAAGACACATTCAACAACACACCTTTCTTGCCATATAAAACAATGTCTCGAAAGAAAGAAGGCAATAGGAAAACAAAGTGCTTCGAAGGTACAAATGTTATCAGGATTTTAGCCAAGAGAAAAATTTCCTAGCCCCCCCAATCATGAGAATGAACACAAAATATAATCACATAAAGGTATGACTTAAATACTTAAGTAACTTGTTTGGTTATTTACGATGAGCTTTATTCTAATTTTGTAAAATAATTAACTAATATTGTGATTCAATATGCAAATCCATGAGGCACTGGCTTACAATAATTTGATTAACAAATTATCATTCTCTTTTAATGAGCATATATTGGCTTCAACTATTTTTATAGTATTCTACAATCGTTATACAAAAGAATTGGTGGAAAACAAGCCAAATCTAACTGTGATTGAGTTATACAAGCTAAAGCCAAATAATTGAAGAAACTCTTTAAAGAGTTAAAAAGGATAAGTGTGACAACAGATTTATGGAAGTCAGATGCACAAAACATCAAATATGTGGTCATCACCATGTATTAAGTGGATCAAGAATGGACATTAAATAAACATATTATTAGTTTTGTCCATATGCCTCCCCCAAGAAACGGGAAAACTTGTGCGCAAGCTATATACAATTGCTTCAAAGAATGGGGTATTCAAAACAAGGTAAAGTTTAATGTTATTTTGCTTATACACACACACACACACACACACACACACACACATATATATATATATATATATATATATATATATATATCTTGATTGATAAGTGACAACGCTTATAAACGTGTTAATTTTATGTTAACAAGTGTACACTATTATTATGGACAATGCATCTATGAATGACAAGTGCATAAAATCATTGGAGAATAATTTTAAGATGGACATATCATTGGTTTCCGGGGGAAAGTTATCTCATGTTTGGTGCATGACTCACACTGTCAATCTGCTTGTTCAAGATGGTATAGGTGAGATTAAAAATATTATTGATAAAATAAAGGATAGTGAAAAATATGTGTGTGCTAATGAAGTTAGGCAGGGAGACTTTGCAAATACTATGAAAATATGCGGGATTAAAGAAAGGAAATTGGTTTTAGATTGCCCCACCAAATGGATCAAGACCTATAATATGCTTAATATAGCGTTGATTTTTCAAGAAGTCTGGCCTTGAATATATCCCAGGATGGAAACTATTTACAATATTTACTAAAAAGGAATGGATAGAACAAATTGGCTATAGTTTGTGATTTTTTGAAAATATTTAATAATGTAAACAAATTAGTATTAGGAACTAATTATCCAACGACTAAATTATACTTTATGGAGGTTTTTAGAATTAAAAAAATTGTTAAAAGGTAGAGAATTTGATCATGCTATATGCTCATATATGTCTCGGATAATGTATTGTAATTGCTTTTAGGTAACAAAATACTTAATAATTCTCTCTTAAACTTATTTGCCTTTACAAAATACTCAGATAATGTAATGTAATTGCTTGATATATATTGGGCATACTAGTCATCCTGAAGTCACAGTTCTCAATCCTCAAGATGCTATTCAACATTTACACAATCACCAATCCATGCCCCAGTAGTCCAGCGGGAAGGGAGGCGAAGGCCCAAAATTAAACCAAGGCAGATAATATTTTTTATTTTTTTACAATGAAACTTATATTCGTATGCATATTAGCTTTTGAATTGGGGCAAATTGTGTAAGGTCAAGATATGTTTGGTGTAGTCTTTATTAGTTTATGGAATGTGCAATCCAAAACGAAATATTGAAAAATTCAGAATTTGAAATGAGTTTGCAATGTGAGCCCAAAGCCGAGCCTTATAACTGAACCAAATCGAACATCTCGTGAAAATCTAAGTCAAGTCTGACTTGTCTATACAAACCCAAACTAAGTGTAAATCAATCATGAATTCTTAAATCGCGAAACGAGTCTAACACAAACTAGTGTTACACCACACTAAGCAAGCCCAAGCCAAGCTTGAGGTTCAACCTTCAGAAAATGAGTTGAGCCCTGTTTGGGCTCGACTCGTCTCGTATCCACCCTAGTTATAACACATTGCCATATAAGTTTTTTTAGAAGTCTTCTCAGTAATTATAAACAAAAACCACATTTGATGGATCAATGAATGTGAGTGTTATAAAACTTATATGGCAATACGTGTACATGCCGACGACGCAATTTACCATAACGATTTTTATTTTGCCAAGTACAATGACAGCTCAGGATTTGGTCTAAAAGAAAAATAGAAAATATATTTGTCTATTCGACGACCAAAACAGATTCATTAGCAAATTAGAATGAGTGATGAGTATAATTAATTATGTTGCTGGATTCCGCTTCATGGCCAGTCCAGATAAGATTTGCTAGAAAAATATCAAATATTTTAATAGAGTTTCCTTTTACATATATTACATTTGACTTTATAGTAGTTTATAAAATTAAAAAAAGCTAAATAATTGCGAAAAAGCTGGATATTAGGGATGATCTAAAGTCTTACGTAATTGGGTTCCATTAACAAACCATACAATTACGTTGAGGTGGATTTATAATTAGTAAATGGAAATAAAGCTGGATATTATGCATGCATTGATTGTAAGTCATGCTCAAACCTATGAGTTAAAACTATTTTAACTTTAATTCAATTTGGTTCAAATCTTTTTTTATAATTAAACACAATTCTTAAAGTTTTGGTCTATTACGATCAAATTTTCTATTGTTTCAAATATTAGGAAAATCTTTCCCAAATTCAACTCGTGTTAGGTGAATGGTTTCATAAGACAACTAATTGTTCGGTAATCACACTCCACACTGTTTTTAGTTAGTCTATTTTCCCCTTGACAAAAGTAATTTAAGATTTTAAAATCAATAAAATTATGACTTGAGTTTATAATTTCGATTCATGATTTGAATTCGTAACTTATTAACCAAATGATGCCATTTTATTTAATAATGTGTAACAATGTTATTTTAACGATTATTTAATATAATTCGAATTGAGTCACTAGTCCAATTCAAATCGAATAACACCATCTACCTAGCTCGCAAGTTAGACCTAGTCGAACTCTCTCTAGTTGAATTCAGCTTGGTTTCAAAATGAGGCAAACCTCTTGTATGAAATTCAATTTAACTTTGAACTAAATAAATTTAAATCAAACCAAATCAAATCAACTTTCAAGCCCACAATAACTCGGTTTAAATCTAACCCTAATTAAATGATCTAAAAACTTTAAATTTTTTTTGGCAAATCATTCTAGAATGGATTAAAAAAAAGCGAAAAAACTAACATGTAAATTTATAAAAGCCATTGAAACTGAGAAATAATCAAATTAATTCAAATAATTTGATTTTTATATGTAATTGATGGAATTTGTTTATCTTAATTATTTTAAAATAAAATTAAAATTTATTATATGAAAAAAATATAAATTTAAAATTTATAAAATTTATTTATTCTAAATAGATTGTGTTTAAAATTTTTTGATGTTTTATCTAATATTTTTATAAATAGTAGAATTGAAAGTAAAAGTAATAATAAGTGAACCAATTATATTGGTGACTTCCCTCTTGAATTATAATATAAAGGCCAAAGGGCTAGTTCTCACCCAAGTTTTATCCTAATCTGAAAAGCATTCCTATAATAGATGAAAAACTCAAATACTCATCTATTCGTTAACTTCAATTAGAATATTCAGTTAGAGGCAACGGTAAATTTGTTATTTTACCCTAAACCCAAAAACCCTAAAAATTTATATTATTTTTCCCTTTTAATTTATAAAACTAACAATTTTCCCTATGATTAAGTTTTAAAAAACTGCATTTCCCCCGTAGGGTTTTTTTTTCTATCCTCGATGATCGGTTACAGTTCCCATTATCAACCAACCTTTCCACCATTTTCTTCTCCCTTGACCAATGTTCCCACTAGATCAATTTCATCGGACAAAGACGAACCTTCTTCGTTTGATGAAGACAACCTCATCTTTGTCTCTTTGACTAGATAAAGACAAATAATTTTCGTCCGACCAATAGATCAATATAAGAAGAATCTTAAAATCATTGTCCATAGGAAGAGAATCTAAGTCAATTAATATTTTGGGATTATAATCAATAATCAGATTGAAAGCCAAAAAAAAAAAAAAAATAGCTACTGATGATCTTCTTCAATGAAACTCATAAAATCATGAAATTGATCACCACACCCTCTTCATAAAGATCTTAGATGAAAACTTGTATAGCATTTTTACCAAAAGGAATATAGTCTTCAAAACAACGTTGTTGCTGTCACCATCACCACTGATTTTCATGATTTAAAAAATAGGGAAGTGATAATCATAATTGGGTTTTCTCTTATCTATGTCTCTTGTCAACCAGTAACTTTGGTGGACTCTTTGGCGAAGTTGTTGCAATGGACTATTAGTTTGACTTCCATGTCAACTGTTCACTCTCGTGAACTCTTAAGTGGAGGTGTGAAGTTATTGAAAACAGATTCTGATATTACTGTTAGGTGTTACACATGTGAAGAATCAAAATAGCAAGAATTAAGGAGCTTACTATGGGCAAAAATTATGTAATTATGTTATGGGCTGCTAAAATTATGCAAACAATCTTCTTTGTTAGGTAGATAATATATCTTAATTACTAAACATAGTTCATTATTGTAATATAAATAGGATGCATAAAGAACTATATGTGATATACAATTTGAGTATCTTCTTCTTGCATATTGATTTCCTCAAGTCATGAATATCATTTTATCTTTTTGATTAACATGGTATTAAAGCCAAGGTTCTAAGATTTTCTTTCAAGATTATTGAAATCTATTTGAGGAACATACTTTGGAGTATCATCAATCATACTGCAATCAACAAATACTAGTTACATTCGACGCTTCAAAGCATCAGTTTACTACCATTTGACACTTTGTGTTAAATCATCATCCACTCGACACTTTTTGTTGTTTTCTTTATTAAGATGGATTTTGAGAAATTAGAAAGTATATTAGTTAAATTTAATAGAAAGAATTATGCTTTATGGTAATTTCATTTTCAAACTTTTAAATTTGTTGAAGAAAAGGATTTGTCTAGAATCCTTGATGGATCCATAATTGAAAAAAAGAAGAAGGTTAATGGAAAATTAAAAAATCAGTTAGGGAGATAGATATATTAGAACTTTTTATGTCAAACTTTTGAAATTGTGGACAGAACCAAACATGATGTCAACTAATCTTATTTCTGGGTAAGCTTATGAAGAATTAAAGAAAGAAAGAGATTGTAGTAGAATCATGCAATTTCTTATAAAGTAGAGACTAGAATTTGTAAATGCTATTACAAAAATTATTGAATAAGGCATTAAGGAGATTGATAGTGTTCTTGGTAAACTCATTGGAAAGGAAACTAGGCAGAGTATACAAGTCATGTTAGATGCAAAAAATCACTCAATAGATACCTTTTTTTTTTTGGGCTTCTAATGACAAGTTTCAATCAAAACAAAGCATGATGATCACAATAATACCCAATGCAAGTATGGCAATGAAATTGGACATATAAGATCTCATTCCTAGAAGTAGAATATCTATAACTATTGCAAAAAGAATGGACATGTAATTCTTTATTGTCAATTGTTGAAGAATAAACAAAAACAACATGCATTCTTTACTGCAAGAGAGGAAAGATCCACTTCATATGCAATCATCTCTCACATTATTCAATAGATGATACAAGAATTTTTACAATCAACACTTACAGATGTTATCTTTTTTGCTTTCTTTACTATTGGCTTGTTAGGTAAAGGAATTAAAATCCCTTAGTTTATTGATTCAACCATGTTTAACCACATGTTTGGACAAAATCATGTATTTTCCAACCCTAAGTTATGTCTAACATACAAATCTGTTATCACAACTAATGAAAAAGAATTACGTACCTATTAAAGGTGTTGGAATTGTTCAATTAGTTGACAAAAATAAAACAACATTGGTTTTTCCTTATACCTTTTATGTTCCAAAATTGATTGCTAACTTAGTTTCCGTTGGACTATTAGTTGATCAAAATTGTTTCGTTAAATTTTCACCTTATGGTCATGATGTGCAGGACCTACAAACAAGTACAGTGATCGAGGAGGGGCATAAGCATGGACATTTGTTCCACATGAACTTTGATCCAAAATCTTTGTTATCTTTGTGTCTTTCAGCCTCTCCCTCTTTAAAATACTCATTAGTATATAAAATTTGGTGGCGTTTGTTTTTCTCCTTTTACCTATTTGTTTTAGGAAAAAGAAATTTTAGCACAATGGTCATTTCCACATACATCTGAATAAAATGGACCAATTGAAAGAAAACATCGTTATGTGGTTGAGATTGCCAGAACTTTTTTAATTGAATCTCACGTGCCTTCTAAATTTTGGGTGGAGGTCATTCATACAACTAGTTATTTAATTAACAACCAACATTGATATGTTCTTGTTCAAAAATCACCTTGGGCCTTTCTTCACAATAAATCCCTATGTTATTCTTGACTTTGTGGTTTTGGTTGCATATGTTTTGTTTTGCTTCCCTCACATGAACAACATAAGTTGTCAACTAAAGAAGTTAAATGTGTATTTCTTGCATATGTTGAGAAACAAAAAGGTTACATATGTTATGATCCTCAAAATAAATGCATTCATCTTATATCTCATCATGTTGTTTTCTTTAAAGATTTTTATTATTATTCCTCCTTAATATCACAAAGGTCTAGATAGTCCATTCCGTTCTTACCTACTTTTGCAGAATGCTTGCCTTTACAACAGAACTCAAGTGATGAAGAAAATGTCAATCCAAGTTCACTTGTGGAAACATCAACCATGTCCATTACCGATCACTTCCCTCAAGGTCTTAAAAGTAGCTCATCTATGTCCACTAATAGTTCAAGTGTTAATCCATCTTCATTTCATCGTTTTACTTGTTTGAATTTTAGTTAACCTGCAATTAGACATGGTTACTCACCTTAACGATATGGTCCATTCCCTTTTTTGTTTAACAATGTTAAGTCTATTTTAATTCCTTCTACCTACAAACAGGTAGTAAAGAAAACATGTTGGAGAAAAGACATGGAAGATAAGCTTTATGCACTTAAAGAAAATCAGACTAAGGACTTAATACCTCGGCCTATTGATGCTCTTATGATAGGAAATAAATGGGTATATAAGATAAAAATGAAGTTGGATGGAACTCTTGGCAGGCATAAAGCTCATTTGGTTTCTCAAAGGTATTAGCCAAATATGTGGTGGATTATGATGAAACATTTTCTCTGGTGGCTAAAATTACTATTATTCGAACTCTTTTTGCTATTGCATTTGCCAACAAGTGGTGTTTACATCAGATGGATGTAAAGAAAATCCTTCTTCAACGGCATTTGAAAGAGATTGTTTACATGGAACCACTTTGTGGTTTCAATTTTCCTTACTCCAATTTAGTGTGTAAACTTCATTAATCTCTCTATGATTTAAAACAAGCTCCATGAGCTTGGTTTAACAATTTTTGTTATACCATTTGCTCGGTTGTGTTTTTAAAAAGTTCTAAAGATTAATCATTGTTTACTAAGCACTCTACGAATTGCATAATCATTATTATTCTCAATGACAAAGACATTGAAAAGTTAAAGAAACTTCTTCACACTTCATTTCACATGGCGGATCTCAAAACTCTAACCTATTTTGAGGCTTGAAAGTGAGATCTTTTAATGGTGGCTTGTATCTTAATCAAAGAGAATACACAGAAGACTAGATCAAGTTAGCTAACTTGATTGACACCAAAATTTGCATTACACCTAATAGTGTATAACCTAAAGCTAACCTAACTTGTATCCAATCCTTATTTGTATAGACATCTAGTAAATAGTCTTATCTATCCCACCATCACTTGGCCATATATTTCTTTTGTAGTAGAAGTTGTCAACCTTTTGTTTCTAATCCTCGTCATCTTCATCTTATCGCGCTTCATGTATCATTTGATATCTTAAAGGCATACTTGATTGTGGTTTATTTTTTCCCTCATAAAACTCTTGTGATCTTATTGCACACATTTGCTACTACAAATTATGTCAGATGTCTTGACACTAGACACTTAACTAATGAATGGTGTGTATTCTAAGGCTTCTCACTGATCTCATGGAAATGCAAGAAACAAGAAAAAGTTGTCAAATCCTTTACTAAAGTAGAGTATCAATCTATGTCATCAGTTAGCTCTAAAATTGTGTAGTTGAAACATCTTCTCTTGAAATTTGGCATATCTTACTCTCAGCCTGCACTTCTATACGTCGACAATACTAATGCAATCCACATTGCTACTAATTCAATGCATCATGAACAAACCAAATATATAGAAGCGGACTGTCATTACATTTGTGAACTTATGCAAGACAAAACTTTGGTCCTTTCTCATGTGTCTTCTCATGATTAGTTTGCTAACTTGTTCACCAACCTTATGGCTTCTCATCATTCTTATTTGGCAAACATATTTAACGTTTGTTGATTTTCCACATTAATTCAAGGGGGGGATGTGAACATAATCAGAATAGTAAGAATCAAAGAGCTTAATTATGGGCAAAAATTATGTAGTTATATCATTAGCTGTAAAATTGTGTATAAAATCTGATTTATTAGATGAATAATATCTCTTAATTAATATACATAGTTCATTGTACTACTATAAATAGGATGTACATAAAACTAAATGTGATATATAGTTTGAGTATCTTCTTTTTACAAATTGATTTCCTTGAGTTCTAAATAACTATTTATATCTTTGATCAACGACATAAACCTCCAATTCTTAAAAACTAGTTTAAGGGATGAGATTATATTATTCATATACACTTATTATAATTATCAGTATCATATGATATATGATATGTATCTTATGTTACGATACAATACAAGAGAAAGATGATACATAAATGTATCGTATAATGTAACACGATACATTTTATCGTATGATATAATTGGACACAATTAATTAATTATTCTCATGGAACGAGTGGTACAAGATGCATACAAGGAAACTCTAATAAAATATTACATATTTTCTAACAAGTCAATCTTGACTCCTCGTGAAGATGTGTCTAGGAATATCATTTAATTATTAATTAAAAAAAATGTGTTGATACATCATGTCATAGACATGGCAAATGGCCCTGGTCGGTCGTGACCCCAACTCAAAGCACACCAAAATGACTCGACCTAAAAAGACAGCTCTCCATTGTAAGGGGCTATGCCAGGCCTATAGGCCTATAGGGTCAAGCCTTGGGCTTGGGCATCAGGCCCACAGGCTGGCAGGCCTAGCCTGCATACTGTACAAATTGAATTTTAAAAAATAAATAAATGAATGAATTAAACCTTATAATTGGGCTACAGCCCAGCTAGCGGTCATTTGGAAATTTAAATTTTATATACATTCTTTTGGTTTCTTTTCCATATAAATCCACCCTTCCCGACTCTCTAAACCATACATATCCAATCTAATTTCTCAATCTTTCTCTATATTCTCTTTTTTCAATCTCTTTTACGTTCATCATTTTCTTTATTCAACTTTAATATTTCAATTTTAGTCTCAATTTTTCTTTACATTCTATTTATTCAATTTTTGTATTAATTTTTTTGGTCTTTGATAAATTTTTTTAAAAATAAATATACTAATATATTAATATAAATTTTTTTCCAAATTAATACAACCAAAGATTGTAAATTGTAAGTCGATCCTCCAAATCACATTTTGTTTATATTTTTAAATGATATACAATTATTTTAAATTATTAATCATCATATCTAATTAAAGGAAATTCTTTAATTTATAGATGCTGTCGTGATAGACTTGCCTTTTTTAACTACATTTTCATCGCTAACCTCACACTTGAGTTGGAACAACTATATTTCATACGTTTCACCAACAAGAAAAACTGACTAACTCACATATTTGGTCTTCAGACAGTGTCACTTATAATTTTTGTTGTACCTCTTACTATCACCATTCTCTTAATATTTATTAACAACATAATTTCTTTTTTGTTTTTAAAATTTTGTTAATTATTATTTCTATTTAAAATATTGTAATAATGAAATAACTTAATCTGCTCTAAATGAAAAAGGGTGTGCAAACGATTAGAATGACTTAACTTTATAGATTCAATTGCTCGAGAATGGGTGTAGTGTAAATAGTATAACAGAGATCGTGTAATTAAAAAATTGGAAAATCTTTTCCAAATTCAACTCAATCATCAATCAAAAATTGAAAAATTGCGGCGGAGAATCAAGCAGAAAATCAAGATTATCAATCAAGCAAATAATCATCAATCAAGATCAAGCAATCCCACCAATCAAATAAACAATCAATCATCAATCAATTTCATAAATTAAGAAATCAATTAATCATAAAGTTAGACAATTAAGAAATTAATTTTTTGCTTTTTTTTCTTTTTGTACCTCATTGTATACTAGTATAAATGCTAGTATTTTGTACATTAATTTACACACAAGAAATGCAATTCTTTTATATTTTTTAGTGACACTACCGGTGCGCTGCTACTTCGGTGCAACTTTGAAGACGAGTTCCCAGAACCTGAAGTCGTTGTAGATATCTCTTTCAATGCCATTAAGAGTGAGTGTCATATGCTCGTCATCTGCCTCAACTTTCTCCTTGAAAATCCCAGATTTCCCTTCTGTCAATGCATAAATATATTATGAGAGATAATGTATAGGGGTAGTAAAATTTGAACGATAAATTTTCACAATTTTCAATACAAAAATTTGTTTAGAATGAGGTTGACAACGACATTGTACAAAAATGGTGGACGTAAATGAAGTTGGATTTGATGGCTGCAGCTGAACAAAGTTCAGTTTAATATGGGTTTGAATTCAAAAGAATCAATTTGGAATCCATTCAGTTTGAGGTTATAGTGTTGAGACATTAACTTAGTTCAAAAATAATTTCATTTTGGATTTGATCAAAATTGTTTTAAACTTGAATGTTCAAATTAACTCGAACTTGATTTGTTTTAATGAAAATAGACCTAAAACTTGGCCCGCACTTAACTTGTTTAATCCAAACCTAAATTTCGAATCCAACCCTAAATGAGATTTATATTTTAAGAAAACATGTACATTCACAAAAGAGATGAAAGGCAAAAATTTTATTTTCATTTTATATAATATTAAGTTATGTATACATAATCTTACCGACTGTGTCGTTCCAGATTCTGATGGAGCCGTTGGTCTCCCAGTCACCTTCACGAATCAGAACACCCTGAATGTTTGAAAGGGAGGCGGTGGGGAGATGAAAGCATTCAAATTTCCATACCTTGTAGAATTTTTCAGCAGGTGCTTCGATTTCTACTTCCCTCTCCACCTTACCACTAAGCCCCGCCATTGTTGAATTCAGTTCAATCTCACACGCACACAATATTACACAGGAAGATGTGCTTCAAAAGCATGATTTGGGCTCTCTTTATATATTCAGTTCAATCAATTTTAATTTTAATTTTGACCTGTTAGTATATAAAGGTGTAATTGGAAGGTAATCAAACCTTGAGGGACTGAAATGTAAGTCAGGAAATGTAGTGGGCTTAAATGCCACTTGACAATAACTAAGGCGGGAATTGGTCATCCCAACCACACGTATATAAAGCGGTGGTCACGTGTAATTGTATTTTAAGCATCTTAATAAAATTTACTCTCTCTATCTTCTACATTCCAGAGAGTTCCTCACTCTCTTTCCCATTCATCTTATTTCGTTCATTTTCATCGTAGAACTAGGGTTGGCTTCCTGTTACATAAATCTGTTATCGTTTCACATATCCTGTCATGGTATCAGAGCTGAAGACTCACATCGTCAGATCTAGACCTGTGGAGAAAGAAAAAGAAGATTGAGATATCAACAAAATCACTGTAACAATGATTCTCCTTTCTTTATATATATGTGTTTGTTGATTTCGTTTAAGATCTGTATGGTTCTAATACACATGCATGTTTCTTTATATGTTTAGTATGCAAGATTTCAGATCTGGTTCATTATAATATGTTTGCATGTTACCTCAGTTTTGATATCGTTGTAGATCGGTGTGATATAGTTGTAACAATGATTCTCCCTTCTTTATATATCTGTGTTTGCTGATTTCGTTTAAGATCTGTATGGTTCTAATACACATGCATGTTTCCTTATATGTTCAGTATGCAAAATTTCAGATATGGTTCATTATAATATGTTTGCATGTTACCTCAGTTTTGATGTCGTTGTAGATCGGTGTGATTCTAATGCACTGGATTTTTTGTGCTGTTTGTTTTTTTTTTTTTTGGATATAAAATTTCAGATCTAATTCATTGATAACATGATTGCATGTTTCCTCAGTATCGTTATCTCTGTAGATTGTTGTGAGTTCAATATACCACAAATTTTTTTCACAAAGTATCAGATCTGGTTCATTATAACATGTTTGCATGATTACCTCGGTTTGATATCCTTGTAGATCTGTGTGATTCTAATCTACTGGAATATTTTTATTGTTTGCTCAATTCTTTCTTAGGATGCAAAGTGTCAAATCTGATTCATTGATAATATGATTGCATGTTTTTTTTCTCTCAAGATTAGTATCCCGGTAGATCTGTCTGACTCTAGTAAACTACAATATTAGTTGCTCTTTCTTTGTTCAGATCTGATTCCTATAAAATGTTTGCATGTTATCTCAGTGTTGATATCCTCATAGATCATTAGTTCATTATCATTTGTCAACTAAGTTCATTATTAAAATTGCATTACTTAAAAACTAGATTTTGTTGTGATACTGTAATTTTTCTTTGGTATTGTAATCAATGTGTAACCTGCTTCCTAGTTACTAAAACTGGCAACCCGAGGATGCAATGCTACTAGCACGAAAGAGGAGGTTTATTTAAAACCTCATTCCCTCTAGTATAACAAAGTTCTGTAACTTTGATGCAGATTATAATAATGATTATAATAGCACTAAAACTGCAATTTTTTGTTCATGCTATTGGTGCTTGCAGTGTATGTTGAACAATATAAGTTTTGTTATTTGTTGGTGCATTGTAGCTGTAATCCTGGTTTTTGGTGTTCATCCTGTTAAGCATTCATAACTCTGCTCCTATGGAAAGCTCAACCAGTTCTATTGCAGAGGGTATCTCTACTAGTGTAGGAACCTCTAGTTGCTCTTCTCATTTACAATCCATTAATCCCAAACTGGATAAATCCAATTTCAATTTTTGGAGGTCACAAGTCTTGTTCACTGTTGGTGCCCATGGTCTAGATAGTCACCTTCTAGGTTTCTTAACCTGTCCTCCTCCATACATACAAATTCAAACTGAAGATCAACTAATAATCAAGAAACCAAATCTTGAGTACTCACTATGGCAAAAGATTGATAAACAGTTAATGAGTTGGCTTCTGTCTTCTATCTCTGCATACATGTTTAGGGTCATATCCAAATGTCAACATGTTCATGATCTATGGGTTACTCTGGAAAATGAATTCCCATCTGAGTCCAAATCTTAACTCTTGCATGTTAAAAATCTAATGCAAAACACAAAAAAGAACAATATAAGCATTACTGAGTACTTTGAGAAGATGAAGGAATATGCTGAGGTCCTTATGTCTGGAGGACATAATGTTACAGATGATAAGGTTTTAAGTCTTATTTTAGACGAGTTAGACTCTGACTATGACTCGACTGTAGTTACTCTTAACTCTAGAATTGAGTCTAAATATGACAAACCTACCCTTCAAGATGCTCAATACCTGTTACAAAAACATGAACTCAGACTTGCTAAAGCTCAGCAATCCCTCACATCTAATGTGTCTCTTGACTTTCATGGGGCTCATACTGTCAATCTAACAAAACCCTTAGAACAATTACCTGTACCAACCATAAACAGTCACAAACTGTCTCTCATCCCTACTGAAGTTAACAAACATTCATACACTGAAAACTATGTCTCATCTGGCCCCGTGAATTATAGTCAACACACCTACAACAAAACTTCACTAACCTACTATAATCAGACACATTTTACTGGTCCTCTTAATTTTAGGTAGTCTAGTTAGAACATTTCATTATTTCAACCTTATAATGGTCCTACTAGGGGTAAAGGAAGAAGTGGAGGAAGAGGTTGTGTTATCTATCAACTGTGTAATAAACCTGGGTATTCTACAATTCAATGTTATCATAGATATAATCCCAACTACAGCACTCAAAATATCATGCCTCAATTCTATCCTGGTCTTGTTCCACTAACTCAACCTCATTACTCTCAGCCTGTGTCCTTATATCACAATACCTATCACCATTCAAAGCAATCTCAGCCAGTGTCAATTCCACACACATCTCAGTTTCACAATCCTGGCACTACACAAACACCTCCTAATGTACATCAAACATATCTTACACAGAACTATCTTCAACCCAGTGTCACTCCTCACAATATTGTCAGAGACCTTCCAACACTACTCCAGGGATCCCAAATACACCTATAGCCAGTGTAACTGCTCTTCAAGATGATGCTTGGTTTATTGATTCAAGAGCTACTGATCATGTAACTGTTGACCCCTCTCAACTTGCAACAACCTCCACTTATCAAAGCACTGACTAACTTCAAGTGGGAAATGGTGAGAATCTTCATATTTCTTATATTGGTCAGTTAGTCTTACCTAGCTTTATTCACAACAAAGTTGTGCACTTGAAAAATGTACTCTGTGTCCCTCATATCACTAGGAATCTCTTTAGCATATCCAAAATCACCAAATGACAATAATGTTCTTATTGAAATCTCAGTTGACAAATGTGTGATTAAAGATAGACTAAGTAATGTTATCTTATTGCAGGGAACCCTTAGAGATGGCCTCTGTATGCTTTCTTTGCCCAAGCCATCTAGTTCCTAAACTAAAGACAAGACAAACATTGATATTGGCTCAAAGGAGTTCATATATCCCTGTCTGTAGTCTAAACAAAATAAATACATCAACAAATCTTTCTACTCTGTAATTCATAAGGATAATGACTCCAGTAATAATAATAACAATACCATTGTCAAAAATAAACAATCTCTGTCTAATAATGTTGATAGTGTGCATTGTAATTCTGTTCATGATACTGATGGCTGCTCTAATAATGTTGATAGTGTTCATTGTAATTCTATTAATTATACTGATGGCTCTAATAATGTTGATAGTATTCATTGCAATCCTGTTCATGATACTGATGCTTCTAATGTTAATTCTCTTAAGAATCAAACAACTAAGGATACAAACTGTCAAGCAGCTAGTAAGACTTCCAAGTCTGAATTAACTCAAACTCTCTGGCACTCTAGGTTAGGTCATCCTAGTTCAAAAATTGTCACTACTATCCTCAAACTTGTGTGTCCCTCTCAAAATTTCCTTAGCAATAGTTACTTCTGCAATGCATGTCAGTTTGGTAAACTAAGGCAATCCAGTTTTCCTATGTCTCAGTCTAGAGCTTCTAAACCTCTTGAACTCATTCATACTGACCTTTGGGGACCTTCCCCAACCATGTCATCTGAGGGATATATATACTACATCCATTTTATTGATGACTATAGTAGGTTCACATGGATTTTTCCTTTGAAGTTCAAATCTGAAACTAAGACCACCTTCATGACATTTCATAAATTAGTTGAAAGACAATTCAACAGTAGAATCATGTGTGTTCAGTCTGATTAGGGAGGAGAATATAGGTCCTTAGCCCCTTATCTAGCTAGTATGGGAATTATTTTTAGACATCTTTGTCCCCACACTCATCAGCAAAATGAAAGAGCTGAAAGAAAACATAGGCAAATAGTTGAAACTGGTCTCACTTTACTAGCTCATAGTGGTATGCCACTTAAATACTGGTGGCTAGCCTTTCAAACAGCTGTGTACCTTAGTAATAGACTTCCTTCTCCTGTTCTTAATTCTCAGTCACCCTTTTAACTGTTGTTTCACAAGAATCCTAATTATCTTGCTTTCAAAGTGTTTAGGTGTGTTGCCTTTCCATATATAAGACCTTATCAGTCACATAAATTTGCCTTTCACACAGAAAAATGTGTCTTTATTGGTTATAGCCTATCTCACAAAGGATATAAATGTCTGTCTTCTTCAGGAAAAATTTACATCACTCAAAGTGTAACGTTTAATGAAACTGTTTTTCCTTTTCCACATGATCCACAGTTTAAACAAACTCACCTCTCTTCTAAAATGATTTATCTTCAATCTGAAGATAAGGGTACTACAACATATAAATTCCCTCATCCACAGATAGGTAAGACATATGGTCTTAGTTCTCCAGTAAATTGTTCTTTAGAGATAAACAGGTCAAATTCCAGTATGTCTGGTGCTGAATTATCTGCTCATGCACCTGATAATGTTCAGCAAGTCTCTGAGAACTACAATTTATCTCCTGGTACACCAATATCCCTTCAAGGTCAACCTGAGCCTACTGTTTCTAGGTCACAACCAAGCTAATCTAATTCTACCTAGCCTTAGTCTCCATTCTCAAGTGATACTCAATCTAATCCACTAGGCATTAATGTCATCAGTCAAAGTCAACAACTTGAATTTACTAGTATCAACACACATCCCATATTGACCAAAACAAAAATAAGAAAACTTCCAAAACCAAAACAGTGCAGTACCTTCAATGTTACAAGATATCTTGCTCATATGTCTCTCACTTTATCTGTTGTCAAAACTAAACCCCAAACAATTACAAAAGCCTTACTTGATTCAGACTAGAAGTAAGCAATGCAAGATGAGTATAATGCCTTAGTTGCTAACAACACCTGGACTTTAGTTCCTATGTCTGATGATATGCATGTAGTTAGGTGTAAACGGGTTTTAAAGTGAAACACAATCTAGATGGGTTTATTCAGAGGTATAAAGCCAGGTTGGTTGCAAAGGGTTTCCAACAAACACCTGGGATTGACTATTTTGAAACTTTTAGTCCTGTTGTAAAATCTACCACTATTAGAATAATTTTGAGTGTTGCTATTAGCTACAATTAGGAAATTAAACAAATTGATGTGAATAATGTCTTCTTAAATGGTGATCTTACTGAGACTGTGTTTATGAGTCAACCAGAAGGTTTTTCTGAGTGTGCTAAGAATGGTAAGCTGGTGTGCAAGTTAAATAAAGCCTTATATGGACTAAAACAAGCTCCAAGAGCTTGGTTTTAGAAGCTGAGAAATGCATTGATGGCATGGCGATTTGTTTCTTCCATCTCTGATACAAGTTTGTTTATCTATAAATCTAGTCATGTGATTGTGTATGTACTTGTGTATGTGGATGACATCTTGTTAACTGGAAATGATAGCTCTGTGATCACACAAGTCATTACTCAATTAAATCAAGCATTTGCATTAAAAGATTTGGGTGTTTTACATTTTTTCTTGGGTTTTGAAGTTTTTCGAAATCATACTGGACTAAATTTGAGTCAAACTAAGTATGCAAGAGATCTTTTGTCAAAAACAAACATGCTTGAATCAAAACCTTGCATCACTCATTTTACAACTGAAACCAAATTGTATCCTGAAGATAGTGAAAAGTTTGAACATCCATTATTGTACAGGAGTCTAATAGGAGCACTGCAGTATTTAACTTTCACTAGACCTGATATTACATATGTTGTCAACAAACTCAGTCAGTTTTTGCAAGCTCCTACTGAATTACAATGGAAAGCTTGTAAACGAGTACTAAGGTACATCAAAGGAACACTTGATTATGGTCTCTTATTTCATAATGTGTCTAATCTACAGTTAGAGTGTTATTCTGATTCTGATTAGGCTAGCAGTCTACATGATAGAAGGTCCACCACTGGTTATTATGTTTTTCTAGGTAAAAACTTAGTTCAGTGGAGTTAAAAAAAAAACATAAGGTGGTTGCCTTATCCTCCACAGAAGCTGAATATCATGCACTAACACACAGCCACTGAAATTGCTTGGTTAAAGACTTTGTTTAGTGAATTGCATTTAGAATTTCTCAAACCACCAGTCATCTGGTGTGATAATCAAAGTGCAAATGCATTTACTACAAATCCTTTTTTTCATGCACGCACGAAACACATTGAAATTGATGCACACTATATAAAAGACCAAGTTACTGCCAAAAATGTTGTGGTTCAATATGTACCTACTGAACACCAAAAGGCAGACATTTTCACCAAAGCATTATCAGCTGTTAAATTTGAGAATATTCTTAATGCTTTAAATGTATGCAGTATGAATTCTATAGGAAATTCTAGGAGCAATGGCTAATTAGCTCTGTTATCAGAATTTTTTTAAATGATACACAGATTGTTAGGTGTGCTTCTTTCATATAACTTGTTGAGTTGTGTTGTCCTGATACCAGTGTCTAAATTGTGCATAACCTATTAGCCTGTGCTTTTCTAATATTAGTATTATGTTTGTGCATAACTTGTTGATAAATTGGTTTCCTGCATTTTTGTTTGCACATCTTGTTGATAAATTTGACTCTTGGAAGTGGCTTTGTTGAGAAAAAAAAAAAAAAAGAGGTCTACTGCATGTTGATCTGGTAGTGTGAGGAAGTGATTGGCCGAATTTGGAACTCTACTAATCAGAAGGTATGAAAAGGTAGTCTTCTTAAACCTCTGAAATATAATTTTTTTCACATCATTGTTACTATGGTATCCTGACATATTGAGCTGGTGGTGACTGGCAGAATTTGAGACTTCACTAATCATAAGGTATGCAAAGGTAGTTTCTTCTTGAAATCTCAAATAACTTGAATAATCCTTGATATTACTGCCATTGATTGATTGTGAAAAAAAAGAAAGAAAAAAATAAGAAAAAAAAGAAAAAAAGAAAAGAAAAAAAAGAAGGAAAAGAAGAAAAAAAGGAGAAAAAGAGTCTGAGTCTGTCAAGCACTGCTGAATCCCATATCAATCTGGAAATTCCACTTCAAGGCACACTGCTGTAGCACTGCTGAATCTCATACCAAGCACTGTTGAATCTCATACCAAGCACTATTGAATCTCATACCAATCTGGAAATTCCACTTCAAGACACTACTGAGTAGCATTTTTCTCACGTACTTGTACTGAAAGTTACCAAGGGGTACTGTGTTTAGTGACAAGAACAACAACAATCACTCTTGCTCTTCTTAAGCTTTATTCCAGTTTTCGAATTGAGATGCACTCTGGGATAGAGAAAGAGTGCTGGTGAAAAAAATTAGACCTACAGAGAGGGTCAAGCTTAAGGGGGGATGTTAGTATATAAAGGTGTAATTGCAAGGTAATCAAACCTTGAGGGGCTGAAATGTAAGTCAGGAAATGTAGTGGGCTTAAATGCCACTTGACAATAACTAAAGCGGGAATTGGTCATCCCAACCACACGTATATAAAGTGGTGGTCACATGTAATTGTATTTTAAGCGTCTTAATAAAATTTACTCTCTCTCTCTTCTACATTCCAGAGAGTTCCTCACTCTCTCTCCCATTCATCTTCTTTCGTTCATTTTCATCGTAGAACTAGAGTTAGCTTCCTGTTACATAAATTTGTCATCATTTCACATATCCTGTCATGACCGAAGATACAGAAACAACTATTGATGAAAACAACTAATAATTATTTTAAAAATTATAATAAAGAATTTATTGTGTTTAGAATTAGTTGCAAATAATTTTAATTAAATAACTCTATCATAGATAATATATTTTATAAGAGAAGATAATACTTTTTAGTTTTTCAATCTCTATAAATTAATTTCTTCTCATCTTCGATTTAGTTAAAATATTATAAATAAGATTTGGATAGTTCTTTTATCAGTGATAAAATAACACCTAATCAAATAATAATTTATTAGTGGTTAAACTCGTTGTTAGTACATGTAATATTGTCAAAAAATTGAATAAATGTAAAAAAGTCTTGAAGATTACGGAATTGAAAACTGAAAATACTTAAATTTATGTTGAAATTCAATTTGATATTCAATGTATTGTCCATTTGGAGTGGCATATAAGGGACTCTTCCTCTCACTTTACATAACTTCAAAATTTGAGTTCTCTCTCTTTTTATTTTTATTTTCTCCCTTGGTTTTAAGAGTTTTTTAAGTTACCTTGTAGTGATTTGATTTAGTTCATTATGATCAAATAATAGCATTTCTCTTACTATTCCTCTGTCGTTATATCCTAAGAAGCATACGTTATTCAAATTTTAATGCACTTAAGTGAAGAAAGATTTGCTTTAAAGAATCTGTGTCTCACACAAACCTCAACATTCAACCTAAGTTTTTATAAATTTTCATGACCCATTTTTCATCTATCATATTGAAGGTTTTATACTGTCAAGTCTGAGATTGATATATTTAGTTTAGAAATATGTTTGTGTTTTAATTATTTTGTTTATGTATAATATATTTTCAGTTAATAGGATTAATTTTCCTTTTTTCTTTTTTAAAGTATATACATTACATAAATCAAGTCCAAATCGGTACAATCTAAGTTCATCTTCCAGAACGGAGGATGGCAGCGATCTAGACCATAAGGAACAACTCTATAACATATCAAAAATTCCCAAATCTCAATTTTCATAAGACTTGCCAAATCTAATTTAGGTTTTAATTAATATTATTAAACAAAATCTTCAAGTTGACATGAAAATAATTTCTAATTAAATATGTTAGGTTAGGTTAGCAATAATCTCAATATTGTATTTACAAATCATTTAGCAGAACAATTATGGCATCGTCATCGACGACTCTCATTGCAGACGGAGGTACGCCCAAATTTTTAGTGCATATGATTAAACAAGATTGATTATATAATACGATAACTTCTAAGATGTTAAAATATGTTTGTGAATAACAAAGTTAAAAAATAAAATCTTTATAGTATATAAATTCAAAGCAAATAATATCTCCGCAACAATAGATCATTACAAACCACATTTAATTTATTAGATTTATCTTGAATAGAGGGTTGCATAATTTAGTGCAAACTGTAAAACCAGACCGAATCACTTAAAAATTAATATTTAGTTTAGTTTTATTTGTATAATTGTTTGATTTGAGTTCATAAATTTTTTAAAAATAATCTTCAATTTGGACAATTTTCAAACCGAATCAAAAATTGTATTTTTTAAATATATATAATTATATTTGAAAGAATTTGTCATATTTATTTTGTCATGTTTTTATATGCATATTTCATATTTATTTTACATATTTATATTACATTATAAAAATCTATAATTCAATTTAAAAGTGTATAATTTTAATAAATTCAAACCATAATTTAAACTGCATTTTTTCTAGTTTAATTTAAAACTTAATATGATTTAATTTAAAAATTTTTGAAAGACGCAATTGGTTTTCTAAACTCAACTTAGTTGGTTCACGTTTGTGGGTTCGATTTAGAGAGCTGTGGGATAGGCTCAAGGGCAGAGGCCCACAGTAGTCCATGACTGTTTGCCATAAGAGGCCCAGTGTGGTATAGCTAATCAGAGGTTTCTCTTTTCTTTCTTGTTTTGCCACTACCAGCTTAAGATAATTGAGTTCAACCCGCAGCATGTAGATCTAGATATTGACATAATTTGCAAGTAATTTAGAATATTTATAATATTTATAATTTTTCAAGGCAATAAAGATTAAAGACCTCGTATTAGCTGTATTTAGCCATGTGCAATGGCCTTTTTGGTAGAATTACAAATGAGATAAACTCAATTTAAGTAGATCAAGAATTATACTCTAGTCAAGTTCGAGTTTACTATTGCTTGACTAGTTGAGCTCGCAAAACGATTCAAGTATAATATCAATAAACCTTAAAAATTTAAAAACTAACATTTACACTTTTATAATATTATACAGTAATTTGAATATAGGTCAATTGATATGTGTGTATGTATAAAAGTTATAGGTTTAACATTGTTGTTTTATGGTTAAGAAAGGTTGAGAAAAGACATGTATAAAATAACTCTATGGATGAAAACAAGCATAAATGAAAGAACAAAGGTTAGCTACCTTCTCCTTTGCAAAAGATGCTTAGTTTGATGAAGTGGAATACTAGAACATACAAATGTCTTCAAAAGTATCCACCCACCCTAAAGAGATGCGAGAGCACAAGCTTTTGAAAGGTTTAGAGAAATAGAGCTTTTTGTTTCAAATGGCAAAGCTAACTAAAATGTGATATATGGTTGATATTTATAGTTGTGAGCTAAATGTAATTATTAATTTTGTATGGCACCTCACTAAATAATCTTTAATAATTTGTTGTCATATCAATTTATTGATAATATATAGGATTTGATTCGAGCCAAGCCGAACTTCCCTAAGTTTGAGCTTGGCTTGTTTTGCATGGAGCCAAGCTCGAGCTCGTTTTAAATGTGTTCGAGCTCAGTTCATTTCAAAAAAATCAAGCTTGAGTTTGGCTCGAGCTCAAGGTCAAATTGAGCTTTGAGCTCAAATCAATATTAAAACAATGTCATTTTAATTTATATTAGTCAAATGACATTATTTTAATTCAAATTGATTAAAACAACGTCGTTTTAATGTATATTGATTAAAACAACATCGTTTTGTGTTGAATTTTTCAGGCTCACAAACTTAATAAGTTGAATAGCTCTAAAGCTTAACTTGAGATGAGCTTATTTCAGGCTTATTTGAGCAAAGTTTGAGCTCAAATAAGTTTAGTTTGAATTCAACCCTATTAATACACTTTAAGCACCCTTATTATATCACATGACATTTTAACCTTTTTAAAATGTCAAAAATAGATCTATATAACTCTTTACATGATTTTACTTTATTATCCTTAAAAAAGTGCTAGTCATTCTGAGATAATTATTTCTCTCTCATGTCTCTCAAAATTCTTAAGCTAATGGGTGTGACCTTCTAGGTTTGTTGTGAAGCCTAGCCAAGAGCCAATTTTGGATGAACCAAAAAACCATTTCAGAGACTTTTCGACCATGATAGTCATCTATCAATAGTCCATAGCCCCTAAACCACAATGAAGACATATTTCATCAAACCTATTTTTGATAGACATACCATATAGTAAAATCCCTCCATTTGTCTAATCCTAATCAAGAACGGGTTCATGACATGTCAAAACTATAATACCCAGAAAATCGTTCAAGGTTATTATTGTCCTTTGGCTTTGCATATGACAAATTATGTTGGATTACATAGTGTTTGAATGCGGGCTTGCACGGTCTTGTGGGAAGGCTACACGCCCATGTGTTTGATGGCAAGGGTAAAATAGTCTTTTTCCATTTGATATTTGATCATTGGTTAAGTATGGGTGACATGCATGCCTATGATGCACGCCAATATATGAGTAGGCACATGCCTGTGTATCGTGATTTTTAATGAAAAAACAAAAAACCTAGATGCGTTTGGTTAAGACATTTATTCATATTTTCAAAAAAATAACAAATAATGGAGAGAGTTGGGGTGCCTTTTGAGCTTAAGAGCATAGGGGCTCATCGAAGAATCATCGAAAGTCATATGAAGACTTGCTTTGGGCTACGGAGGAGAGGTAAGTAGGCAATTCCCTGTCTAATTAGCCTATACTTTTGTTGTTATGTTATGAAATTGAGATGTTACATATGTTGATGATTTTGTGTTATAGCTTGATTATATGATTTGGAATTATATTTCTATTTAGTGAATTACAATTACATGTATTATGTATATATTCGGATGCAATGGAATTGAAATCTTGAGAATGGTTTGATTAGGAGGATTTTTGCTAGTGGATTAGGCTATCATGATGATATACCGATGAATATTAGTTGATTTCGAGTTTATAATGGGTGGCTATGGAACTTTGATTAGTGGAATGTGAATTGGGCATCATTGTTAAAGATTAAAGGCATGAAGTATGTCAATTGAGTCTACACAGTTTAACGATTGATAAATCGTGATGATATGTGATTGGGTTATGAATATATGATGTTTACTTATGTCAAGAGATCATACTAATGTGCCTAAGAGTTTACTAAGTTGATTATTTTTATTGGAATGCATTGCAATGGGCAGAAGACAGTGAGTTCAGACAAAATTGTCATTCTGCAAAATTGAGACACATGCCTCTATGTTTTTGGGGAAAAATTCTCTTTGAGTTAATTGAAACCATAAGAGTTTGGAATTGAGAATAGACACACGCTCGTGTGGTTTAGGATACAGATTGTGTGTCTTGCCCCAAGGAAACACCCTCGTGTGTCTGGTTTGTATGGTCATGTGGACAAAGTAATACACCCTTATATTTGATGGATACACACCCGTGTACTTTTTAAACTAAGCCGAACTCAACCCAATCTAAAGGGAGTTTTGCGTGGTCTGACTCCCAAATCAAGAGATGGTTTAATTCAATTCGAACATGCTCTTAACTTGATTCGGGTTACATCAAGTAATTATTAAAACGATATTGGTTTACCCAATAATAGATAAAATAGTGTCAACGTTATTTTGTTAATAAGTCACAAACTTGGATGTGATACCCCTAGGCGAATCCCACATCGACAAAGCACGGAAGAGATGTTGGGTCTGTGTGTGCTCTGTCTTTGGATCCCACATTGGTTAGTGGTGGGAGAATTGAATTGGTTAAATAGTCTGTGAGCTCCTTAACTGTTAAGACGCGTTTTGGGTTGCAAAGCCCAGAAGCAAACCCATGATGGACTGTGTGTCCAAAGTGGACAATATCTTAACAGTGGGTCAGGTTATTGGACCTAGGGTGTTACAAATGATATCAAAGTAACTCCGCGTGTCCTCTTGAACGATGGTGGGGCAAACCTCAACGAGGACGCTGAGTCCCATAAGGGGGGGTGTATGTGATACCCTTAGGCGAATCCCACATCGACAAAGCACGGGAGAGATGCTGGGTCTGTGTGTGCTCTGTCTTTAGATCCCACATTGGTTAGTGGTGGGAGAATTGAATTGGTTAAATAGCTTGTGAGCTCCTTAACTGTTAAAACGCGTTTTGGGTTGCAAAGCCCATTAGCAAACTCATGATGGAATGTGTGTCCAAAGTGGACAATATCTTAACAGTGGGCCGGGTTATTGGACCTGGGGTGTTACAAATGGTATCAGAGCAACTCCGCGTGTCCTCTTGAACGATGGTGGGGCAAACCTCAGCAAGGACGCTGAGTCCCGTAATGGGGGGTGTATGTGATACCCCTAGGCAAATCCCACATCGACAAAGCACGGGAGAGATGTTGGGTCTGTGTGTGCTCTGTCTTTGGATCCCACATTGGTTAGTGGGGTATGTGATACCCCTAGGCAAATCTCACATCGACAAAGCACGGGAGAGATGCTGGGTCTGTGTGTACTCTGTCTATGGATCCCACATTGGTTAGTGGTGGGAGAATTGGATTGGTTAAATAGCCTGTGAGCTCCTTAACTGTTAAGACGCGTTTTGGGTTGCAAAGCCCAGAAGCAAACCCATGATGGACTGTGTGTCCAAAGTGGATAATATCTTAACAGTGGCCCGGGTTATTGGACCTGGGGTGTTACATTGGACCATAAATTCAAGTCATAAATTTGAACTATAAACTGAAATCAGATCAAACCAAACTATTTTTATTTGAGTTGAATTTAAACTACCCTTAATTTTAACTCTATAAACTCGAGTCAATCCGTAATTTTGTTATAAGGGAAAATTTCTTGTTTTTATTACTAAATCTCAAATTGGAATCATCTAAAATAATATCACCTTGTCACTTATTAGCGTCTGAATGTTTGTCTCGACATCTTGAACTCATTAATAGTTAGGCTCCGAGTATTCTGCAGGCCGGAAGTTACCACGTAACCAAGGTGATAGAAATGGTGAGACAGAGGCAAAGAAAAATACTTGAAGGTATCCGAAAAATGGAACCTGCACAATGCCAGAGCTGAGGTGGGTGAAGACAATAAACGAGAGCTTTATGGAGGCCAAACGACTATGTTCCACCAAGCTTTGCTGAAATTGCAAATTCTCACCCCTTTAGTTTTAAAAAATCAAATTCTTTTCTATCATCCATTCTTATTAGTAAATTATATTTAGTTTTCTCAATTTTAACTATTCTGTCATTTTATTAAAATTATAAAATTGTTATTAATATTTAGCATAAATGCAAATTATTAATATATCCTAACCAAATTAAAGGTTTATCACACAGGCTTCTACAAAAATCAAAACTTTAACTAATCTTAAAATGTTGGATAGGATATAATCTGTCGACCAAATTTTAATACACTACAAATTAATGGCCACCAAGCAAACATTCACTTCATAGGGAAAATAGTGCTCTCTCTCTCACCCTCTCCCTTACCTTTCACAAAATATAAACTTTACTAATTTGGGCAGAATCTTTTGAACTTTTCAAAACCCTAGTTTTATTATTATTAGAAGGAGAAGAAAAAGTAGTAGTAGCAATATCTTGATATCTTCCCTTTTCTCCAGCCATTTCTAAGCACATTCCAAGGAAGTTTCTATTGCTTCTTTATAGATCTCACCTTGAGATCATAAACTTTGTTTTATCAATAGGTGACACTGAGACAGGAAAATTGTATATAAATTTAGAAAAGGAGATAAAATACATTATATTATATCTACCGTTCCCTTTTAAGCTAAACCACTCACCATAACCTTTTTGGAAAAAGCAATTGAGTTTCATGGATTCACTGTTACTCACATTAATGGTTAATATATATATATATATATATATATATATATATATATATATATATATATCATAGTTATTAGTATCTTATAATAAATGATATATATCATCCAATATGATACGATAAAAATAAAAAAATGATATCCACATATGTTCAAATGTATCAAAAATTATTATAATATAGTCAACATATTATACGATATAATACATGTTATTAACATAAAGTGATGCACCTTTTTAGAGAAGTGATGACATGGTAAGAATGTAACTGAGAAATTATAAAATGTCAAAGGGTGTTTGCAATATTTTTTAAGATATGACATGATTATTATAATTAATTATTATTTTTTAAAAAGATGTATTGTTTTATATGCGATACACAATATAAAATTTTGGCTTTTGATATACAATTCGATTATTTTATACACACACTTGCAAATTTTGTGATGAAAACTAGCTAAAATTTTGCTAAACCATCATTTTGGAAATGTATATATTTAAAAAAAAAAAAATTCAACCGTATTTAAAATTTTTTTGTGAGGTAATCTTTTATAAGGGCATATTTGAAAATTCAAAAGAGTAACTAATTGCCTATTAGTAGGGGTGAATTCAAATTGATTTAATTTGGATTCAGGTCGTTGTTCGAATCGAACAAATCAAGCTTGACTGAAGAAGGATTAGTTCAACGAGCTCAACATTGATGCCTCAATGGCATCACCGCATCTAAACTTGTCTTGTTAATGATTTTTATTTTTACTTTTTTTCATGATTTTTTTTTTCTTCATCTTTAACAATTTTTCTTTTTTTTTGTGACTCTTCACTAGCTCGATCAATCGGACTTATCTCATCTCAAGTATGACTTACTAGCATTGTCGCACTAGAACTCATTTCGTCAATATTTTTTTAATTTTTTTTATAGTTCTTTTTCTTCTTCTTTGAAGATTCTCCTTTTTTTTCGACTACTATTCTGTTTTTTCAACATTAGTGTTAACCAATTCGAACAAATTAAGTTCAAATTTGAGCTAGTCATTATGTATTTAAATAGAGATCAAATTAATCCTTGTTCAGGTTGAGCTGATCTTAGTCCACCCCTAGTCATAAAGTAATTAAATTGGGTGCATGAGTACCTAAAAAGACTTGAAAACTTGTTTAACATACACAAAAACTTATAATATAGTACCAGAACTCATAACAAAAAATAATAAATTTGCGACATAAAATTTGTTACCATTAAATAAATGGTTGAAGGATACAAATTTCCAAGGTATGAGAAAGCGTGTAGGACAGGCATCCTCATTGAGAAACATGGATGCATTTAAGTCAAAAAATATATATAATAAGCTTCTGGGAATAATCAAATTAAAAATTAACTATTATATCCTCAACAGTGTTATTTGCAACTACCAGGGATCATGCATCATCAGTTTGACCCTCAGCCGTTGATCTTCTCATCTGGGCAGTGTTGTTGTTATGGTGATCTAATGGTCAAGATTCTTACACACAAAAGCTTTGGAGAAGATGAAAAATGTCTATATGGTAAATTGCTAATGTGAAAATGTGCTTCGACTTCACCTTTTTGTCTTGCTTTTAATGGATACAAGATAGTTAGATGACATTAAAAGATAAAAATAAAATAGTATTAATTTTGTTCACTTGAGTTTTTCGGTTCCAAGAGTTTCAACAATTTTCGAATACTACAAAAATTTAATAAAAAATTCTCTTAAAATTTAAAAAAAAATCAAAAATATCGAAAAACCCTAGCTGTTTGTAGCTGAAGTATTATTGAAGAATTAATTTATAATCTCTCAACTTATAAACCCAAAAGTTCAACTAATTTGAATTTAATATGTGAGTTATGCATTTCAAATTAAAATCAAAGCTTAATAAAATTTGAATTGTAAATTACAGTGATTCATAAAATAGAAAAAATAAGAGACCACATGAAATTACAATGGAGAAAATTCAGAACAAAGACAATTAGGTTGAAGGTGACAAAGCACAAAAATCTGTAAATAGGGATGGAGACTAGTAGCTAGAGAAATAAATAAATTAAAATTGACACACAATAAATCTTCTCTTTTCTATTAACATTAATATAAAGGTACATAGAGAAAAAGAAGAAGAAGAAGAAGAACAAATAAAACAAAACTACTGCGAAAGAAACAAGAGAATTAACACTAGCCCTTCATCAATTCACCATCTTCACTCTCTCTCGCACACACTTCCCCAGACATTTAACGCATTTCTGATGCATAAAGGCTAAAGCCAATGCTCTCAAAGAAAGCTGCTAAGAATATTAATATTCATAATGCATCATCATAATAACTTATACATAGCTAGTTATGAAGAGGATTGGGACCTGTGTGAATTATTCTCTTATCGTCTTCATAAATGTTGCCCTGCCCTTGAGAATTATTATTGTTGTTATTGTTGTTGTAATGACTCTCCCCTTCTGTGTCCACCATCTGGCTGCCTGAGCTAGCCGGAGGTGCACAAAACGACGAAGACTCCACCTTGAAGAAAACCCTAGTTTTTCTTGGAGGAGGCCAAATATTTTCTTGACGAAGAGCAAACAGAAACCCCAACTGAGAAAATATAAAGATGAACCACAGAAAGACAACTGTTGCATATCTTCTCTCTCTTCTTGTTCTTGTCATTTTTTAGTTTTTGTGATATCAAGACCCTAGCTAAGCCCACCACCACCGGCTCAAAAAACCCCAACTGGAATCTACTTTCTTTTACTTTTTCAGTGTAAAAACAAACTGGGAAACTCTCAGTCTCTCACTAGAGTACGAGAATGGAGAGAAAAATGAGAAAGAAAAAGGAATTTAAAAAAGAAGAAGAAGAAGCTTTTAACTTAGGATCTCTCCCTATCTTAGGGTCAAGTCACATGATCTTGACCCTTGATTCCTGGAACCTTCTTATATTTTCTTATTGATCTCTTTCTGAATCTTTGGATTTTGAACCTGCACCACCCCTTCACTCTTGCTCTGATTTGTATATTTTGCTTTTTGGCATCTGTTTCCTTGTTTTTATTTTTCTTGTTTTATACAATAATTTTTTGTTGTGGGACTGTCCAGTATTAATAGCCGCTGTCTCCGGAATGTATAATATTTGAATGAAGCTTTGGTTAAAAAATATTAAAGTTGGTATTTGTACTATGCCACCAACTTGTTTTATGAACATATTTTTACATTTTTAATGGTAAATAAGTCTCTCTGTCTTAAGAGATTTTGCCCAATCTTCTTCCATTTCTATGATTCAAACTGTCACATTTAGCTACGGCTTGACAATCTTTTGCCTCTAGCTTGCTTATTTATTTATTTATGTATTTTCTCTAAAATAAGCTAAATTAGAAATATATTATATATACCTAACTTTGAATATTTAATTGAAAACTTACATGTGTCATTATATAATTGAGTATTACTTTATTTTTAGGCCAAACGACTATTTCCCACCCAAGGTTTGATGATTTCTCAAGTTTCCACCCTTTAACTATGGAAACACCAAACCCCCACCCATGGCCGGTTAGATTTAACAAAACCTTAACGGTGGTAAATTTAATCTCATTTTCCCCCCTAAAAGTTTAAAAACTAACATTTTTTCCCTAAACTAAGTTTGAAAATATCGCATTTGCCCCCTAAGGTTTATCTCTCCAGCGCCATCACCGGCTGTCTTCCCCTCCTGACTGTTTCTCTTCCACCGACGGCCGCCCTAAACTCTTGCACTACTCATCCGATGCAGAGATAAGTCGTCTGGGAAGAGAAATCGTTTCCATTTTCTTCATCGTAGTTGGAAGATGAAGACGAAGATTAAGCTCGATCGCAGTTGGAAGATGAAGACGACGACGACTGGAAGACGAAGAACTTCGTCTTCCCCGACGAAGTTCTTCGTCTTCCACTGCTTCTCCGACTCCGATGGGGGGTTCAAATGGGAGGAAAGAGATCGCCGGAAGGAGAGGATGCTTCGGGAGGGAGAGACCGTCGACAATGGAGCCGGAGATGTCGTCGGAGATTTCAAAAAGAAACCCTAGGGTGAAACTGCGATTTTTTAAAACTTAGGCTGGGGGAAAATTTTAGTATTTAAAGTTTAAGGGGGCAGAATAGATTCTATTTAAGTTTATTTTTAATATTATAGAGAAAATGACGATTTTACCTTTGCCACCGTTAGAGTTTTGTTAAATCTAACCGGCTATGGGTGGGTGTTTGGTGTTTCCATAGTTAAAGCGTGGAAACTTGAGAAAACATCAAACCTTAGGTGGGAAATAGTTATTTGGCCTTATTTTTAATTAAAATCACCCAAATATGTGTGACACATTATCTAGGTACCAATTGGGTACCAGTAAAACTAAGTATACATAGTTTTACTAGCTAATTTATACATTTGTTCACCAACTGTTATATGTTATCTTCTAGCCCACATAATTTCTATTTTAGACTTACCTTTGCACGAGTCCAAATTATTATGACCAACGACCAGACACATAATTTGAACATGACTCACATATAAGTGTTATGTTGTGTCATATTCGGATTGTTTTGTTTCATGTTTAGGTCATATCAAAGTGGAAAAATTGCAAAACATGTCATTTCTAGTCAAACGAGTTTTGTTTTGATATAATACAACTCGTTTTTTAATCAGGTCAATTTGAGTCGTATCCTATCAATTTGTTCATAAATTGAGTTGAGTCTGTATTAAGTATTTTCAACATAATTCTAATTTATATCAGGTTTAAATAGATGGTCTTTTTATCTGAAACCTGAAATGGCATGATCCAAAGACACAAATTGTCAAATCTAATGCTTATTAATTATTTCGATAGGATGGATTTGAATAGTTGTTATGAATTGGAGGGGAGTGATATGAGATCTCACATTGAATTCATACAAAGGAGATGAGATGTTGACTGGTGCTTCAACCTGACATTTCAACTTCAAATGGGAAGAAAAATAACAGCTAATTCGATTAAACCATGTCCTTTTGTTTTTGCAAATGTGCAAGCCCCATGCCCCCATGCATTGTCATAAATCAATCTACTCTAAAACTATGTCAATATGGATGGATTAGAGCCTGCTTGGGTTTGAATACATGTTTGGCTTGAATAAGCTGAATTCGAGTTAAATCCGAATTGAATCCGAATATACTCAATTTGAGATTAACTTGAATATAAAAGATTCAACACAAAATCAGTTCAAGCTAGATTGATGAGTTGAAGCTAAAACTAAACTCAAAAAATAATGTAACTTTGGATGTGATTCTAGTTGACTATTGAACTCAAATGTTTGACTCAATTCAAACTAAGCTCATTCATTCTAATATCAAATTCAAACTCAAACAATTTAGATTGAATCCAACTTAGGAGGTTGTTATATAAACTCCATTTTTCTAGGCCAAACTGATGGGAGTGGTTGGAAGCAACTTTAAAAATGCATATTTTCACATATAAAAAATTAATTGCAAATTTGTAATATATTGGTCAATAAACAAAGTTTAATAATATGCGACAAACCCATTAATGTGGTTATTCAAACTAGGTTGAGCCCAATTAAAGGTTATTGTGAGATTTGTAAGATCTATTTTGTTTAAACTAAATAAAATAAATCAATTTTAATTTCATAAGATCTACGCATAGAATATAAAATGTTAAGTTAAATTATTTAGGATTGTAAAGAAACATCGATTGTCATGCAATGTAAATCCATGAAACTATTGATATTACCTGTCGACATGACTTAATCTTCTTTTTTAGAAACTTCTCTGAGTGATAGCTTACAATGGGGTAAATTATAATACGGTTATCATGTATCAGGTTTTAAAATAAAGATCTAGTTAATATATAATAGGTTAATTGACCCTCATTAATGTCCAATAAGCCTCAAGACTCACACTATTGTTGTTCACTTTGGTTTATCTTCATTAATCACTCAAATCTATTTGCAAACTAGCATTAGACTATCAAATTATCCGGCTTTATTAAACAAAAAACATAATTAATGTTAATCTACATTAGACAATTTCCAACAAGATTGACTCAAATTTAAAAGAGTCAATTTGAAATTAATAAATTGAGACTCCAATAAGAGGGATTTTATCTTGTATGAATAAAAAATAGTTCAACTTAAATTTATCAAGTCAAAGTTAAAGGTAGCACAATTTGATCCTTAAATTTAAAGTTCGAAGCTCAATTGGAGTTTATGCTTCGAATTTGTAGCTTGAGATTGTATCTCATTGAGAAAATGACATTGTTTTACCTAATAATAAACAAAACGATATCGTTTTAACAATTATTTGACATAACATTGAGTCACAAGCTAAGCTCAAATTAAATCAAGTTATTTAGCCAATTCATGAACCAAACCGAACTGAAATCCCTCTAACTCAAATTTGAATAAGTTTCAAAAGTGAGTGAACCCTTCTAGCTGAAACTCAGTTCAAGTTTAGCATAGATAAATTTGGTTCGAGCCGAATTGAGCTAAGTTGACTTTTGAGACTAAACTAGCATAATTTGAGTCCAATCCAAATCCTATTTAACATCATTTGCGATTACATAAATATATAATAGTTGTTTCAATGTTGAATCGTTCGTGTATTTAAGATTGCAAATGAGTTGAACTACTCGTGAGCTACTTGCGTTCAACTCTCAAGCCTAGCTTGAGTTTGTTATTGGTTGATTTGGTGAACTTGCAAGTGCATAGCTCTATGCAAGCAAAATTTCAATAAATCTTTAATAGTTTCAAATCTTTTATTTTCACCCTGGAAATTTTACTAACTTTGAATATGAATGATGATTGATAAAAATATAAATTATGAGATTTAATTGTAACAATTCAAAAGTTAAGACTTTAGAGGATTAAATGTAATTTTTTTAGTTGAACTCCAATTAGTCGTTCTTGTCTCAAACTCAAGTTGAGAACTTACCAACTCGACGAACTTGAACTCTGCCTTAATGCTATCAAACCAAACTCGAGTTAAATACTATTTGGCTTGACTACACCCCCCACATGTACTAGATCATACTAGATAAATCCTAAGGGGGCATTTGGTTCCTGGTTTTTAAAATTACCTTGGTAATCTATCTTTTATTCATTTGTTTGGTTTGTCAGTAATAAAATATTACAGTAATTTTCTATTACCAATGCTGACGTGACAGGTAATATAAGTGGTAATCTGATTACCACCTTCACCTTAGGTATTTAAATATTACCAAGGTAATCTTGATTTTATTATAATTATATTATTATTTATTATTTTTTTAGACAAAAATAAATTGATTTTTAATTAATATGATAAATAATATAAAAAATATTTAAAAATAATTATATTCTAGGGCATTTAAGTAAAATAATTTATTAGTAATATTTTATTATCTTTAACCAAACATAATAATTATTTATACCTACAAAATTTTATCAAACATAGTAATCATTTATACCTAGTAATATTCTAAGTAATCTATCTTCAAGGTAATATTTTTATTTTGGTAATAAAATATTACTCAAACCAAACGCTCCCTAATGTTGTACAAAGTCTAATAGAAGAGATTCAATGGAAATATTTTCAAGTGCATTTTAGTTAATAGAGGTTAGTTATAATTTATTTTATTTAAAATATTTTGTTTTTTTTTCAGGAATTTATGTAATATCTATCAAAAACTTGTTATATGTACATTAATAATTGCAAAATAAAATAAATAATTGAATTAACTTTTAAAAAAAAATCAAATTTATCAAGTGCATTATGAGTTTCGCAATAAGATTGGGCGAAAACTTGTATATACTTTGGGCCCAAATTCGAATGAAGGCTTCAGGTTCTGGATCACTTGAAGCCCATAAAATGGATAGTTAGGCTGAAACTTTCTGGGTCAGAAAAACAATTCTGCATGATGTTGGGCCCAATTTATATTACCACCTTTCAAACGGAAAATAAAAATAACAAAATCATACAAATTTAAAAAAAGAATTTCAAAACATATATCGGCATATTCTAATTTTTTTTTTTCAAAAGTAATGTGACATTTTATTTGGCATTACAAAATAATGATTCAAAAATGATGTAGCTATTCCAAATAAAGTAATATTATATGTACTAACAATAGATACAATATACAAACACTAATATATCATTATATGATTAGATGTAATTTTATATTTAATTAAAAATTACTTAATCACATATAATAACACGTTAGCTTTATAGTCATGTTTATACTCACTATTACTTTCTAGATAGAGATAATAACACATAAAAGTGTTAAACTATGATGTTTTTTTTTTTCAATAAGGGATTGAACTTTGTTTTTTTCTTATTGAATAAACTGAACTTTTCAATTTTTTATTGCATAAACTAAACTTATATTTTGTCATATAAAAATGAATTTAACCTCTAACATCATTAAAAATTAATAATATAGATTTTTTGTTTTAATTCATAAATGATAATCCAAATATTTCTTAGTTGACCAAACTTTGTTTTTCCTATTAAAGAAATTGAACTTTTAAATTTTCTTATTGAATAAACCAAACATATATTCTACTAATATCTAAATGTGCATATATCCTTTCAACAACTTTGCAATTGTGTATCATATCTATTTAGAATTTCAATTATTATGATGTTTATTGATGTTAAAACCTTACTTCCTTTTATTTTTTAAATGTATTTTATTCATTTAAATTATTTTAATTAGATTGATTTTGTTGGGTTTTTGGGTTCCTTCCTATGTGGAGAAATCCAAATTTATTTAATAAAAAAACTCGATGCACTATATTCATATATTAGAATGATCTTGTTCACTCAATTTTACTATTAAATCGCTCTGATATTTGGACTGCTAGTAGAAGACTCATCATTCTTTATTATGAATCGTGGAGATCATGTTTTGATTTTCAAGTAAGTCGTTTTCTATGTTGGAACATGACTAGTTGTATTGTACAGTTCAATTTAGATAACTTTTAGAAAATGTCTCTTTCTCTTCCATCTACCGTTAGATTGTTCTCAAATTTTGATAGTATTTTAGGCACATCTAATGCTATATTTTGGATAGTGAAAATATTTTTTATGCTCGTAACATAAGATATAAGCTTTCGAGTTTGTTGTGATATTTATTATTTTTTTGTAGTTGTGTTATTATTATTACTATTATTTTTTGCTTTGTTATTTTGGAGAGTTGTGTACTCACTCATAGGTTGAAAACAACATACTATTATTTTGGATATAGTGGATTAGTTTATTTGTGTAAGGTCTCATGGTTTTACTCTTCATATTGAAGAGATTCTCATGTTAAATTATGGTGTTTTTTTAATTATATTTGTTTTTTATTGTTTGGTATGATAAAATCATCTTTTAGTTGATTGTTTGTTGTCATATATTTCAATCAAGAAGGGGATATTTTGATTTAAGTCTTAGTAGTTTAATTGTTTTCTTCCCAACAAGTGGTATCAGAGTTTTGGTTTCTACTGTGATTCATTAACTTGATTGAATGATGTAGTTGAACTTCAACAAGATGATTTGTTTGAATGATACCAATTATCATTTATGAAAAAATAAAATGAAAGATCTTTTGTTTGTGAAGATGTTGCATCTTCTAGTATTTGCTTCTGAGAAGCCTAAGTCAAAAAGTGATTTAGAGTGGGCATTTGAGCATGAACAAGTGTGTAGTTTCATTAGGCAACATGTTGATGATAATGTTTACAATCACATTTGCAATGAAACACATGCTCGTTCTTTATGGAATAAACTTGACTCATTGTATCCTTCAAAATCAAGTAACAACAAGTTATTCTTTCTTAGGAAGATGATGCAATTAAAATATAGTGAAGGACCCTTGTGGCAGATTACTTGAATGAGTTTCAACGAATCATTGATCAATTATCTACTGTGAATATTAAATTTGATGATGAAGTTCTTAGGTTGTGGCTACTTATGACTTTTTTTGAATAATTGGGAAATTTTTCGTGTCTCACTTACCAATTTAGCTTTAAGTGGGGTTGTTTCCATGGAATTTGTCGAGGGTGCTATTTTAAATGAAGAGGTGAGAAGAAAGTCTCAAGGTTCATTATTGTAGTCAGATGTTCTGGTTTCCAAAAATAGAGAGAGAAACAAACAAAAGATTAGCTTTTAGAGAAAAAAGTCAAAGCAAGTCAAGATCAAACTACAAGAACCTTGAATGTCATCATTAGGGCAAAAAGGGACATATCAAGAAATTTCGCTATAAGTGAAAAAGAAAGAACAAAGGCAAAAAAGGTGATGTAAGGAATAAAGGCAAGAAAAAAATAATGTAGAGAATAATGACTGCTACTGTTGGGTTTGATGATCTAATTATTGTTTATGTGAGAATGTGGTTAATGTTACTTCCCAAAAGACTACTTAGATGATAAACAGTGGTACTTCTTTTCATGTTACATCTCGAAAGGAATTCTTCACATCTTATACTTTCAGTGACTTTGGCATTTTAAAGATGGGGCAATGACAGTCAAGCATATGTTGTTGGTATATGAGATATTTGCTTAGAAACAACATTAGGACATGGTTGATACTTAGGCATGTGCAATATGTACCTGAGATCCATTTGAATTTAATTTCGATTAGTAAGCTTAATGATGATTGTCATTACAACACCTTATGAAAGTTTACCAAAGATTCTCTTATATGGCTTGGGGTAAGAAATCTTCTAGTTTACACTTGATGCAAGCTTTTATTGCTAAAGGCATAGTGAATGTGATAGAAGATAAAAATTTGTCAAGATTATGACATTGGAAACTTAGTCACATGAGAGCAAAAGGGTTTGATTGTTTAACAAAGAAGAATCTACTACCTAGAGTGAAAAGTCCCAAGTTGGATAGGTGTGCACATTGTTTAGCTGAGAAACATAAAAAGGTCTTATTCAAGAGTCATTCACCCTCTAGGAAATCTAATTTGTTTAAGCTAATACATTCAAATGTTTGTAATCTATTAAAGGAAAAGTCACATAGTAGTGCATTGTATTTTGTCACCTTCATTGATGATTGTTAGAGACAGGTATATGTTTATGCTTTGAAGACAAAAAACCAGGTATTTGATGTGTTCAAACAGTTTCAAGCATCAGCAAAAAGGTAGACAGAAAAGGAACTAAATACATCCAATCTAATAATGACAGTGAATATGGGGGTCTATTTGATAAGCATTATCGATTACATGGTGTCAAATATAAGAAGACACCTCCTAAAACTCTTTAGTTGAATGGCAACACATAAAGGATGAATAGGACATTGATTAAGAGGGTCAGATGTTTACTTTCAAAGGCCAAATTACCATAACCTTTTTGAGGTGAAGCTTTGAATACAGTTGCACATGTGATCAATCTATCTTCTACTGTTTCTTCGAATGGTGATATCCCTAATAGAGTTTGGCTTGGTCATTTCTTATGACCATTTGCATGTTTTTGGTTGCAGGGCATTCATGCACAATCTAAAAGATGAAAGGTCAAAGCTAGATGCTAAGACTCGTCAACGCATCATTCTTGGTTATGGTCAAGATCAATTTGGGTATCAATTATATGATCTAGTTAAGAAAAAGCTTGTTAGAAGCAGAGATACAATTTTTATTAAGGATCAGACTATTGAAGATATTGAGAATGTAAACAATATAGTTCCTCAAGGCAGTGACAACCTAGTTTTCTTTATAATGATTTGGAAGAAAACATTTACATGGAGCAGCCTAAAGGTTTTCAAGCATTAGGAAAAGTAAACTATATCAACAAGTTGAAAAAATGTTTGCATGGCTTAAAGCAAGCACTGAGACAATGGTATAAGAATTTTGATTCTATTATAGGGGAGCAAGGCTTTATGAAAACTACTTGTGATCATTGTGTCTTTGTGCAAAAGTTTTTTTATAATGATTTTATCATTTTTTTTTTATATGTTGATGACATGCTAATTGTTGGTTGAATTGCTTCTCGTATTGATAAATGCATGAATTAAGTAAGTCTTTTACCATGAAAGACTTGGGGCTAGCAAAACAAATTCTTGGAATGCAAATAATTCATAATAGGAAAAGTAAGAAGTTGTAGCTATCATAAGAGAAGTATATTGAGAAAATACTTCAGGGATTCAACATAGGCAAGTTGAAGCCAATAAACACTACTTTTGCTACTCATTTTAGGTTGAATACTACTCAGAGTCCTTCCACAAAGAAAAAAAAGATTTATAAAGTTCTTTATACTTCAATAGTTGGTAGTTTGATGTATGCGATGGTTTGTACACGTCTAGATATAGCTTATGTTATTGGTATAGTAAGTCAATTCCTCTCTAATCCTTATAATGAGCATTAAATGTAGTGAAATAGATCATGAGATATCTCTTATTCACATCTGATTTGAAGTTTTGCTTGGGAGTAAGAAGTTTGTTCTTGATGGGTATACATATTCAGATATGACAAAGGATATTGATTCTAGGAAGTCTATTTTTGGTTATTTGATTACTTTCATAGGTAAAGCAATATCTTAGCAATCCAGATTGTAGAAGTGTGTTGCATTGTTTGTTACTGAGTCAGAATTTATCATTATAACTGAAGTGTATAAAGAGATGCTATAGATGCAAAGACTCATGCAAGAGCTTGGCTTCACGCATTGCTTTATGACAACCAAAGCGTTATTCATCTTGGAAAGAATTCCATTTTTCATGCAAAATTGAAACACATCGATGTAAGGTATCATTGGATACATAGTGTCCTTAATGATAAGTTGATTGAACTTGAGAAAATTCGGATTGATGATAATGGTTCTAACATGTTGACAAAGTTATTACCAAAAGGAAAGTTTAAGACTTGTCACGTGATCATTAGATTGGCATCTTCCTCCATATAGTTGAGAGGGGGAGAATTATTGGGCTTTTGGATCATTTTCTATGTAAAGAAACCAAAATTTATTTAATTAAAAAGTCCAACTCACTATATTCATAAATTAGGGCAAATAATAGTCAATATATACATAAAAGAGAGAAGAAGAGAAAAACGCCGTTTCGGTTTTTCAGTGCACGTCCATGGTAGATTTTCTTGTTCTCTCAATTTTACTATTGGATTGCTCTAATGTTTGGTCTATTGGTGGAAGACTCATTGTTCTTCATTATAAATGGTGAGATCACATTTTATTTTTTAAGTAAGCAATTATTTGCGCTAGAATATGATTGGTTGTATTGTTCAGTTCTATTTAGACGACTTTTGGAAAAGTCTCTTTCTCTTTCATCTACCATTAGATAACTCTCAATTTCACTAGTTTTGACTCTCGTAACATGAGATATAGATTTTCAAGTTTGTTGTGATATTCTTTATTTTTCTAAAATTGTGTTATTATTATTATTATTATCATTTTAATTATTATTTTGCTTTGTTGTTTTAGAGAGTTTTGTACTTATTCGTAGGTTTAAAATAATGTACTATTGTTTTATTTGGGCAAGATCCTGTGATTTTACTTTTTACATTGAAAAAGTTTCCATTTAAATTATAGTGTTTTTTTTTTTTTTTACTATATTTACTTTTAATTGTTTGGTGTGATAGAATTATATTTTAGTTGATTCTTTGTTGTCACATGGTTCAATCAAGAAGTGGTGATTTTGACTTAAGTTTTGTTAGTTTAATTGTTTTCTTTTCAACAAATTTTTTTATTGAAATCTAAATAAATTATATTTTTCTGTTATCCGTGAGGTTTTTCGCTAAGGCCAAATAATTAAGAAAAACTTCAAACTTTTTAACTTAAAAAATCTCTATTATAAATAACAAATTAATTCCAATTGGATTTTGCTCATCCTTGTAAATTTTGTTTATTGTTTTGGTATAAATAAACTTGGGAAAAAAGTACAATTTGATGTTTTTTGTGGGCTGCAAATGTTCACATCAAAACAAAAATTGTTCATGTCACCATACCAAAATAACCAGGCCAATGTTTTAATGGAAAAACTACCATATCATTCATATTTAACATTGTTTGAAACTAAGCAATTGTTTGTTACCTTTAAAAAAAAAAAATTCTGAAAGTTTACTCTTTTTAATGGAAAAATTCAAAAGTTTGATCTCTTTATCAATAATAAAATCAATAAGTTGGACATCATCAATAAAAAGAAAGAAAGTTTGGTCCCTATATTATCATTAGAAAAATATAATAATTTGATATCTCAAATTATAATATTACTCGTAAAATTCTTTTGCATTAATTTTGGTAAAATGTAAGTTAATTTTGCTTTGTAATTTTTTAATACTTAATATCTTACTCGAGTTCATGACATCTAACTTGAGCTTGAGTTTAGGCTCATTCAATCAAAGTTGAGTCAAGTCTAGGGCTAGTTCAAGTTTGAAATGAGTTAATATGTAATTTGAGCTTGAGTCCAAACTCATTCAAGTTAATATATAATATCATTGAAAGATTACTAACAAGGTAAACAATACTATTATTGTGAAGAATAATAGCACTGATATAATAAAATTATCTTCAAACAAACAAATTAAAAAATTAATCTCAATTTAAACTACTGAGTTAAAACTCTAATTTGAGATTGATTTATATGAATAGAGTCATGGATTCGAGTGGTTCCAGCTTGGGCAGAATAAAGAGAAGTGCTGGTAACAGTTTTTGCATGAAAACAAAAATACGTTTGCCTGCTTTCTATGTCTTCACTTCTCCCAGAATTCCAAGCTTTGCTTGCTGCAGTCCCTTTTGCCTTTTTCTCTCTTTGTCTTATACTCGTCTCTTAGAATTCTGATTCTCATTGTTCTTCATATAACAGCCTGGTCAACTTCTCTCTCTCTCAATCTGCAGTCATCCCTTCTCTTTATTTTCTCTCTTCTTCAACATTTTTCCTTTTTAACTGAAGCTATCAGTATTACTGTTACTATTTAAGTTCACTACTCTGAATGGCCTCCACTCATAATGCAAACTTCAAGCTTCACCTTGATATTACTGCTCATGCTGATGATGATAATGATTCTTTTAATTATACTACAGATATGAAAAATCCAAATCCTAACCCTACTTCTGTTTCTTCTTCAACTCCTCCACTTTTCTGCAGCTTCTTTCACTCTTCAACCAATCTCCCGCCCTTCAACCACCATCTGGGTATGTTTCTTTTTCCTCTATTTTCACTTTTCTTTTCTATAAATTCTGCAGTTTTTTATCTTTTGGCTTTGTTTTGTTTTATTTTGGCTTGCCCTAGGCGTTAATGTTAATGCAAGTCATGAGGAAAGTAGGACGGAAAATATGGAGCAACCATTGGGGAGTTCACGGTGGAACCCGACGCCGGAGCAGCTTCTTGCTTTAGAAGAAATGTATCGACGTGGAATGCGAACGCCAAGCGCTGAACAAATCCAACTCATCGCCGGTCAGCTCCGGAGGTTCGGTAAGATCGAAGGGAAGAACGTTTTCTACTGGTTTCAAAACCACAAAGCAAGAGAACGTCAGAAGCGCCGCCGTGAGTCCCTCGAAACGCAGGAAGAAAAACACCACCACCATGAAACTACTGATCCGGAGAAGAAAGAATCAGGTACCCAAAATGAAAAAAAGACACAGTTTTAATGCAAATTTTCGTTCATTGATGTTTTTGGAGGAATCTTTGACGTGAAAGCCGTATATTTTGTTTGGTTATGAATAGGGATGAGAAAAGGTACAATTTATGATGTTGAACATACAAAGAATTGGGCATCTTCTTCTTCAAACTGGAGAAAACAGTCAGAGGTTTGTACACATTTCTGAAAAAATATACTAAATTTTGTCTTTCTTTGTAATGGTACTATTTCTACACTTATTATTCCAATAATTAGGCAAATTTTATTGAGATCATACCCAAAAGCAAAAATTAGGAACCCCTTTAAAATTATATGTAAATTAATTAATCCTATAATATTATTATATAATTAGATATTATATAATTATAAGCAACTATTAATATATAAATTAATAGTAAAGAAATTTAATTAAAAGTAAAGTTGGTTTTGAGTCCAGCTAACTTGAGATTATTTGTCAACTCAGTTAAAATTAGCTTAACTTAGACAAGTTCAAACTTTAGGGTTTTATATTATCGAGTTTGAGTTCAAGATTACAAACTTGGAAAACTCAATTTGAATAAACTAAAACGACATCATTTTAATTCATATGTATTCAAACGATATCATTTTAATCAATTTTGCCATAATTATAATACCAAATCGGGTTCAACTCAAATTCAAATTGATATTATAACTAAATATAAGTTCGACTTATCTCAAATCGAGTCAAATTCAAACAATTAAAGAGAGAGTTTTTTATGGGGTCAAGCCATAAAGTTTGGTTATTTTTATGTCGGAGAAAGAAGTGACTCAAAAGCTGCAAATTATCACTTTTTGTTGGGGCTTTTGTGATGAAAGAATTTAAAGAAATATGTAGTATAGATTGATCATTAAACAGAAATTACTTTTCTTGGCTTTGCTTTCTATTTTTTATTTTTTGTTTATTATTATTGTCATTATTCTTTCTTCAGGAATTTGTTTCCATGCATACATCAGTTGTATCATCAAATACAGAAAATGGACCACAACGGTGGCCACAACTTCATAGTAAGGAATTACAATTGCAGAGAAAATTCAATTTCAATCTCAATCATCATCGTGAAATTTTCAACATTGTGAAGATTAATCAAAATGATCAACTACAAGAAACTACAACAACAACTCGAACGCTTGAGCTCTTTCCTCTTCACAGTGATGAAAACGAATCAAGCAAGAGAGACAACGACGACGACGATAGCATGAAAATGAACATCAGAGCAACAATAAATAACAGTGGCAGCAGTTTCAGTCCAAGGCAGTACATTGAGTTTCTTCCATTGAAGAACTGAAGATGGAGTTTGTCATTTTGTTGCAAATTGGGCACTGATTTTTGCAGGTGGGTTCATGTGCATCGAGCTAACAGTAGGAGGAAATTAAAGAGAAGGGAGATGTAAGGCGAAGTGTTTGCCTAAAATTGCATTTGGACCATGTTGGTTGATAAACCAAGAAAGTGCTCTTTTTAACTTTTAATTAATGGTACATTAATTGCTTCTTTTTCTGAAGAAGATCATGGAGCACTTTGATTTGACATTTTCTTGACCTTGTTTGAGTAATTATACAGAGAGATGAGAATGGTCATGGAGTTGGAACTTGGAATAAGAGTTTGATGTCGGACTCACCTAGAATTTGGAATCGCTATTAACATGTTGGCCAAAGACTTATTCTCACCTAAGTTTTAGTTTAGTTTTAAATATTCATCTGTAAAATTTTTAAAATTTTAATATTAATTTATAATTTAATTTATGTTAAAAATTTTAATTAGTTATAAGAATAAAATTATTAATATTAAAATAAACAAGATTACATATCATTTTTCTTATTTAATTCAAAAAACTAACAATTTATTCTCACTTAAACATTTGAAAACTTACATTTTCTCTTTAAAGTTTGATTTTTCTCTATTTTGAATACTACTCCAGGAAGGCCATCGGCCGACCTTCCCACCACCTTCTTCCCTTGTGGTTTTTCTATGTGAAAATCACAAAAAGGCTGACCAAAATGGTCGGCGACATCACATACATGTCTATGTGTTGTCCTCCTAGGGTTGGAAATGGACTAAAACTTGGGTGGGAATAAGTCTTTTGGCCTAATATATTTGAAGCTTCTTCTCCTGTTACATATAAATAGGTATGCATGATAGAAAATAAGTTACACACATGTATTTAAATATCTCTAAGCTTGTATAACATAATTATAATATAATAAATTTATGCATATTTAATTTTGAGTATCTAATAGATTATTCAAATTATATGTTATTATATAATTGGATAATCTCAATTATATAATAACACATTATCTAAAAACACAATAAAGTACTCAAAACTAAGCGTAAATAACATTGTTTGTCATAATATAGAAAAGTAAGTATACACATAGAAAAATTGTAATGTGTGCACTATTTAAGAGTGGTTCGATCTAAGTTATTCAAGCGTCAATCAATGTTTGGCTTAAACAAGTCAAGTTTAAGTTCAACAAATTTCATCTTAAACTTGGCTCAAGTTAAATGTCCCTCTCATCATGTTGGCTTCATCGCACCTAGAAACCAGCGCATCAAAGATTCTGTTTCTTCTTCTTTTTCTTCTCATCAAATTAAATCAAGCTGAAACTCAAGTTGGTTATTTTAAATTTAAGTCAAGCTCAAGTTAGTTCTTGCTAGATTTGGCTTCACTTGAATCAACCCTTATAAACTATCTATAAAATATGAATTCAATTGATACAAGGGTTGGATTCGATCATAATCAAACTTGAATACAAAAGAGTAATATTGGTTCGAGATCAAAGAGTTGAGACTCGAATTAGGCTAAAAAATAATTTAATTTTGAATTTGATCTAAATCAGTTAAACTTGAATATTCAAAACAACTCAAACTCGATTTGTTTTATAAAAAACAAACTCAATCTTTAGTATAAACTCGACTCATTCAATCTGAATTTGAATTTAAAGTCAATTTTCAATTTAAAAAACTCGTCATTTAGTATTATTAGTACATACACATGGTAAAACACCACCATTTACATACTTTTACAACTTTATGGTTACATTATTGTAAAATTCGACTACAAACCTATAAAAAATTTATCGATATTAAATTTAATATAATGAAATAATATTCATTGCCCTGATCACATGATTCTATTCATAAATTTTCAGCATTTCGAAGGAATATAATAATAATTTCAAGCTGTAAAAGGTTTCAAGTCTTCTTCTTTGGGTTGGGATTATGAAATGTCACATCAACTTCAAACCCCAACAGAGTTCATCTTTACGATGTCAGGTTACTTGAAAAAGAAATTTCTTTTCTCTCCTCAAATTTAGGAAAATGTGATGTGTCAACAAATTAGAAAATGTCACTTCAAATGAAATGTATGTGCTGGGATTCTACAGAGAAAAGATACTTTGATAGACATAGACAAATTGAGGTGATTATATGTAATTTAAATAATATTTTATTTTTAATTTAAAATATTTAATCATGTTTATTTATATTATTAATTATTAATTATATATGAAGTATTATTGAAATTTTTTTATATCATTATTTATCATTCAAATTGACTCAAATTTAAATTTTAACTCAATATTCCAAATGTGAGTTAAGTTCCCACTAGCCTTTGTTATCAAACAAATAAAACTTTAAGCTTAAAAATAGTATTACAACCATTATACTAAATAAATAAAAAATTTGATATTAATATATGCAGGCAGCCCCATATTTTTTTTTTTTAACAAATAAACTTTCTTTGTCTCAGACCACTTAGAAGTTTTTTAACAAAGAAACCTTCCTTGTGTCAAACCATTCTTCAAGAGTTTGATTCAAATATATAATCACTAAGTCTTAGACTCAGACTCCCACACTTTAAGATTTATTTCCTTTGCCACTCAAAATCCACCTCTATTCTTCAGTCAAAACTTCTACATTTGTCATTTAACCTCTAGTAACCCCGACAGCCAGCATTTCCAGATACTCGGAACAAAACTTTCCCTTCGTATCAACTCATCAGAAACAAAACAAGACAATCACCAGTGGTACTAATGCGTGCAACTCATGAACCATAACACAGAGAAAGAGGGAGAGAGAAAAAGAGAGAAGAGATAGAGCTGCCAATCAATAAGTTCACACTGAAACTTTTGCAGAGTTCATCACTGTGTCTCTCTTGCATACAACAAAAAGCAGGCAAGACTGATAAAAGGAATAGTAATTTAGTAAAAGCAAGAGTTGCAAGCAGCTAAAAACAGCTTATATTGAGGAGGAACCGACCATGATCCAGTGAAAATCCAACTAGTAGTTTGAAAAACGCCAGCATTAATTGCCTTTGCAGGCCAATATATAGGGGAGAGGCTGCACTGCACTGTAACTCTCCCTTTGGCTTAGTCCTTTCAACACTTGCACCACTTTCTTTTCTACTCCCGTGTATTGTCATGTCTCAATAACGCAACCATCAATAAACTCACTTAGAGGACAACTTATTAGTAAAAGTTGCTTTCAATAGCCCCAATGTGTAGTGTGAGTGAAAAGGGTGGGTGTCCAAGCATGTCCACAAAAAACTATCAAGATCAAACTTTCAGTTTGTTTGATATAATGATTATGAGTAAGTTATTAGATTCAAAATTTTACTTTTGTTTAACGCGATATGTTTAATCTTACAAAAACAATCTGACTAAAGTAAGATCTCATGGAAAAAGTTGGTTTCAATTTTCGCATCAAATCTACTTTTGACAACTGGGAAATAGAAGCAGTACTAGTACCAGTAACAGTAACAGAAACAGATGTGTTTCATAAGAAGCTCTCACCTAATGCTTTATGGGGATTGCTCTTTTACGATTCTAGGGGCCTTCACCATTACTGTTTTGTAACTCTAAGAGTTGATAGAAGTTCATGTTGTCTACTACAACAATCCAGGGGAATGCTATGTAATTTAGCCTTGTAAAGTTAGCATGATTGAGGATGCGGTAAATTGGCCCTTTGATTGAGCTATTATTTATGATAATATTAATACCCAGTTACCCACTATAGAAACATTAGGTTGGCGAAGGAGAAGTAGATGAAGATTAAACTGTAGAGATGATAGTTTATGAGTCAATCTTTGGTAAAAAGAGTATCTCAAGTAGTTATTAAGGAAACATGATCATAATCTATTTCTCTCGTCGACTCTTTCCCATTCTCCAGTCCAGCAATAAGGCATTGCCTGGGTGGTTCTTGATAAACGAAGAAACAAAATAATTTGGAGTTTTTTGTTTAATTTAAATTTTTCCTTTTTTGGTAATCTTAGAGTATATTATAAAAGATGATATGCCTTTGATCTGCATTTTAATAACTGAACTTATTTTGCTCTATTTCAATCACCATAATCTCTGCATTTGGCTTCTCAGTTGATTATGGCTTCAGCTTCTCTGCGTGTGGAGTATCCCAAGTTTAAAGTTTCCTGCTTCTATTGGGATAAAATATAAGATATTTATATTTAAGTGTAGGATTGTAAATACTTATCAGAAGAACCGCAAAAAGTGTGCAATTACTTTATTTTTTATAAAAATACGGATTACTGTATTTTTTAATAAAAATTTAGGTATTTATTAAAAAAAATCTCAATATTTTTAATATTTATGTGTTTCGATTTTCTATATTCTTAAAGAAATATAATTTGATATTTCATTTTTGCGTTTTGACGACTTTGTTTCTGTTTTCTGTATTCTTAAAGAAATACATTTCGGCATTTTGTTTTTATGCTTTGATGGCTTTGTATTTTTGTTTAGAATGGTATTATATACATAATTTTTATATATAATTGTATATATAAATAATAATATATTATTATATAATTAAATAATAAAAAAATAATATATAATTATATTATAATATATTATTTTTTATGCATAAAATTGTCAGTTCGATTAATATGCTATGTAAGCCACAAATTAACAATGGATTGCATGGGGCAATGAGATTACAGCGGCCTGCAAGCAATCAAGCCTGTACACAGCAGCATGTACTTTTAACCATGATAAGTAGACAAGGAAACAATCGCTGACGCTAGATCTTCAGCTTGTTGCAGGACAGCGTACTTAGCTTGTAGCCTCTTTCTTTTATTTCTTTTTATCAAGAGAAGGTTGCCATTGGTATCACTTCTTGATACATGCTGATGTGAAAATTCTCAAAGGCAAGTTGAAGTAGTGAATGTGTGACTCTATGTGATCCATATGATAAAATAATATATTTTTATAACATGGGTCAACTCACTGTTTAAAAGCTTGCATACATGATTATATTATTTGTGTCTTTAAGAAAAACTCTGATAAAGAATCAGTATGAATTACACAAAAATGTTATTCAGCCCTGTATCTTATATGTTACATCCATCAAATCTGAATTTATTTTCTTTACTATTTCGTATAGAAAGTTATTGTTTTTAAATAATAAACATCCAATAAGAGAGATATATCTTTAGGTAAGTCACTATCTCTGGGTGAGGGGTTACATAACCAAAGACTTGGTAACAAATAGTTAAATAGTACTTACAGATTCAGAGGCATTATCAAGTCACTACAACAAAGAGAATATTTAGTAGCTTTTTTTTTTGTGATATTTGATAAAATGCCACTAAAAATCATGAGAAATAAAAAAATTAATGACGTATCGTGATATTTTAAATAATTGACACTATAAAAATATTTAGTAACATTTCTTTTATGGTATTCAATTAAAAGTCACTAGAAATGACATATAATCAAATAATTAATAACTTAGTGTGACATTTATAATAATTGACATTAAAAGAATATTTAATGACATTTTTTATGACATTTATTTAAAAGCTACTATAAAATATAACAAGTCAAAAAGTTTAATATATTACATGGCATTTATTATAACTGACATTATAAAGTATATTTTTCCTTCCTAAATTAAAATTTATAGGTCAACATCAGTCTGTATTTATCCTTCTTTTTTTTTTTAAGCATACCATCTAGTTTTCCTTTTCTACACTCATCTAGGTATTTGGAGTCAAAAAATTTAAAAAGTTTTTGTGACATTTATAACAATTGCAACTATAAAAAATTTTATCGGTGATCATTTTCTTGTTTTTTTTAGATTAAATAGTTCTTATCATCAAATCGTGTTTTTTTTAGATGAGTTTTCCTTTTCTACACTCATCTAGGTATTTGGAGTCAAAAAATTTAAAATGTTTTTGTGACATTTATAACAATTGCAACTATAAAAAATTTTATCGGTGATCATTTTCTTGTTTTTTTTAAATTAAATAGTTCTTATCATCAAATTGTGTTTGTATCATATTAGTTTGGGTTATGAATTATAGAGCTTCAATCCTAACCTAACTTGAAATAGAATCGTATAAAAAGTTTTTAACCTTAATCTAATATGAATCATGTTCAAATTAATCTGATATAACTTGATATGATATTAAATTATCTAATATTTTCACTCTTGAAATGGGTGAGTTCTTCTATCAAAAGTAAACATGAAATTGATATAAGGGATTGTTTAATTTCTCTTTTGGTTTGCCAAGTGTGGTGTTTTATTTGATATTCTTCATAGGGGTGAGCAAATTTAGATACCCTATGAAAATTTACAGAATTTGGATCTTTTGGCTTGAGCTAGGCTCGAATGAAAAATATCTGACTCGTATCTCGAGTGCAGTCCAAATAAAAAATGATTTAATTTGGTTCATTTTAAATTCATAACTCAAATCAATTGTTCAAATTTGTGACTTGATTTGGCTCAAATTTATTATTCTAATTGATATTCAAATTCGTGGCTCGAGTTTGTTTTTTATTGACAAAACGATGTTATTTTACCCAAATAATATACAAATCATTGATTCAAACTAAACTAAACAACGAATTCGAACTATAACTTTAAGATAATTCAAATCACGAATTTAAATCGAATCGAGCTATAAATTCGAACTATTTGTTTTGAGCTATAAATTCGAGTCAAACCGATCCAAACATCTCTTAACTCAAATTTGGCTTCGTTTAAAAAACAAGCTAAATCTTTCAACTCAAATTCAAATTAAACAAATTCGAAACCAATTAAACCAAGTTGAACTAGCTTCCAAGATTGAATCTATTTGGTTCGAATCCAAACCCAACCCTAACCCAACTTTTTGTGTTGTATTTGGTTAGCGAATCGTATTAAAAATTATCAACTTTATGTTTTACCATTGATATTTTCTACTTCCCATGAAATTTTTAGGGGGAAAATTTTAACTTAAATTTCAATTTAGCTTTAAAAAAATCATTTTAATGAATTTTATTTTGAAAGACTTCTAAAATTTTCCTAAAAATTTTGCATATTCTTTAACTAAAATGTCCTAACTTAAAACTTATTAATTAATTGATCAATTCAATCTTATTTACTTTAATTTTTTGTTCTTTTTTGTCATCTAATATTTCTCTCTATGTTTTTATTTTCTTCTTTGTTGTCATCTAATCTCTCTTCTTTACCTTTTTTTCTATGTCAGAGGTATGAAAGGAATAATTTTTGTATATATCAATGTCTGAATTATACATGAATATATACTTGTCTTAAATCTTATACAAGAAAACAAAATCAAACCAATTAATATAAAATAATACATAACAAGAAACCAAATATTTAGAATATATTATAATATAGGAAATCAAATATATAGAATATATTCTAACATCCCCCCTCAAACTCAAGTAGGCAAAGAATTTACTATCTTGAGTTTGTGATGTAAATTATGAAAGCGAGATGAAGGTCCATTTGACAAGATGATGGTGAATAGAATGACAATCAATCTTAATGTGTTTGGTATACTCATAAAAAACATCATTGTAAGTAATTTGAATGACACTGTAATTATCACAATAGATGTTTGTAGTATTTGTTTGAGAGACTCTCATATCTTGTAAAAACCATCGTAGCCAAAGAAGTTTAGAAGTAGTGTCTACAAGTGCTTAATACTCTACTTTTGTACTTGAATGAGAAACAACAGTTTGCTTCTTATTGCATCACGAGATGAGAAAATCTCCTAGATGGAAACAATACCCAATGATGGAACATTTATCTATAGGATCACCTGTTCAATCAACATTAGAATATTCTCATAATGTAAGTGAAGACTAAGCAGAAAAAAAAAGACGATGAAATAAGGTACTTTTGATATATCAAAGGATACGAAACATTATCGCAAAATGAGTAGTAACAGGAATAGCCATGATTTGACTAACAATATGAACGACATAGGCTATGTCTAGTTGAGTAGTAGTTACGTAGATAAGATTTCCAACTAAGTATCCCTAAAGAGTTGGATTGTAACACCCACAGGTAAGTCACAGGGCATTTTAGTCTTTTCTCTTGTTTTAAATTGAGTTGATTAATGTTTTATAGAAGAATATACGCTCATGTATAAAGGTATACACGGTCGTGTATAATAGATAAATTTGAATTTATCTAATAAGATAAGAATCATAATAAAATTAAAATGTGTATAGTCCATACACGGTCGCTTTAGTGATGAATGCAACCCACACTCATGTATAGTCCAAACATACCCACGTATCACATCTAGTAGGCAAAAAATTAAAATGTGTTTAACCTAATTCCTCTCATTATTCTTACCCATAGCCATACCCTAAAGAGAGACAGTAAAGAGTAGAAAGGTTTTTGGTTGGCAAAGGAAACTATCGATCGTCAAGATCCTTGCAGCAATGCGAAGACTTTAGCGATCTTTGGAAGACTAGTATGTTGGCATCTTTTGGTTAAGCTAAGCATGATTGTTAATAGTTTTGCAAACATGGAGCATGGTATTTTCATAGAGTAGTAACGTTGTATTGATGATATTGACAATTACATGTGTTGAGGTGTTGTTGATTTCATTTAGGAATCCTATTAATTAATGAACTCTCTTTTATACATGCATGTCATGCTAATGTGGATGTTGATGATTATTAGTTAACATTTTATGTAATTTTTTTAGTGTGGAGAATTGATCTAGGATGCCTGGAAATATGTTATATAGTTGTTTATATGTTGGATCGCCAGACAATTAGCAGAAAAACATCGAAATCGTAGACATTGTGATCTTTAGATAATGACATACAACCGTGTATGGCCTCATACACAGTCATGTGTCCTTAATTCAAAATAGGAAACTCCAAAATTTGCATGCACTCGTTTTGAGGAAAGTTATACACGGTCGTGTAGTATGTGACATACCTCTATGCACGACTTTCCAAAAGTGGACACTAAGTTTTGAAATAGACAAACAGGGGTGCATCTTAAGTACACACCCATGTCAACAATGAAAAGACTACTTTACCCTTAGTTCAAGCACAATGAAGGGCAATAGCAAAAATAGGAAAGAATATAAAGCTTTAATAAAGAAAACAAACTAGATAGAATTAGAAAGAGTATCCAATTATGTGAAAGATGACATAAGACCTCGACTAAGTCAGATTTTGGTCAAAAATTAGAAAAGTTAAGGAAAGTGATTCACATCTAGATAGCCACCAACTGTGTGCATAAGTGGCAAGACAAGTAAAAGTAATATTGGATGCACATGAGATGTATCATACACTCGGTGCTAAGGTGTATAGCCACGCAGTTTATTCAAGTGTGCATGGTAAGGATTGTGGTTTTTCAAATATTTTCTCACGTAATTAGCGGGATGCATCACATATGTATACATAGTATGGGGCCATTCTTGGATGATTTAGACAAAAATTTCGATTAGTTTATATGGTAAGGGAAATGACTGTTACCAAATTATTTCTCCATGTGACCAAGGTGCCTCAAATAGCTAACCCAATAAGTCATATGGCATGTGCATGACTACTACCAGATTAATTTCCCATGTGACTAGGGTGTCCCAAATAACTAACCCAACAAGTCATATAGCATGTGCATAAGGCACGACAGATAGTGACATGCAAGGTGTCTTATGTTTTCACTAGGGTATTATATATGTCGATTTCAGTTTAGGCCTTAGTAATCTTTGTGAATGCCTGTGTCAGAGCACCAGAGTGTCAAGTTATAACTATATTCAAATTCACAAATGGAATGTTAGGTTTATCAATATCATAAGTATTCTAGATACCAACAGGTAAGGCTGGATTCGAACCGAGCCGAGCTTGAGCTCGGTTTGGTTCATATATGGGTGGCTCGAATTAAAGCTCGAGCTCGGCTAAGGCTGGCTCGTTTTGAGCTTGAATTTGATTCGGCTCGATTTTACTCGTTTTTTATTATCAAAATAACATCGTTTTTAATATATATTGGTCAAAACGATATCGTTTTGTATCAAAAATTTTAATTAAAAAATTTGTCAAGTAGCTCGAGTTCGATCAAGCTCGGCTAAGCCCGACTTATTTCGGGCTCGACTCTTGGCTTAGTCGAGCCTAACCCTACGACAGGTCACCAACTTACTAAGCGATTTCACTCACGCGTTCTTTTTTATTGTTTTTCAGGTAGAGGTAAGTACCAAGGCATACAAGAAAACTAACAATCCAGTAAGCAGATACACGAAGGTGGAGGCAAAATTATCATTTTAAGATTATTTGTATATTCATGTATTTTGAAATTTTCAATTACATTTTTTTTCATATTTAGTTATGTACAATAACTTCTAATTAAGTTATTAAACTTTTCATGCATTGATGAATTATTAATAAATAATGTATTTTAGTAATTATTCACATTGCACATTTTTGCATGCTTAAAATATTTATGAACATACATTAAATGATGAGAATGTAAGTTAAGTAATATAGTTGTGCACGTCTTTTTAGGTCATATTCTAGGAAGAGGATGTATCTAGAGAGGGGTGTTACATTTATGGTATTTGAGCATAATCTTGGTACCCAAAAAGGTGTTAAGTTCATAAGTATCTAAAAGTGCATAATAGAGTTAAGTAAAAAAAGTAGCCTTTCATACAAATCTGACCGCTCCTGCACACCTACCATTGTAAGTATGATAAATTTCCATTAAGTTAAGTATTTTATGTGCCTTAATCAAGATTTTATTTTAAGATGAGGAGATTTGGGAGATTGATCAAGGATGCCCCAAAGGTCCTTAACCAAGAGAAACCAAGTTGAGGCTCAAAGACAGGTATCCAACATGTTACTTATGTTATTAGTAGATAATAAGGTTATCTAATGAATAGTAAAAGATATTTTTAAACAAGATAGAGAGGCATCTGAGAGTGTTAGACACCTAGTTCATACCTCATAGATGCCTAAGCAACCTTTAGTTACAGAGATTCCACCCTAGTAGGATAGAGTAAAGGTAGTAGATGGCAGTAAAGGTCAAGCCCACCCTATCTACAGTTTATAAGGTAAACACCAGCCCCTTGACTTTAGAGGCAGTGCAATGTTAGATGGGTTGAGGATGTCATGAGGATTTACACCATGACATATGTAAATAAGATTTAGTATATCAACCTTTTACTTAAGGATGGTGCAAAACTAGGGTGGTAGACACTCTGTGAAACTTGTCGAGTATCAGAGATGACTTGGGCTGACTTCAGATAGACCTTTGAGAGAGAGTAACTGTCTACAAATGTTATGCATATGAAGGCTCAAAAGTTTCTTCATCTAAGGCAGGTCTATATGTCCGTCAGAGAGTTCTCCACCAAGTTGAACTTCTTGGCCAAGTGTGCTCCCAGAATAGCCAACTCGGATCAAAGTAAGCTAGAGGTATTTCTTGGTGCACTTAGATCAAATACTACCAAAGATGTTTTGATGGGAGAAAATTCTCTCAAATCTTTATCAAAGGCCCTTGGTAGAGTATTGAGGTTAGAGGCCATAAGGCATAAGATGGCCCAAGATAGAGGGATACTAGATTAACCAGTGCCAGACATTATATTTCTAAATGTGCTAATTAATTCCATATTCTACTTGTGTTTGTAAAGGACCCCAAAGGTAAAAGACCCTTCTAGCCGAGAAACAAAAAGAATTAGAAAAGTAAGAAACAAAGGAGAAAGGATCAAGTGAGGCAAGAGGATCCTCTTACTTGTCCTAGATGTGGATAAAGACATGTCAGAGAATGTCTTACTAATCAGAGAGTATGTTACAAGTGCAAGCAGCCCGACCATTTGCTATATAGTACACAACCTTAATAGTACCAACCCCAATAAAACAAACAATTAAGTGAGAATAGGCTCAAGTGTATTTCCCTTATTCCTCTATATATTTTAATTGATTATGGTGTCACACATGGTTTTCTTGCTAAAGGCATAATATAGAGATTAAGACTAAAGCCCACAACTGTTTTGCAAATTAGTATAGAGATGCTAGATGAAGGCAGAATTCACAACAACCATATGTTAATAGGATAGATGTTTTATTTGGGAAGCCAAGAAATTATTGTGGACCTAATAGTTATATACATGTTTGATTTTAATGTAATTCTCGGTATAGATTTCTTGAGTTGATATGGGTAGAAATCAATTATAAAAGGAAAAAAGTCTAGTTTAGTTCAAATAGTGAAGAGTAGTTCACTTTTAGAGAAGACCGAGTTCTCATCATAATGTTCAGTAGTGTTAAGGTTAGGAAAATACTGAGTAAAAGGTACAGTGCATATTTGGCACACATAGTAAGCAAATAAGATGAGATAGTCTTAGGTGTAAAGGATACTCCAATAGTGTAAGAATTTCCAAATGTTTTCCCTAATAACCTTCTAGAGTTAGCACCAGAGAGAGATAGAGTTTAATAATGAGTTCGCTCCAGGTATAATGTTAACTTCTAAGGCACCATACAGAATGGTCTTGGCAAAACTACAAGAGTTAAAGAAACAATTAGATAGTGGTTTCGTCAAACTGAACCACTCATCATGGGGTGTATCAATCCTATTTTTAAAGAAGAAAGATGAATCAATAAGGATCTGCATTGGTTATAGGGAGTTGAACAAAGCAATAGTGAAGAATAAGTATCCACTCCCAAGAATCAATTACTTATTTGATTAGTTTAAGGGAGCTTCAGTATTCTCCAAGATTGACTTCAGGTAAAGTTATCATCAGATAAGGATATGATTAGACAAGGATATCATCAAATAAGGATTACTGAGCAGGATATACCTAAGACAATATTCAGAATTAGATACAGGCATTATGAGTTTATGATTATGCTATTTGGGTTAACTAATACCTTAATAATATTTATAAACCTAATGAATAGGATATTCCAAGATTGTCTAGACAAGTTCTTAGCAGTGTTCATAAATGACATTCTTATGTACTGCAAGACTCAAGAAGAGCATACGCAACATCTGAGGTTTATACTATAGAGGTTAAGAAAGAGATAATTGTTTACTAAGTTTTCTAAGTACGAGTTTTAGTTAGAAATAGTGGCTTTTCTTAGACACATAGTCTCAACAGATAGCATTTCAATTAACCCCAGTAAAATTGAGGTTGTATTAGAGTGGCAGAAGCTTAAGACAACAAAAGAGGTTAAGAGCTTCCTCAGGTTCATAATTTATTATAGGTGATTTGTTGAGGGATTCACTAAGTTAGCCTGACCACTTATAAAGTTAACTCGCATAAATATTCCTTTTAGATGGTCGAATGCCTACAAGCTAAGTATCTAGGAATTAAAGAAATAATTGACATTAGCTCTCATACTAGCTTTATCGTTAAAGGGCAAAGAATATGATTTGTATATATATGTCTCCTATCAAGGTATGGGAGTTGTTTTAATATAGAGTGGTAAAGTAATAACATATGCCTCTTGTTAGTTAAAAGATTATAAGATGAAGTACCTTACACATGACCTTAAGTTGGCAGTTATCATGTTTGTTCTTAAGATATGGTGACATTATTTATATAGGGTAAAATATATGCATAGATCACAAGAGTCTCAAATATTTTTTTTTTTTTTACTTAGAAAAGGCTCAATATGAGATAGATATGATGGTTGGAGTTGGTAAAAAGTTATGATTATGGGATTAAATACTATCAAGGCAAGGCCAACATAATTGCAAATACTCTGAGTAAAAAAGTAATTTTATCTCAGATTACTACTTGCCAAGAGCTATAGTAGAAGTTGGTGAAAGAGCAAATAGAGGTAATCATAGGGTAATTAGTAAGCTTGCAAATTTAGTTAACTTTTTTGGATGAAATTCGTGTAGCTCAAGTATAAGATTATTGGTGTGTCCAATTAAGGTAAAGTCATTGAGGGTACTGAGCTGGATTTTAGTGTAATAAAGGTCATTTTGAGATTTAGAGACCAAGTATGTATTCTTCAAGATCAAAGGTTAATAGATAAGATTCTTGTTGAGTTGTATAATTCCCTTACGAAGCCTACCTTGAGAGTGTAAAGATGTACCAAGATCTAAGAAAATCTTTCTGATGGCTAAGTATGAAGAAAGATATAATAGATTTTATGGCTAAGTTCCTAGTATGCTAGTAAGTTAAGGTTGAACATTAGATACCATTAAAACGACTACAGCCTCTTAGTATTCTAAAGTAGAAATGATAACACATCTCAATAAATTTTGTGGTTGGATTGTTAAAGATTAAAGGAAGATTTAATGCTTTATAGGTCACAATTGACCAGTTGACCAAGTTGACACACTTCATTATAGGTAAGGACACTATGAGTATAGATCAGATAGGTCAAATATATGTTAAAGAGATAGTCAAGTTTTATAAGGTACCCAAAATGATAGTTTGAGAACAAGACACTAGTTTGTCTCAGCTTTTTGACAAAGTATATGGAGATCTTTAAGTATGATGTTAGCATTCAATACAACATATCATCCCCGAATAAATGGTTAGACTGAAAAAGTCAACCAAGTGATCAAGGATATGTTAAGGGTTTGTTACCTAGATAGAGAAGCAAATTGGATAGAGGTATTATCATTAATGGAGTTTTTCATATGATAATAGCTACCAAACAATTATCAAGAAGGTTCTATATGAGACCATTTATTACAAAAGAGATAGATCACCAATCTATTAGGATAAGATAGAAGAGAGAGATGCCCCGACTTAGGCTTTAGGGCCAAAGATAACCTAGAGGATGATTAAGGACATCAAATTGATAAGTGAAAAGATAAAGTAGGCTTAAAATGGTCAAAAGAGTTATTCAAACTAAAGGAGACAAAATCTTGAGTTTAGTGTGGGTGATAAGGTTTTTATTAAAATAACCCCTTACAAGCATGTTATGAGATTCGACAGGAATGGCAAGTTAGGACCAAGGTTTATAAGACCATTTGAGGTATTAGAATGGATAGGTAAGGTTTTCTACCAATTTATGTTGCCAACGAGCATAGACTGCATTCATAATGTATTTCATGTATTATTGTTACATAAGGACATTGATTACCTGACCATATGCTTAGAGTTAAGGATGTTAAGCTCGAGGATAATTTGGCATATAAGCTTAGTTTAGGTCCTAGACAAGTAAGTTAAAGAGTTTTGACATAGACAGATTCTCTTGGTTAAGGTTTTATGGAGGAATCACCAAATTAAAGGGGCTACATCGAAGGTCAAGCACAATATGAGGCAATGGTTCTCATAGCTGTTAGAGTGAATTTCGAGGATGAAATTCATATAGGGGAAGGATTGTAACACCCACAGATAAGCCTAAGGGTATCTTAGTCTTTTTTTTTATTTTAAATTAAGTTGATTAATGTTTTCTAAAAAGATACACACTCATGTATAAAGGTATACATAGTTGTGTATCATTAGTAAATTTGAATTTATCCGATAAGATCAAAATCGCAGTAAGATTAAGTGTTATCTTAGTTATGTGACACGACACACGAGTTATCACATACAACAAGCAAAAAATAAAAACTCATTTAACCTAATCCCTCTTATTATTCTTACCTATAATCGCACCTAAAAAAGAGAGAGTAGAGAGTAGAAAGGTTTTTGGTCACCAGAAGAAGCAGCTGATCGTCAGGATCCTTATAGTCACATGAAAACCTTAGCAATCTTTGGAAGACAAGTAAATTGGCACCTTTTGGTTAAGCTAAGAATGACTATTAATAGTTTTACAAATTTTTATCATAGAACATGGTATTTTCGTAAAGTAGTAATGTTTTATTGATGATTACATATGTTATGGTGTCATTGATTTCATTTAGGAATCATATTAATTAATGAACTTGTCTTTATACATACATGTCATGCTAATATGGATGTTGATGATTATTAGTTAACATTTAATTGTGCTTATGTAATGTTTTAGTATGGAAAATTGATCTAAGATGTCTAGAAATGTGTTGTATGGTTGTTCATATCTTAGACATCCAAAAAATATAGAAACCATAGATGTTGTGATCTTTAGTTCATGACACACAACTATGTATGGCCTTATACACGCCTCGTGTGTCTTTAATTCAAATAGAAAACTCCAAAATTCTTGTGCGCTCTTTTTAAGGAAAGTCATACATAGTCATCTAATATAGGACACACGTCTATGTATGACTTTCTAAAAGTAGACACCGCATTTAAAAATAGGCACACAAGGGTACACCTTAAGTATACACTCGTGCAGACAATAAAAATAATATTTTACCTCTAATTCAAGCATAATGAAGGGGAGTATAAGAAAAGGAAAGAATATTAGGCTTTAATAAAGAAAACAAGCTAAATAGAATTAAAACGAGTACCTGACTACATGGAAAATGGCACAAGACCTAACCAAGTCAGATCTAGGTCAAAAAGTAAAAACTTTAAAGAAAAGGGTTCATATTTAGATAGCCACCAGTTGTGCACATAAGTGGCAAGACATGTGAAAGCAATAGAGTTGGATGTCGATAAGATGCATCATGTACTTGACATCTAGGCACATAAGAACCTAATTTATTCAATTATGTATGGTGAAAATTGTGGCTTTTCAGATATTTCCTTACATGGTCAGTAAGATGTACCACATATTTATCCACAATATAAAGTCACTTCCAAATGGTTTAGACAGTAGTTTCAATTAGCTTATATGGTAAGAGAAATGATTACTACCAAATTATTTCCCCATATGACTAGGGTGTCCCAGATAGCTAGCCCAAAAAGTCATATGGCATATGCAAAAGGCATGATAGATAGTGACATGCAAGGTGTCCTAGTAATCTCTATAAATGACATATGTCAAAGCATAAGAGTGCCAAGTTGTGACCACATTCAGATTTGTAAATGGAACACCAGTTTTATCAGTATCATAAGTATTCTAAGTGTTAAGAGGCTACCAACTTATCGAGTGATTTCACTCACACATTCCTTTTTATTGTTTTATAGGTAGAGGTGAGTAGTTGGGTATGTGGAGGAGCCAGTTATAACACCCACACATATGTTTCAAAGGTAAGATAGTCTTTTTGTGTGAGTTAACATGATTTTGAAAGTTAAAATATAGGTTATGGGTGACACATGGTCATATATAGTAAGGTCATGCCCATGTGTCGTGTCATATCAGTCAGATAAGATAAATCTATATGAAATTCAAATTTAAGTGACACACGCTTGTATGCCTTAAGCACATGTCTTTGTGTGTGTAACACATTTTTAGTTTATATATGGCACATTGCTACATTTTTAGGATTACGATTCATAATCCCTAAATGTACAAACCCTAAAAGAGAGAGAGAAAGACTTGAGCCTAATTATCTAGCTTTTGTGTTATACCTCTAGAGGCTTATTTTTAATGATGTGGTGATGAGAAGAGAAGAGAAGCGAAAAGGAAAGAAAGCTTGTTTGCATGCTCAATTTCTATAAAGTTAAGGTAAGTAGTATTGCTCTTTGTTTCCTCAGTTTTCCTTGTAATGAAGGACTAAAAGCTTGTTTCCCTTACCAAGAATTGTATTTATATGATTATAAGATTGATTTTGTGGTCTGTTGCATTGATTGAATGAATTATTAAGGGATTACTCAAGTTTGATTATAGTTTAATGATTAATGGGTTATATAGCAACTAGAATTTCATGTTTAGGATTTTTATGACCTAATTGATAGTGCAAGGTTACTAGAACTAAAAAGTTATTTCATAAATTTATTGTTTGAGATGCTGCCATAAGTATTTACTTGTCTTGTTGGTTTAATACCCTATATGGTTATATTTTAGTTAGTAACATGATAATATTGAATTGCATCAATTGGACCATCGAGAAGTCTTATGAATAAACTAGAGAAATGTGGAACATGCCAAAAAAAGTTAGAAGCAACACATAAAGACTAAATTATGGTACATTTTAGGTATGTTTTTCGAAATCTGGAATTTGTTGCATAGTCATATGGTATTAGACATACGCCTATGTGCATGAGTTCTAGTTTTCAGGATAAGTTTTCTAGTGATCTAATAAGTGTTAGATATTGTTAACTAAGTAACAGTTAACCAAGACATGGGAAGTTTCTTGTCTAGCTTGTGCACAATCGCGTGTGGGATGACACGACTACAATGCCTTTGAGAAGTAATGCAATTGAGAAAAGAATAGCTAAGGAGAGTTGATTAAATGGGGGCACACACCCGTGTTAGTCTTAATACACACTCGTGTGTCAATAAATAAGAGCACACGAGGAGAAGCCATGGGGAAGTGGTCGTGTGTAAGTAAATTAAAGAGACACACCCCCGTGTGTGTAAAGGTACACATTTATGTACTTAGGGCAAGAAAAGAAAAGAATAAGGTAACTAAGCTAAAGAGTTAAAAGTCGTCCCAAGTAATAATACAAACCTTACGTACGCAGTAATACCTTATGTACCTAAAACGTTATACTATAAAATGGTACAAGATACAGTTATTAGGTGGAAACAAAAGTGAGCCAAAGTTAGTTAAAGCTCAAGATGCATACATGTTTGACATCATATAATCGTTATAAAAGGACACTGAGTATATAGTCACTACACCATCTGTAGTAAAACATCAAACCAACAATAAGGTACATGCTCGCAACAAAGCCTAGTTAAGATGTAACTGGTATAGTGAAACAAAAAGATAGCTCACATGGTCATGGTGTCAAATCTTTGTATTTGATCTAAATTGATCACCCTAATATACAACTTTAGTTTTAGTTTTCAAATGCAAATGCTTCCACTGAGTTTAGTTCGGTCATGCCAAACAGGAATCTAGGGGAATAGTTCTTTAGTGACCAAGAGAGATATAGTTTGACCTGAGAGTTATAACATATAACCTAGGCAATCCCTAGAGTACAGAGATAATACATAGGACCATCATCATCTATAAAGGAGTTTAATATCGACTCTAGATGACAGAGTTCATATGGATTGAGATTAAGAGTATTTTGGAGATTTTAGTAAAAGTTATCAGTTTAGTCTTTTACTTACTGAGTGTTTCACCACTCACTTCCTTACTTTCATCTGCATAGATACAAGTGACCGTGATGGCTGTGGGACAAGCAGTAGCCCATGGACATAAAACATTGAGGCAATACAATCTTTTTAGTTTTTAATTAATTCAAATTTTCATTGATGTTTCAGACTATACACATTATGTCTTCATATGTATGTTTTCATGTTTGGACACCTTTTGATGCTTCCTATTATTTTTTAGACAGGGGTATTTTAGTAACTTTGCTAGTTTTAATAAATGAAGTTTTATTCAACTATTTAATGAATTCATTACTTATTTTAACTTAAATGCATACTCAAAATAGGCAATTTAGTGACGTTTTCCTTCGAAGAGCAGTACTTCTAGAGGGGGCTATTACAAATTAGTATCAGAGCATGGTTTTGGTACCTAAAAGGTGTTTTAGAGTATTTGCGTAGTCAAATTAAGTAAAAATGTAAGTCCATCGCACCTTGTCAACTGCACTCACAACCTATCACTATAAGTTTAGTTTTATTTATATCTATTAAGTTTTTATAGAGACTTATAGTTATAAATTTTTTAAGAAAGATAAGGACAGCAAGAGCTAATACCAGAAACACTCAAACAAATAACCCATAAGGGAGTCAAAGTGAAGGGGCAGTACCCCAAGTTCCCTAGCTAAGTCTAAATGCTTAATATGTCAATGATATTTTTTTAGAGAAATTCAGAAAGTAAAGAAGTGATCTAGCTCAAGGTAGTAAGTCAACACAAGTACCATTAGCACAGGCATAGGCATAGGGATCAATAAAGTTTAACTTTTGTATCAATAGTAGCATTGACAGCAACACCAGCCAAGACTCAACTATATCCCATCTTTAACCTATGCAACATGCACTAACTTCAGAAATTTAATGGTGTTAAGGATTCTATTGTAGTTGAAGAGTGGCTAGAGTCGATAGATAGTGTTATGAGCCTATTTGATATGACTTATGAGGATTAAGTCAAATATGCCATCTACTTCTCCAAGTCCAATACAAGAACACGGTAGAACCTAGTTTGAGAGACTACCAAGTTTCTACAGATTTTTAGGTCTGAGTTTAGAGGAAGATTTGAGAATAAGTACAAAAGTATAGATGTGATGTGCATCTAAGCATAAGTGTTTCTTACCTTGACATAGGGTACAAATTCGATGAAAGAATACTCCACTAGGTTTAATCACATAATAAGGTATGCCCCTGAGATAGCCAACACAGAGAAAATATGGATGGAAAAGTTTGTCTATAGGCTTAATCCTAACATAGCCCAAGATGTGATAACAAGACAATAAACGCCCCCAACTTATAGTGAGGCCATGAGAAGGGCATTGAAGGTAAAGGTTTTTATGAGAAAGATGTATAGCCACACCTCTACCCAAATAGTACCTCTACTAGTACCAATCCTAACAACAACACAGTACAAAAGTAGGGAAGTAGTGCCCAATTTAGAGAGGTCCTTCTTCAGAGAAGAAAGAGAAGAGACCATTTCAGCTAAAGGGTAACAAGAAAGGCTAAAAGAGTAATAAGAAATAAAGAAGGCCAGAGATTCCAACATGTTAAAGATATGGCATACATCACAGAGAAGAGTGTTTAACAGGGCAAGTAGTCTACTACAAGTGTTGTTAGCTAAGTCACATAGCTAGGTCATGTCTTAGGGTTCTAACTCGATCCAAGCAACTAATAGGGGAAACCATTATCAAAGTGTATACCATCACCCAATGGCTAGTTGAGACCGACCCAATAATAATTACTAGATAAATTTCTTTCCTTTGTACTCTAATTTATATTTTAATTTTATTATGGTGTTACGTATTATTTTATATTCAAAAGTTTAGTAGAGAGATTAGGAGTACAATCAATTAGAATGGCTCATAAAGTTAAGATAGAATTACTAAATGGTAGGTTAATGAACAGTGATAAGATGATAATGGGACAGGTCATAGATGTACAAGGGATACAACTTCTTATGGACCTAATAGTATTTGAGATTTTAAATTTCAATATGATTTTAGGAATGGATTTCCTATGGAGGAATAGAGCTAAGATTAATTGTCGGCATAAGAAAGTCCAGTTCAACATTGAGAATGAAGACCAATTTGAGTTTGACGAAGGGTGTATCAAGAGTTTGATGATCATTGTCTTTAAGGTAAAGAAAATGTTAAGTAAGAGGTTTATAAGTTTTTTGGCTTATAGAGTAAGCAAGGTAGAGTCAAGCCCGAGTATTGAAGAAACATCAATTGTTCGAGAATTTATAGATATGTTCCTAATAAAATTATCGGGATTAACTCCTGAGTAAGAGGTTGAGTTCTAAGCACAACATTTATATCTAAGGCACCTTACAAAATGGCCCTAGCCAAGTTACAAGAGTTGAAGAAACAGCTCCAAAAATTACTAGAGAATGGTTGTATCAAACCGAGTCACTCTCTCTTTGGAGCTCATATCCTATTTGTTAAGAAAAAAGATGGATCCATAAAGATGTCTATAGATTATAAAATGTTGAACAAGGTAATAATGAAGAACAAGTACCTTGTTACTCAGAATAGATGATTTATTTGACTAGTTGAGAGGATTGATTATGTTCTCCAAGATTGATCTAAGGTCAAGCTACCATCAAGTAAGGGTGACTGAGCAGGATATACCAAATGTCACTTTTCGAATGAGGTATGGTCATTTTGAGTTTGTAGTGATACCGTTCAAACTAACCAATACCGTTTATAGTGTCCATAGATTTGATGAATAAGGTATTCCATAATTACCTAGATAAGTTTATAGTGGTTTTCATCAATGACATATTGGTGTATTCTAAGAGTCATGAGGATCATAAATAACATTTGAGACTTACTTTGCAAAGGTTAATGAAGAAGCAACTAAATGCAAAGTTCTCCAAGTATGAGTTTTGGCCAGATAAAGTGACCTTTTTGGGGCATGTGGTTTTAGCAAAAGGTATACCAATAGACCCGAGCAAGATTAAGGCAGTTCTAGATTATTAAAGGTCAAAGATAGTTAAAGAGGTCTGTAGTTTTTGAGTTTAGTAGGATACTAGAAAAGGTTCATTATTTGTCAAGTTAGCAAGACCTCTCACAGCTCTTACTAAAAAGGAAACTCAGTTCTAGTGGTCAAATTCTTATGAGAAGAGTTTCTAAGAGCTAAAAATTAGATTGATTTTTGTTCTACTGTTGGCCCTACCTGAGGAAGGGGTTGAGTATGAGTCTTTATTAAAGCCTGCAATTCTTCATGCATTGCTTGCTACCAAAGAGGATTAGCACTAGCTTCTATATAAGATGAAGGTTCATGCAAGGAAACAATAGAAAAGTAACAATGATAATCACGTAAATAAGTTGGTAGTTAACCTACTTTAATAGGCTTATTATTTTGAGGTAAAGGAGAACTTGGTGGAGGCTTAGAATCCACAAATGTGTTCGATGCTTTAGGACTATCTATAATGTTATCATTTGTATGGTCTATATTAAAAAAGATCAAGAAAATGTGGAGTACTATAATTGTGATCAATAAAGAATGAAGCCTCAAGAAACAACTCTACAGATAGATTTATGAAGAAATGTGAGTTGTGTTCTAACAAATAAAACTCAAACATAGAAAAGAACATTTTATATTCTCAAAAGGTAACTTGACAAGAGATATGAACATGTTTAGAAATAGGCTCCCAATAATGATATCCTTTATATTCAATACTATAACCCATAAAGCAACATAACCTAGAGCAAGGTTCTAGTTTTAATTGCTTATGCGGTTGTAGGAGAACAAAACAAACAGATCCAAAAACTTTAAGAATATTGTAATTAGGAGTCTTATCATACAACAATTCATAAGAACTTTGGTTATTAGCCACTGTAGTAGGAATGCGATTGATTGTTTAGACAGTTATAAGAGTTATTTCACCCCAAAATCGCTCAAGATAGGATGCAAAGATTAAAATAGTACAAATAGTATCCAAAATGTGTTTGTTTTTATGTTCTACACAACCATTTTGTTGGGATGTAATAAGATAAGACATATGAACAATAGTGTCATGTTGGGAAAGAATATTAAGAAGTTTAGTATTTTTATATTTCATAGCATTATTTATTTGAAGTAAAAAATTGAGTTAGAACAAGAGTAGCAAAAGTTGCACAAATTTGTGGCAATTGAGAACAATTTTTCATAAAATATATTCAAGTAAATTGAAAGAAGTCTTTAACAAAAATCACAAAATAAATAGCACTTCCCATGGTTAGTACCAAAAATGGTCCCGAAATATTATTATGCCTGAGATCAAAAATAGCCAAAAAAAATAGAATTGTTATGATTGAATGGTAAAGCATGATTTTTGCCAAGTTCACAAGAAACAAAATCAAAATGATCACTTTTAACATTCTCTAAAATACCACTAGAATATAAAGATTTTAATTGAGAGAAGAAAACATGACCAAGACGAGAATGCCAAGTAAAAAAGGACGCAATGACAACACACTTTGAGACATTAGATGTAATATGGGAAAGTAGTTAAAAAGATATTAGCTCAAACAAATGACCAACTTCAAGCTCAATCACAAAGATCTATCTTTTCTATAGACCCTACATAGAATAACCGTGATGAGAAAAATATACTTCAAGGCCAAGATCACATAATTATCCAACAGAAAGAAGATTTAATGAGAGTTTGGGAACGAGAAAAGCATTAGACAATGATAAAGATAAAGTAGAGATATCACTAATGTGACTAACAGACAAACAAGAGTTATCAACTATACGAATAACAAGAAAATAAGACATAGTATTATTAGATTTAAAAATACAAGAATTAGAAGTCATATGATTACAACACATAGAGTCAAAGGACCAAGATGAAGATGTACCTAGGGTGATAAATTAGACAGAGGAAGTAAAGCTGACTGAGCTAAGGCTTGTTTTAGAGTATCAAGGTCTACCTTACTAAAAAGTTCATCTATGACTGAAGAGCGACTAGAAAATGAACCCTCGATGGTTGCAATAATTGCGGTGGAAGTAAAGGCCTTTCCAAACTTAAAATTGGTTTTGTTGTATTGTCTAATGCATTTCTTGGATTGTAACTTGAAACATTCAAACATAATATGCCCTGGTTTATTACAATAGTGACAAGTCACTTCACATTGTGATGATGAAGCAGGAATAGCCAAAACAATGTTAGTAGATATGATAGATTGATAAGACTTCAAAGTAGCAAGTCAAGTCTTTTCAACATATAACTTTGTAAACATTGTATCAAGGACAAGAAAATGTATCTCTATGCAACAAAAAAGATCAAACTAATTCAAACTTTTCATTTAATGTCATTGTAAACTAATAAACTCGAAATTCATCCCTATCCTTCACATGAAGTATAGCATGACATAGATCATGTCATTTTGGTTCAAACAATAATAATTGATCCCATCAAACAGTCATCTCTGAGAGAAATTTATTAATCAACTGACCTAATTTTTTTATGCGTGCAACTAAAGTTACCATAAAGTTGAAACCGATGAATGGCACTAGTAGTGAAGTAATGTTTAGCAAAAAAAATCCTATACTTCTTTAGCAAACCTAAGATGACCAAATTGAAGTTTGATTATTGGGACACAAGTATTACGAAACCAAGTAATAATTTGATAGTTTTTATTATCACATTCTTCAAGTAATGCAATATAACTAGATGTCTCTATATCTACTCTTTTGATTGGTTGGGATATATCACTAGTAACATAATGTCACAGTTTTCAACCTTTAAGAAAGTTAATCATTTTTTTAGTCCAAATAACATAATTGGTTCCATTAAGAATGGTACTAATGAGGTTTGAAAAATCTATCTTTTTCGTGTCACAAATGAATCAAATAATATTTAGTAGGCTAATTAAAACTAGTCCAGTATCCAACACAATGACCAACGAAAGAATGCTCAAGATCCAAGCGCAACAGAAATATTTATCCAATATTTAACAAATGGCCCAACAAATATTTATTCAAACCGAACTATCCAATAAATAATCAATCAAAGACCCAATAATTATCCAAGCCCAACTAAACAATATCCATCAAAATCCAGGAAATCATAAAAGCAAGCCCAATAGCCAATAACCCAATAATAATAATGCAGCCACAGCTCAATAATAATCCCAGCAACCACCAAAATCTACTAAATAATGCAAAGTTCAAGAATATTCCAATCAAATATCTAATCTCTAATTGTCCGCTAAACCCAAGCAATTAAAGCATAAAAAAGGAAACGCACTCGCAATTCACGGGTGAAACAACATAGCAGATTGCTGAAATCAGTCACCACATGAAATCATGTCACCGGAAACACTGAGAAAAGACCTGTAGGAGAGATGGTCATGTCACAAAAAAGACCACTAAAGAAGAGTCCACGAACGCTGACGGCAATGAACAGAAGCCAGAAATGTGAAGTTGATAATTGACGGTAATGATACTCCATGCTCAACACTTCCCATGGAGATGGCCGGAAAAGAAAAGGACAATGCCTAAGATACTGTTTGGCTGGAAAAATATCCTTCCACCGATGGAGATAGTAGGAGAAAAATAGGACAATGCCAAGGAGATAATCGGCTGGAAAAAAAATCCTCTTATGGGGTTGAACTTGTGAGTTATCAAAATAGGGTTGCAATTAAAAAATAATGAAACCCTAATTTCTCGGGTGAAAAGGACAGCTCTTAAAGTAAGACCATGTCAAAAGTATGCAAGGAATAATTTTTGTATACTTCAGTATTTGAATTATACATGAATATATACATGTCTTAAATCTTATATAAGGAAACAAAATCAAACTAATCAATATACAATAATACATAAAAGAAAACCTAATATTCAGAATATATTCTAATAGAGAAAACTGAACATATAGAACATATTATAACATTCTGTTTTGTCACACTCATCTTTCAATATAGGGTCTGATACTAATTGTTATAGATTTTTCACTCTAATTGTATTTACAATTTTCATCTGGGGCAAATTTGTAAGTTTCCTATCTTTTTTTCATTGTGCAATCTAAAACTTTTTTGCTTTTAAATTCAGTAAGTGGATGGGGCCTGATGAATTTCACTTTGTATAGATTGTATAAGAAATTTTTGGATGATGGGTCATAAAATTGTGATTAACTTTTGAGTATTTGTGTAAGAAATTGTGATTGTTATAAACATTTGAATTTCACACTTTTTATATTGTTATTATAGAGATTGTGTAAGCAATTGTCTTTTGGGCAATTTATTGAGACTAAAAGATGCACAACACATGAATAAAATGTCTAGCATTTAACACACAAAAAGTTCATTGAGAAACATTATATCTTACATAAACTATTCTTACCTAAACTTTACTACGGAAAGATTCACTAATATTTTAGTCTTCTTATCTAAACTTTTAAGTGATGTGTTAGGAATAATTAAACATGTCAAGATTAAATTTTGTGAAATCTGTAAATAAGGATTTATGTATCCGTTTCAATTTTCGATGAAGCGTCTTCAAATACTACGCGAAGTGTTGACGTTAATCTGTTTCCATGACATCATTTGCCTACGTATTGTTTTTTATTTTGGGAGATAGGATCTACTATACATTTTATGTGTGTTGGGTGGAGAGTTTTTCTCTTTAGAAAAATTGCGTAATTTTGTGAGGAGGCAGTTTAGACAATTTATATAAGTCCAACTGTCTTCTAACTTCCTCTTATAACTGCCCTTGACAGTTATATTAAATCGGGTCAGATCGCCCCGTCATGGGTGGACCCGTATCCAATATGATGTTTATTAATTTGTTTATAATTGATGTAGTGTTTATAATTGTACAATATTGAATGAATAAAGATTAAAGAAAATTTTTATATATTGAATGGAAAAACAAAAAACAAAAACCGGCAAGTTAAGAAAATTTTAGTGAGGTTTCTTGGTATAACTTGGGATGCTTTCTTGCTTTTCTTTGTCATTTTTTTTGTAAATTTTTTTAATTTAAGGAGAACTGAACTCATGCTTGGTACAAGTCATGAATAATCAACATAGCACTTGTCTTTGGATACTAATTAGAAGTGTGAAGACTGAAAGGGTAGTAGAAGAAATTCTAAAGGTGCTAATTAATTCCATATTCTACTTCTGTTTGTATATATATATACACTATTGATCAATTCTCCAATATGGTTTATGAATTTGGAATCTAGTCATTCTTGTTTCCCATTAATTTGATTGTATTTTTTTTGTTTGATTTGAAAACAAGATTATTCAATTTTATGCAATCCAATGCACAACAGAAGATAATGATTTCTTTTTTTATGAAGTATATGTGATTTCATTATGAAAGATATATTTAGCTCTATTGAACATTGTTTTTCTATCTAGTATATTGTCTCACTTAATTTATAGTATTCTCATCAGGATTGTTTCATTTTAGGTTAACTAATATGAATTAATTTGTTTTATAACCCACTTATAGTTTTCTCTTCTCTTTTTTTTTTTTTTCCAAATTATATAGTATGAATTGATTGATCGCTTCGAACTTCATTGTATCAATTATTAAAGTTTCAAAAGCTTGATATTAATGTTATTTTTGTTTTTTATAAGACAAAAATTTATTTTTGAGAAACTGAAAGTCTTTTATATTTTTACCATTGTGTAATTTTTGTTTTTTATAATAAAAAGTTGAAGTTTGAATATATATGAAAGGATTTTACATTTTATTAATAATCAAAAATAAGAAGAAGATTATTATTGACTAAAGAAAAAGTCTTTTGTGATTATTATAAATGTCACAATAATTTATTGATTAATTTTTAAAACTTTTACGGTGATTATAATTGCCATTAAATACCATTATAATTGGTAGGAAGAAGATATTTTTAAGTTTTAACGACAATTGTAAATATTGATATAAATTATGATAAAAGCTTTTAACGGCAATTATAAATGATGGTATAAATTATAATAGTTACTCTTTAGTGACAATTGCAAAAGCCAATATAAATTATGATAGTCTCTTTTAAGCGGCAATTAGAAATACCGGTATAAATTTGGTATTTATTCTTTAGTGACAATTGCAAATGCCACTAAATTGTATGTTAAATAACTTTTGGAGGAAAGCAGATTAAATTCAATGGCAATTCTAATTGCCATAAATAAATGTCACAATATTGTCGAACTTTTATTGGCATTTATTTTGTATTTATACTAGCATTGAATTGCCGCTAAAATCTATAACAACACTAGATTCAATTGCATTTGTCTTAATGCTGATAAAAATATTAGTGGTATTTATAAATGCCATTAAAATTTATAAAAAATGTTATTAAAAACTCTTTTTGTTGTAGTGGTGCACCCTTGTCCACTACTCAAGCAATGATAGAGATGGCAATGGGAAAGAGAGGGATGGCTATCCTCATCCCTATCTCCACAAGGTGGGACACATTGTTGCCTATGGCTTAGGTGCACGAGTTAATCAAGTAATATAAAAAGATGTCAGTCTCATAAAGATTGGTTATTAAGTATTAGTTCATTTTGTAATTCAAATTAGTTAGAAAAACCAAATATTTAATCCAGAAAAATGAATAAAAATATAACAATTTAATTAAAATAAGCGAAGAAATTGACTAAAGCACAAAATTAAAGGATTAATTTTCTGGATAGAGATGGCAATGGGAAAAAGAGGGATGGCTATCCTCATCCCCATCTCCACAAGATGGGACACATTGTTGCCTATGGCTCGCAAGTGCACGAGTCAATCAAATAATATAAAAATATGTCAGTCTCATAAAGATTGGTTATTAAATACTATTTTATTTTGTAATTCAAATTAGCTAGAGAAACCAAATATTTAATCCAGAAAAATGAATAAAAATGTAACAATTTAATTAAAATAAGCGAAGAAATTGACTAAAGCAGAAAATTAAAGGACTAATTATCTGGATAGAGATGGCAATTGGAAAAAGAGGGATGGCTATCCTCATCCCCATCTCCACAAGATGGGACACATTGTTGCCTATGGCTCGCAAGTGCACGAGTCAATCAAGTAATATAAAAAGATGTCAGTCTCATAAAGATTGGTTATTAAGTACTAGTTTATTTTGTAATTCAAATTAGCTAGAGAAACCAAATATTTAATCCAGAAAAATGAATAAAAATGTAACAACTTTTATATCTTGTTGGCATAATTCAGCTCTTGTCCAATTGTCTACACATACTTGAGCTTCAATAGATTCGGGAGTCAAACTTGATCGTCTCTCATCCAATATATTGCTCTATTGACTAAAAGTTTATTCTACTACAATAATTGATACTGGGGCTACTAAAATTTGTTTAGCAATAACTGCTAATGTTAAAAAGGTTAATGCATGTTGACTCCACCATTCTAAAACTAGAAAGTTTTTACCTATATTGTTGTCACCAAATTCAAAAGTAGTGGTTAAATAAATATCAAGCTCTGAGGTGGAGTTTGATGTTCCTTTTAGTCTTTTGCCCCTTTGCATCATAATACGATCACCATAATTCATATTTTAGGTTGGTGATGGGGCAATAGGTGGTAGAGAGGAAGAAGAATCACTTTAATTACCATAAACTAATGAATATTCAACATAAATTTCTTTAATTAAATTCATAATGTTAGTTATAGTTAATGAAATATTAATTTAATCCTCACAATTTAATTGCATACATTTATAATATAATGTCAAATAATTTGTAACATCATCTAATTTAAACCTAAAATCAAAAAAACTAGCAACAAGAAAAATTTCTGTAATTTCTTTATAGTAAGGTAACTATTTTGTTTTCATTAAAAAAATAGTTTTTTTTAGAATAACATTTTGTTCAACTTCTTGTAAAGTCCTAATAATATTAAGAGTTTCATTTAAAAATAAATAAGAAGTGGAACAATAAACCTCACTTAAAGTATAAATTGCATTATTAAAATTTTTTAATACGTTTAAAATTGTTTTACAAATATCCTAATGTTGGGGATATAATGTAACTTGTGACACATTTTGTGAAATAAATGTACACAGTAATTCCTTATAATGAAAAGACTTGTTGAGTAATTTATATGTTAAATTCTAACGAGTCGACACATTTTTAGGAAATTTTTTTTGTCTTCTATTATATAGTTTACAAAATTTACCCCATTCTTTCATAGTTTGGGGGTGTGTCCATAAAAATAAAATTATTGTTTTTATTGGACTAATATAATTATTAAGACATTTTAAATCATCATATACACATAAATTTAATAATGACATACATGTCTAATATGAAAAAATCTATCACCTAAATTGGGTTTGTAAATTTTTGTTAAATCAGTAATTGAGGTCGTATTTGAAGGTACATTATTAAATGAAATTGAAAAAATTTTAAAAACTAATTTATATTCTTCTAATATTCCTTTAATTATTTTATAAATATTATTGGTTGTATGTCGATTATCAAACACCCTAAATACTAAAATTTTTTTTTGTAATTAAAATTTATCATCTATCCAATGATAAGTTATACTCATATAAAAGTGAACTTATCAATGATTACTCCAAATATCACCATATATAGATAAACATCCATCAAAATTTGTAAAAAATTGAATTAATTCTTTTTTTGTTTTTTATATAAACTTAATAATGATCTTTTTAATGTGTTTTTTAGAATAGTTTTATGTGCAGGATTTAATGCAGTTTTACAATAATTATTAAAACCTAAATTTTCACCAAAATTAAATGCTAAATTGTGTTTGGCCTCTATTTTATCCCCTTTTTTTCTAGGTGTTTTGACTTCAAGTGTCTTTTGAACGTCTCATATCCACCTCCTTATTTGAATTTATAAATTTGCTTACAATAATTGCAAGTAAATTTAAAATTACCATCTTCTTTTTGTATTTTCTTAAAATAAATCTTGAAAATATCGAAGGTAAGAATTTTTTGGGGTTGTTGTTCCATCTCTACTTGTTGTTTATGTTGTTGTTGTTCCACCTCTACATATTGGTTTTCACTTTTTTGTGTTGAAAAATATTCTACAAATTGATTTTCATTCACATTTGATATATATGAATATTGACCGAATCTCTTATTACTTCAAGAATTTTCACTACTTGTCATTTTTTTATAATAAATAAAATTAATTATGAAAGATAATGAAAAAAATAATAGTAAATAAAATTAATTATAGAGATAAATTCTATAATTAATTATGAATTGTATAATAGAAATTAAAATTGTAATTAATAAAAAATAAAGAAAAAATTTAATTGAAAAATTGAAAGAGTATTGAGAATTGAGAGAATGAGAAATGAGAATAAATGAGAAAATTTTAAAGATTGAGCGAGAGAGTTGAAAGATTGAGGGAATATTTTTATAGGGGAAATTTTGAAAAAATTTTTAAAAAGGGGGGGCAAACGAAATTTTAAAATTTTAAAACTGAAAATGCAGGGGACAACTGTCCCTTGGATTTTGCAAGGGACCGTTTGGCTCTTTTTTTAAATTTTAAAAATAAAAAAATTTAATACAAATGGTTCATAAAGCTTTGAACCGTCAGTTTAACCACTGGTTTATGAACCGACCATGAACTGATGGGTTGATGGTTCAAAAATAGAAAAATCGGAACCAAACCTTCAAATTTTGGTTTCGATTCTAGTTTATGTTATTTCCGATTTTGGTTTAAAACGGGTCTGTTTCAGTTCGATTCACGAGCCAAACTGACCTGTGGCCAAGTCTATACCTACTTTTCTGGTCAAGTATAAATCAAAACTCATTAAAAGGTTCTATGATGATCATAAAATCCATAAAGAACCTAAATATATTTCTAAATAAAATTTTCAAGTTTAGAAATTATTTGAACTAATTGATTATTTATATTTCAATGGTATAAAATCAATCTACAAACAAACTAAATGTTGGGGCCAAAACATCAAGCAAGAAATAAGTTTAAAATCACTAAATCAAAGCTTAATCAACATTAAATTAAATCAAAACCCATCAAAAATCACAAAGATTCATAGATCCATCATAAACCTTAGGTAGGAAATTTAGCTACTCATATCTATTACAATAAATCCATGAAAATCAATTAAAGAAAGATTCATCATGTTCAAAACAGAGAAGAAACAACTATCAAGAAGAAAATTGTTAGAGAACACACTTGGGTCTTTGAGCTTGATAGGCTAGATCCTCTCTAACTTGATCATTGAGCTTGAATCTTAAATCTTCCTCTTGGATCTTGTAAATTTCCCTTGAAATTTTCTTTCTTTAGGTGTTATCATCCTCCTTCCTAGTAAATAGATTGTTTTTTTTCTTTTTGTAATAAGCCAACTCAGTCCTAATTTGTTTCTTGTGTTTCTTTCCTTTCTTTTTTTTAATTCACGTCATCAATGGTCATAATTGACTTTTGCATCACTTTAATAATTCATGCTCTTTCTCATTCCGATCTTTTAATTCTTATCTCGATCAAGCATGAACTTTGTCAAACCACCTAAAAATATTATTCAAAGTATAAAATAAATTAAATCTTAAAAGAAAACTAAAATTAAGAAAATTAATCAAAATAAACTAAAATTTACCCAAAACGAACTAATTAAAAGCTATAAATATGTGTATAAAATACACAGATCACACATCCTTGTCCCCGCTATAGATTATGAAGAATCTTTGTCCCTTACGTGCAAGGAATAATTTTATCCCCATCTCTGCCCCCTTCCCAATCCCATCTGCTTAAAGTATTATTAATAGTAATAACATTGTGATAAATAATTAGAAGTATTATAGATATACTAGTAAATTATACTTCAAAAATATGGCATGGGGTGAGGACAAGGCAAGGCGGAGATATATATATATATATATATCCCTACTTTTTAAGAATGGCTTTTGTCTTTGTTCTTATCTTCATCCCTGCTTATGTTGAAGAATCTTCTTCCCATATAGGATAGGGCAAGGACCTTATTTTTAGGGTCAAGTTGTCATCCCTAGACAAAACCACTGCCAAATATGTCATTGTAGTGTCTAAGTGACTTATAGTGGAAATGTCAACTCTTATAAAGACTACTCTTATGAGATCTAAAATGCTTACAGAAAAAAAGATCCAAAATGGCCCGAAGGAAACATTTGTTACTATTAAATCATCTTCTTGAGCAAGCTACAAGCCACACCCTAGTGCAAGTTTTTGGTTCAGTATAAAGAAATAAGTTATCCTAGTGAGGCATGACCTCCCCTCCATTGCCTAGTTGTTGTAAATAAGATTCTCATATGTTGGAAAAACATTATGAAAACTGATTGAATGGAATTCACATATTCATAATGGCCAAAGTGATTAGTAATTATTAATGTTAAATTTTCTAATTAATAAATATATAACAAATAAGGGGTGAATAGATTCTTTAAAAATTTTTTAGTTCGCAAATTATAATAACACATGCAGCAATACAAATAAGCACAAAATTAAAAATTAAGGGATTAGAAAGTATTCAGTATTTAGAGTAGTTCAAAACTTTCTCTTGCAAGTCTACTATGTCCAGTTCTCCAAGCAAACCGTCTTGGAGTTCCACTATCACTTGAATGATTTTTTTACACTTAGTTTATCCAAGATAACATCCACTATACAAGTTGATATAGGGTTTTGCTCAAGTGTTTAAATACAAGAATTTTTGTGTTTGAATGTCTCTCAAAGACTGATTACACAATATGAGTACAAGGAGTTCTCTCAATGATTTGAGTTAGACTTAGTGAGAGAAAAAGAGTGAGCAAGCTCTTAAAGAATTTTAGCTTAAGAATGTATCAATATGTTTTCTGACCTTTTTTCACTTCAAATGAGCTTAATTTATAGGCTTTGTGTGGCTGGAAACACAATAGTGTCGTTGGTTTTGAAAAACTAGCCATTAACTTTTGAAAATGACATTTTACTCTTGAAACTGCAATGGAACCAGCTAGACCATGAGTTGGAACGGTCGGTACTACCAATTTTTGCTTAAGGTCAACATCAGTTAGAGCTCTCAACGATCATTTTAATTGCTTATGCCACTGTGGAACATTCGGTATGCTTTGAAGTAACGGTCATTCCTCTCTTCAATCTTCAAGTCTTCAAAATCATATAAACATGAATGAGGGGAGTAACGAGTTGAAGGGCAAACTTCATATCGGCTAAATTTTGTACTAAGAATGGGTGGTATGCTTCCTTGAATGGTTGGTATGAAATTTTTTACTTTAATTCCCTTAACTTTGACTTTGACTATGTTGACTTCATACGAGCAAACATGGTACCAAGTATCCTTCTTTGTTTTTGGCTTGGAAATGGTACTGAACTAGTAGTACACCATTTAGAATGATCGTCTTTGAACAATTGGAATTTTTCCAAAATTCTAGAGGCTTGAACGTGTAACAAAACAATTGAAGAACAAGTTGACAAACATGTCAATTTTTGCCTAGTACCAAACATTCACCCTTAACTATAGATTGTTCCTGTGTCAGTTCCTACATTTTTCACACTTTATCGAATTTGTAATGTCTTAAACACATTCTTTGGATTTGTTAACAATTTTAACTTATATTTTTATCGTAATCAAAACACTTAAAGATCTAATAAAATCAATATTATATTAATAAAAATTTTCACTAGGTTTGTGTAGAATGTGTAGAATACTTAATAATTAAATACTAAATTGAAATAAAATTACAAAAAACCCTTATTAAGCTATACTTAAGTCTGAATTGTGTGTTTAGTCTTTTTATCCTTAAACTTAATAACGACTTTCAATATGTAAAATTGTTGTGTTAGGTAGGGGTAGATACTGAAAACATAATTCTCTGTATATTTCATATTCAATAGAATTACAATTATATAGGAGATTAGGATAGCTAATTTAGGAAGACTATTAACTACTTCTATCTAAGTTTAGGAAGGATATTATAGTATTTCTATTTTATACAATCTATATGATTCTCTATGATTCACTATCTATACAAATATCTCAACATATCTCAACAATATCTTAACATATCTCAACACTCCCCCTCAAGCTGAAGCATACAAATCATATGCACCAAGCTTGTTACAAATATAATTAATTCGTGGCCCTCGAGGTGATTTTGTCAAGATGTCAGCAAGTTGATCATTTGACTTGACATGACTTGTGCTAATAATGCCAGATATAACTTTCTCTCGAACAAAGCGACAATCAATTTCTATATGCTTTGTCCTTTCATGAAAAACTGGATTGAAAGAGATGTGAAGAACAGTCTGGTTATCACAAAATAATGTCATTTGTGGAACATCTGCAAACTTTAATTCTTGAATTAACTGCTTCAACCAAACAAGTTCACAGGTAACTAATGTCATAGCACGATACTCAGCTCCGGCACTTGATCTAGCCACAACATCTTGTTTCTTGCTTTTTCACGATATAAGATTTCCTCCAACTAAGACACAATACCTAGAAGTAGATCGTCTATCTGAATGTGAACCTGCCCAATCGGTATCAGAATATCCAACTATCTGTGTATGACCCTTATTCTCATAGAGTAGACCTTTTTTTGGTACTCCTTTGATATACCATAGAATCCAAACAATAGCATCCCAATGATGGGTACATGGCGACTGAAGAAACTGACTAACCAATCTAACATCTCTGTTTCTTCCAGAATATCCAAAGCATACTTTCTTTGTGAGATAACAATTCCAGATTTAGATTGTGTCACTTCTATGCCGAGAAAATACTTGAGTGGCCCCAAATCTTTAGTTTGAAAATGTCTCAACAGATGTTGCTTTAATTGCATAATGCCATCTTGATCATTTCCTGTTATAACAATATCATCCATATAAACAACCAAATAGATATTTTGTCCTTGTGAGGTATGTCTATAGAACACAGAATGATTAGACTCGCTTCTACGCATGCCAAATTCCTGAATTACTATACTAAAACGCCCAAACCAAGCACGAGGCGATTGTTTTAAGCCATATAAAGAGCGTTGGAGTTTACAAACCAATCTAGACTCCCCTTGAGCAACAAAACCAGGTGGTTGCTCCATATAAATCTCATTTTAAAGTTCACCATGGAGAAAAGCATTTTTGATATCCAACTGATATAGAGGCCAATGCCTAATGGCAGCCATAGAGAGAAACAAATGAACATATGACATTTTAGCCACTAGAGAGAAGTTTCATAATAGTCCAGGTTATATGTTTAGGTGTACCCTTTCGTAACCAACCGAGCTTTCCATCCGGACCAACCTTAACAGTATAGATCCACTAACAACCAATAATGGTGTGTCTAGGAGGTAATGGAACTAAATCCCAAGCACCATTGGCATGTAAAGTAGACATCTCATCCAACATTGCTTGTCGCCATCCAGGGTCAGAAAGGGCCTCATGAATATGGTTAGGAATAGAAATAGAGGACAATGTAAACATAAATGCATAATATGGCGGTGATAAGCGATGATAACTAAGAAAATTATAAATAAGATGAGGATTACGAGTGGAACGCATACCTTTGCGAATAGCAATGGGAAACTGATCATCAAGAGACAAGACCTCAGTACTGGAGGAGATGGGTGCAGGAAGTGGAGGCACAAGAATCTCAGGAGTTACCTCATGAACATCTTCACCTATAGGACCCGTACTTAGCTGAAGAGACTCTTCAATGAGAAGAGCAGACTCAGACGAAGAATTAGGAAAGAAGATAATAGAAGACAATGAAAGAGTTTCTGTGATAGGTGGACTACCTGGAGAAGAAAAATAAGGAGAAAACTCAAAAAAGGTAACATCTGCAGAAATATAATATTGACGTGTTTCAGAAGAATAACACCGATATCCTTTTTGAAGACGAGAGTACCCAAGAAAGACACATTTGAGAGCACGAGCAGTTAACTTATCCTAACCAGGAGATAGGTTATGAATAAAACAAGTACACCCAAAAATACGAGGAGAAAAAGAATATAGAGGTTGTTTAGGATGTAAAATAGAGTGAGGTACTTGATGCTGTAAAACTGAAGATGGCATTCAATTTATTAGAAAGCAAGCAGTGAGGACTGCATCAGCCTAAAATTAAGAGGGGACACTATTGTGTTTAAGAAGGGTACGAGCAGTTTCAAGGAGGTGTCGATTTTTATATTCAACAACCCCATTTTGTTGAGGGGTATAAACACAAGATGACTGATGTAAAATACCTTGAGAAGACATAAACTTGGTGAAAAGAGTAGAGAAATATTCAATAGCATTATCACTACGAAGGATACGGATAGTAGTAGAAAATTTTGTTTTTATTTCAGCACAAAAAATCTCAAAAATAGAGAATAACTCGGATCGATTTTTCATTAAAAACAACCAAGTGCAACGAGAATAATCGTCAATGAAAGTAACAAAGTATTTAAATCCTAAAACAAACGTGACTCTACTAGGACCCCAAACATCTGAATGAACTAACTCAAAAGGGGATGCAGCCCGATTATTGACTCGCTTGGGAAATATTTTTTTAGTATGTTTTTCAAGCTGACACGACTCACATTGAAGAAATGATAAAAAAGACAAACTAGGTATCATCTTCTGCAGTTTGGAGATACTAGGATGTCCGAAGCGGTTGTGAAGAACTGTCGGAGACACAGTAACTGGGTAGGCTACAGACTCAGATAGTAGATGTAAGCGGTAAAGACCCTGTGACTCACGTCCTGTGCTAATCGTCTGTCTCGTACTGCAATCCTGTATAACAAAATAATCTTTAGTAAAGGTAATGACACAGTCTAAAGAATGAGTGAGTTTACTCACAGAGATGAGATTAAAAGGGCATTCAGGTATATAAAGTACAGAGTTTAAAGGTAAAGAATGAAGAGGAAATGCACGACCGAAGGTCGTTACTTAAGCTACAGAACTATTGGCTAACATGACAGCAAGTAGAGACTGAGATTTAGTACAATGAGAAAGTAAATTAAGGTTACTAGAGATATGGTCAGAAGCACCAGAATTAAGAACCCAAGGTCCAGAAAGAGAGGACTGAGTGAAGCATATGGCTGGGTGACCTGGATGTGCACTAGAAGCAATATTGGATGAGGACTGCTTTGATGCCTAATACTTGAGATATTCTTTGTAATCAGCACATGTGAGAGTCAATGATGGTTGAGACTAATTATTAGAAGAGTGTGGAACATCCATCTGAATAATATTGGCAACCCGAGGAGGACGACCATGTAGTTTATAGCATTTGTCTCTAGTATGACCCCATTTATGACAATAATTGCATCGTGGTCGATTCCCCTGACCAGTACGTTCTCCTTGTTGAGTCTGGGAGGCAAGTGCAGATGAGTCTAGGTTGGAACCTGTTATAATACTTGGAGAGGACGCACGGAGCAATCGAGCAAAAACCTCATCAAGGGATGGGATAACTGCACTAGCCAAAATTTGATCCTGAACATTATCAAGATCTAGGCCGAGAACAGCTAAAGTTAATACCATAAAGAATCTATCTCGCTGTGCCAAGTCTTCTGCAACTAGTTTACCAGCAAAAAGGAGAGAATTAAACTCAGTTTTCAGTGAAGCCATCCGTCTAAGAAAATCTGACATGCTCAACCCAGGTTGTTTTAAATTAACCATATTAGACACCACTGAATATAGTTGTTGGATGTCATTAGTATAGAGAAGTTTAGTCTGAGCCCATAGGTTAAAACATGTCTGATATGCTTTAAAAATTGGTTGAAGATGGATATCAATTGTATTCTATAACATACTACACAAAGCAGTATCAATTATAATCTAGCAAGACTTATCGGTTTTAACATCCTCAACCTTAATGATTAAATAGTCCTCGATTTCTTGTCCCATACACCATAACTCAATAGACGCAGCCCATGAAGTATAATTACTACTACCAGTTAATTTTTCATTTGTAATTATAGGCAAGGAAGTGAAAGAGAATGATATACCTACTTTGGAGCTTTCAATAGCCATAATAATTAGAATAAAATAGAACACTTAATCCACCTGGTAAAAGAAACGTTGAAAAGCTCCCAAAGATGAGGCCGGTAAAAGAATCACAATCTAAAGAGAAAAGAAAGGTCGGCAAAAACTGATTTTCGGTGATAACAGCGACGGACAGTGACAGAATGACACATGGATGGCCGAAGGAGGATCACTAGAGCTTTCCGTAATTGACAATGTCGACGATGAGATAGCACGCTCTCCGAAGAAGTAGATCGGAGATCACAACTGGAGCAAGAACAACAACTAGCACATGCGAGATATTCTGGCGTCAGATGACGGTGGAGTTTCCACGGATGGAATCGACGGTGTCGTCTGAGTCCAATAGAGAGGGCAGTGTCGTTCCACAGTCATCGGAACAGGTAATCGATGACAGAGAATACCAAAAGGATAAGTCGTGCGTGTGGGCACGTGTGGGCGCTTGCAGAGGCGAACGGCAACGGGACTTCGACGGGTTTGACGACGAGACTATTCTGATCCCTCCAGTGTGAGCACAATCACCGAAAAATGATGAAATCACGGTGATCAAAGAAACAGTCGAAAAGAGGGTTTTTATTTGTCGAAAACTGAATAAAGGATGCCAGAACAAAATTCAAATTCTTATTCTAGGCTCTGATACCATGAAAACATAATTTTCTGTATATTTCATATTCAATAGAATTACAATTATATAGGAGATTAGGATAGCTAATTTAGGAAGACTATTAACTACTCTTATCTAAGTTTAGGAAGGATATTATAGTATTTCTATTTTATACAATCTATATGATTCTCTATGATTCACTATCTATACAAATATCTCAACAATATCTCAACAATATCTCAACACATCTCAACAGATACGAACCGAGTCAAATCTGAATACCAGTTGACTCAAGTTTGGTTCAAATAAAAAATGGTTCAATTCGAGTTTGTTAAACCAAAGTTAAAGATAACTCAAGTTCAATTGGATCTCTCAAATTCATGGTTTGGATTCGTAACTCGAGTTTATAACGCATTGACAAAATAATATTGTTTTAACCAATAATAGGTAAATCAACATCATTTTGATATTTGTTTGACATGACTCAAATCAAGTCATGAGTCAAGCTCGAACCAAATCAAACTACCTATTCAGGCACAAGTCAAACTAAACCAAACTCCCTCTAGCTCAAATTTGGCTTAGTATCAAAACAAGCTGAGTAGACCCTCTCAACTCGATCTTTGCTCTAATTTAATCTAAACGAATTTGATTCAAACCAAATCAAATCAAGAGAGCTTTTGATACCCACTAATATTAGGGCTTCGGAGAGGGGACCTAAGTCTATATATGATAGATTAAACAATTAAATTATTCAATTATATGATGATACTTCAGTTTGTTTATACCGATTAATACTCCTAGTTTATACATGTTGAATTACTCCTTTTATATTCATGATACCCCATGATTTTTGTTCTATGTGCTTATAAATAAATTATACTCACTCTATTTAAAGCCATTTTTATTTTTACCTCATGCAAAAAATCCTCTAGAGAAGTCATAAGAACAATGATATTTCATGTTTTAACAATGAATATAAATATGAGTAAAAATATTGATTGTGTTGTATATCCGATCGATCAGATCGAAACTCGTTGACCAATCCAATTGAACCAAATTTTTCTTTTTGCAAAGTTAGAATTCGAACCAGAGTCCTATAATAGATGCAAAGATAACACCATTGAACCTATATGTGAAAAGGTACAAATGTAGATCTATTTAAACAAAAAAACTATATACACAAATAATTATGCATCACCATATTATTAAATATTATTTTACCTTTAATTTTCAACAATTTAACCATATAATAACACATTATCATTTATATATAAAATTATATATATAACATTACTCTTATTTAAATAACAATGTTTTCAAGGCTTGACTACCAGTCCAACCCAAAAAACCCAAATCACGTCTATGCCCAAATCAAGGCCGACTCCGGTAATTAAAACATTGATGGTATCGATGAGCAAAAGCCAAGGTAGTAAGAAAAGGGATCAAACAATTGAAGGCAAATGATACACAAAAGAATCAAAATCAATACCCTGATTTATAATTAAAAAATGTACACCAAATCTATATCTTCTGTTTCTAAAGTTCTCTCTACACAGACAAATCAAGTTTCAAGAAATTTACAAACATGGCAAAACCACTGAGTTCTGAAAGAATCTGGTGTCATTTCACAACCTGTTAGATAGAGCAGCTGCAATAGCAAATATGAAAAAATTGCTCAGTCAATCGATGCCCCAGGAAATTTCTGGCAGCAGAAAGTAAGCTTGTCAGTTTCATGTTCTTCTCTGGCATAATACACAAAAAAAGACGCAACTCATCTTCAACATGGTCCCGGGAAATAATCAGATCAATCTAAACCTCCAATGAATCATCAATGCTCCGAAAACTGAAGGGTACATGCCCTCTTGCCCAAATGGTAAGCGGGAAAAAATGAAAGAATACAACACAAATAGGGGGGTCAGCAGCAGGGATATGCTCCCAAAATTACATGTATGGAAATCACCGTCAGAATTCTCTCTTAGCAAATAATTTGGCAGATCATGATTTTGAATCATCTGATTTGTTTGCACGGCACATGCAGTCTGGGCACGGAAAGGTATATGTTGAGTCATTCGGTCTTTTCAGCCCATACCCCTTGGAATCACTGTGAGACCGCATACTCAGCATTTGCCTTTTGAAATTTTTCCATCTAAAGAGAAAAAAAAAAGTATTGTGATTAGCTTATTCATCATGAATGAGAAAAAATCTGAACAAGCAAGTCAGAAAAAAAATTTCACAGCATTGTTGCCTGTGGCTAGTATCAATTTTATTTCCCTATAGAAACTTTCAGCAACCAATAAATAATATACTACTGATAAATAAAATCGGTCTTCCAGTGTGTTGCCTGGCCTGAATTTCGGTTGAATTTGCCCATTCCTAATGTTTCAACAATTAAATTGCTAAAGGCCCCAGTCATTTGAACTAAAGAAAGTTCATGAGAAAGATCAAATGTATACCCAATATTTGGATTATCGAAAAGTATAGCTAACTTTCGCTTGTCTGGCCTGATTGTCTTGGAGTGTCCACCAAACAAGAATCTCCGGTGACCCATAAGAAAATGAGGGAAGTTTCCACCCTGAGTGGTCACAAAGACCTCACTATGGAGACAAACAGTGTAGTCTATAGCAGCCATCCTGGAAGAATAGTTCTGAAAGCGACAACACAAGCCGAATTAATGACATTAATCACATCTCCAGGGCTTTAGAAAAGGAAACAAAACAACAAACCATTCATACCCTAAAAGGGGCAAGCTCCTCATCTGATGCCAGCATCTCTTTAGTTAGCAAATTTGGAAACATTTCCAATAATGGGGCCATCGTCCTCTCCGCATTGTAAATCTTTCCAGAAGCCAAATAAATATGAGTGTTTTTATTGAATCCCATTCCCCTAAGCATCAAGCCAACCTGATGAGATACAAAATAAGAATGACTAGTGGATCCAAGATTGAGACACATAACAAGAGTTTTTAATGAAAATAAGAAACCTTTTAACCCAGAACAACAATCCATGCACCACCTTAAAAAATAATGGAACAAACTTATCAATTATCCTACATTTCAGAAATTTACTTCTGGCTTATTTTCTATAGAAATCTCAGTTAATGAAGATTTTATTAACTGAAAGAGAATTAAGTTGCTTCTGTGCACAACAATGAGCATAGCAATCAAATTTCATGCGCCTCCACATCTGTAGCAACATTTCCAAACTATAGAGCAGATAAGACAGATATGGCTTCTATAATTGCTTTCGCATGCAAAATACAAACATGAAAAAAGACAATCATATCAATGATCAAGTAGGCACTTGATGGCCAATTATATTTGCATCTTACTCTGAAAAACTATTGCAGTACAAAAAGTGTTATGCGAACTAAAACAATGTCTTAGGAAGAAACCTGAAACAAAAATTATATATACAATGTTCTTGCTGACATAACATGCAAAGCTTGAACATATGCACAGGCAGCAGCAAAATGTGTAGCTGCAATGAAAGGTTAACCATTAATATTATATAACAAAACAATACAACGAATCCACTAACTTGTACCTCTAAAGGAGTAAGTGGACATTTCCCATTAATCCTAATAGCTCCAGGGCGTATAACCCGACCAGGTTTTGTAAATTTCCCTTTCCAACCTCTTTCCCTTGCTTCTTTCATGTCTTCTTTTTCTTTCTCCCCGCCATCAAATACACAGCAAGAGAAAGCAACCATGTCCTGCTCATGTGACAACATCATATATACTTGCAACTAAGATTTTGATAATAATCCCATAGTTGATGCTCACAATAAAATGTAGTGGGCTACAAAGCTCGTTCCATGACAAAGACTAACCTCCTCAAATCGAAGATGCACAGAAATGTATTTGCCACCATGGTTCACACTACGCTCTTTCATTCTAGTAACCAATGTATCACCTAAATTTGATATAGAACTTGAAAACCTTAGAGCTTCATAATTTGCCAAGCATCGAAGTCTTTGGACGGCTGGAGGTGCGTCAAATGATAAACGATTTGCAAAAGGAGAAATCCTTATAACTCTGTTCCATCATCAGATACAGAAGTACTTTAAATCTACAAAAAAATATCATTGTCTGTGCTCAAGAATAAAAAAAAGATTTAAAAAATGGTAAACATCATGGCAACAGTAGATAAATGCCACTGTCAAGCCATGACAATGACACCAGCATGCATCAAAATGTGAACCTTAACAAAATATTATGGATATGCTAACCCAAAAAATCATGGACAGAAAAAATTATATAATAAATCAAGTACTAATCACAAAGCTTATCGAAATTACAAAAAATAGAACGCCAAAGCAGTCGTGACAGAAAGGTGGGAAGCATGGTATCAAGCGGAGAAGAGGTTATGGATTAAATCTAGAAAACAGTCCATAAAAATAGTGATCCCAAGGAGTAGAGTGTCAAAGAAAAATGTTAAGTAACCTTCCCTGCTACTCCAAATAAGTAGGGTCAAGACTTTGCTGAATTGAGTGCCACATTAATCACAGAAGTATTTCCATAATTATTGTTAATAATAACAAACAAAAAAAAAAACCATTATTTAACCACCAATAATCCTATTGAATTCAGCTTACAATTATCATAACTAAAACTTCATTGAACTAGCACTTGGCTACATGACTAACACTAAGCCCAAAAAGCCTATTCTGCATAATAAAGAAACAAGAAAGAGTTATCACCAAAAGATAAATAACAGGTTAGAAAACATTTGTTAATGAACAGTACTTAAAGGATTAGACATTTCCATCTCTCAGAATTAAGATTTACCATAACTACAAATCTGTTTGTGTAAGCACATTAAAATAGTGAAAAAGAACCAGAAAACTTATTGTTCTCACTCACTTTTCTTCAAGTAGCTTCGGGAGAACTTCATCCTTATAGTACTGAATGGGTGACCATGCTTTTATTCTGAAGTTGAAGACATTGGTCATGTTGTGGTCAAAACGTTCCATTAGGTACTCAGGAATCTTATTAACCACCCGCACATCATTTTGCAAGGTACTGACAAAATATTCTTCATCATAAATATCTCTGAATTTGCTGGAAAAAGAAATTACAGCATCACATTAATTTCATCCACTTGAAAAATGATATACTTGGTACACACTCCTGAACATATGCAAAGTTATCAAAATAAAATATAATTAACTTGTTGTCTGCACTCTTCATGACTATAAATTCTTTATTCAACTTTTACAGCTCATTTACAATAAAGAAAAGTTTTACACACTTTACAGTTCATACGCAAGAAGTTCTAAATTAACATTCTAGTTCACAGCAAAAGAGAGCCAGAAGTCTCTCAAAAAATTGACCAATTTAAACATCATATAAAGATTACCTAATGATCAAGAAGCATTAATATAATCTTTTTACTTTAATGAGCAGCTACAAAATATAATTTCACATTTAAGTTTGTGCAATTTTGACTTTGTGTCAAGAAGTGACCACCAGTAAACTTTCAAGCAAGCAATGAAAGAAGACATACTTAATAAATGATAAGAAGCCGAAAAGACAAAGGATCACTTATTGCCCAACAAGGACACTTTGTGTAGATTTTTAATGCTAATTTTTGTCAGTCTGAAAAGCAAAGTTTGAATGTAAATTTCTATTTCTTTACATGGGCATGCCTATGTGTGTGTGATGGTGGAGATAACCATAACAAACCCTAATGGACGCTAAAATGGTACTAAGACCTTTTGTTGAAAAATGAAATGAAAAAGAAAAAAAGAGCCTAATTTAAAATTGAACTATCAGCTATCAGTTAATGTTACCTAATGAGGTAATCACGTCAGGGCAGCAAAATATCCTAAAAACTATTTCAGCACAAAAAGTTATATTTCCTTCCCCCCTCACCCCAAAGATCAACCCCAACAAAATGAATATTAGTTAAAAATATGCCAACAAACCTACGATCTCTCCAAATGCTATGATAATGAAAACTGGGAATTACAAGGGTTGCATTAAGATAGCCTGCCACAGCAACTGCATTGCATATCTACAAAACATCCACAAATGAACAAAGATGTCAAGATGACTTAAGTCACCACAGCCAAAAATTTAGTAAGTTTTATTATTTAAAAAAAGGAATAAAACTAACCGATATCCTCTGCTGATTTAAGCCACCATTAGCCTCGACACAGATGTAACCATTTGATTCAGGTAAACCTAAAATGATAGAAACATGAACTGCATCTTAAAACATGAGCAACATTTAAAAATGAACATAGGAATAAAAAATATTTACCCTATCAACCACAGCAATATACATGCTTTCAACTAATAAACTTATATCAATCAAAGAAGCAAACAACAACAAATGCAGCAGACAGTAAGTTACCAAAAGCAACATCAGCAACCAGATCAACTTAAAGCCCCATCATAATTAAGACAAATTTATTAATTTGACACGAACTCAATATGAATTGGAACAGCTTATTTTTCTTTACTTGAAATCAGATTAGAGATGAGACATACCTCCTGAAGATTTTTTTATACATGGTTTCCAGTCTCCACCTTTATGAGAGGTTTTCCATATGGTTGATATCTACGATATAATTAAACCACTCAAATCAGTAAAGCCGCAAAATGCCAAATGGATACTTCCAGAAGCATGTGCAATGGAGATAACCTAACAATCAATTGCATAACAAAAAAACACCTGTACTATGCAACTATTCCAACAAGAGAAGACCAATAATTTTCTCTTCATATTTTTCTTATATACAAGGCACTAAAACACCAAAAAACAAAAAAACAAAAAAAAACTCATTGACATTCTCATTCTTAAATCATGCTTTTCAGAAAAGAGAACACAAAACTACCAACAAACACACACAAAGTGCCTAATTCCTTCATTTTTTAGCCATTATCCAGCTATCCACATTAAAATGAAAGCACTAAGTCACTCTTCTTAATAAATTATCTAAGTAAACTCAGATACCCATATGGCATAGCTTCCCTCCAATTTAGATCCATAGGATCATTGTCACACTTTTCACTGTAGCAGATGCAACAAATTTAACACATTCAATCCATCTTCTCCAACTAAAAGCAACAAGCACCATTTTAAAGATTTTTTTTCCAAGAAAAAAACTTAAGATTAATACAAAACCAAAATCCAATTGCCAAGATTACTTAAGTGTGCCACATGAAGTTCTATCGATAAAAGACAAACAGGAACAAACCATTAAGTTCAACGCCAAGCAAATTGCACAATCAACTCTCTTCAAATCTAATCACACTTAATACAAAACACACTAAACTCTTAAGATCCAAAACAACATCTTAAACCTCAATGATCCATCAAAATTCACTTCAAATCACTAAACTAAATCAAATCCCAGAATAAACAAACTCTAAACCCAAAACTCACAGCATCAGCAGAAGAATTATCCGCATCCATCTCCGCCTTCAACTTCGCATAAAGCTGTGGACTCCTGTAAACCGAACCGGGCGCCGGCCGATGTTTAATAGCCGGAACGACATCAAACGACACCGTTCCCATGTAAAGCAGCATCCCGGAGATATAAATAAGGGGCGCGAATAAAAATATACCCTGTCGACGAAGAAGAACGGATAAAAGAAGCCAAGTCAACCGGTGGGGCAAGTTCCACCGAACCGGCAGTCCAACGGAGGTGAAACGACCCCCCTTGGAACGGCCGTGACGGTAACGTGGTGACCTTAACGGCGACGCGGGCGGTGAAGGGGTGTTGTGGCCGCTGCTGGGCAGTCGATTGTAGGCGTGCATTGATTTCTTTTGTTTGCTTTTTAATTTTTTTTCTTGTTTCTGGTTTGCTACATGCTAAAGAGAAAAAGGGAAAAATAGTCTTAGAGGTTTTGAATTTTTCTACTGGGAGTCTTCTTCTTCTTCTTCTTCTTTCTCTCTTTGCAGTGATTCGATCAGAGAGAGAGAGAAGAAGCAAGAGAGGCGAAGTTGTTCAGGCAGGGATGATTCATTGCAAGTTCGCACAAGCAAAGTATTTATTATGTTTGTGTAAGGCCAAACGACTATATCCCACCCAAGGTTTGATTGTTTCTCAAATGTCCCCTTTTAACTATAGAAACATCAAACACCTACTCATGATTGGTTAGATTTAACAGAACCCTAACGCCTAAAAATTTTATCTCTTTTTGCCCCCCTAAACTTTAAAAACTAAAATTTTCTCTCAGCCTAAGTTTTAAAAAATCGTAATTTTACCCTAGGGTTTGGTTTTGAAATCTCCGACGACCTCTCCGACTCCGTTGCTGACTGCCTCTCCCTCCCAAAGCAACCTCTCCTTCCGGCGATCTCTTTCCTCCCATTTGGAGGTCCGATCGACGTCGAAGATGCCTTGGGAGACGAAGAACTTCGTCGGGGAAGATTCGTCTTCCCAAACGAAGACGACTTCGTCTTCGTCTGGGAAGACAAAGTTCGTCTTCCCGGACAAAGTTCTTCGTCTCCGAAGCCGATCGGACCTCCAAATGGAAGGAAAGAGATCGCCGGAAGGAGAGGTTGCTTCGGGAGGGAGAGGCAGTCGGCAACGGAGTCGGAGAGGTCGTCGGAGATTTCAAAACCAAACCCTAGGGTGAAACTACGATTTTTTAAAACTTAGGTTGGGGGAAAATTTTAGTTTTTAAAGTTTAGGGGGGCAAAATAGATTCTATTTTAGTTTATTTTTAATATTATAACGAAAATGATGATTTTACCCTTACCACCGTTAAGGTTTTGTTAAATCTAATCGGCTATGGGTGGGTGTTTGGTGTTTCCATAATTAATGAGTGGAAACTTGAGAAAACATCAAACCTTGGATGGGAAATAGTTGTTTGGCCTTTGTGTAAACTTTAATTACACAAAATAAGCAAATATATTTAAATAATTTTGAATAAAAAATGATATTATTTTTATTTTTAATTTAAAATTATTTTATTATATAATTATTTATATATAAAACTATATATATTATTTATTTATATAATACTATCCTTTTTAAAATCTCAATAAATTTATTATTAACATCATATCAACTTTATGGGTTATGTTAAGTGTCCTCTACAAAATATAAATAAACTTTATTTAAAAATACAAAACGAAAATTTCTAATTATTATAAATAAATAATTTGATTAATTATTTAGAATATCGGATTTTCAAACATAAAAAAAAAATTTATACATCTCAGTTATATAAAAAAAAAGGGTATTAAGTATTAATATAAAATAACAAATTTTCAAAATTTAAAACTTTTTTTTTTTATAAGGAACCTCACTTGATAGAGCGTTACCGTTATTTTGGGATACAATCTGACCATCAAATTGATAAATCTTAAGAGACTAAACTAGTAATTCATTATTATGACTTATCACTTTAATAGGATTATAATTACTCATACTAAATTGAGTCTACTTTATTCAGACTTTGAATCGTAAAAGATATTTAGGTCTATCCATTCGGGTTTGAAAATTTTTGTTTAAGATTGGTCCGTTAAAATTTTTTAGACTTTGGGCCTATTTTAGGCTTATTTTGTAATTTTGAAAACCTACAAAAACACCTTTACAAATCCGTTATACCCCTATTTATCATGAATTTTCAAATACTACCAGATCTCTCACTTGAACAATAATATGTGCATTCAAGCCTATGTACATAAATATGAAATCAAACATAAATCCTCTAACATCACGTTTAAGATTTTATCTCTTAGCCAACTATTTTATTGATACTGATAATTTTAAACCAATGTTGGTACATAATAATTTATGTTTGATGATGTGTATAATTGTATCTTGTACAAGTATAATACTAATTGAAGTTAATAAATTATATGTTGAAAGCTCACCCACGAACTTTTGGGATCATTCTAATTGACTATACATTAATAATAATAATTTATATAGTAGGCATGTGCCTCTATGTGGGTGGAGCTTGGCTTCAAGCTTATTCTAATTTAATTTATAAGATCACTTTCTTTCTAAGAAAAGGATTAATTTTATAACTTAGAAGGATGGTCATATTCTTAATTTTAACTAAAAGTTTGGTTTTCGTAACATTATGATACAATAGTCTAATGGAATTTAACAGATTGATTAAAACTCTAAATCTATGATTATTTCATTGACGAGTTATAAATGATTTATTTTAGAGAGATGTGTAAGGAGAATAACTAGATTTTTTTTAGAGCCTCAAATGGTATGTGTGATCATATCATGCATATTCTTTTGTATAATCATTTATATTTATAGGATGAAGATAAATAGTTATAATTTTAATGGTTACATTTCAAAAAATTAAATTCATTACATGTAGGTACTATAACGATCGTGTCCCAATTTGATAAAAAGTTCTTATTTTCCCACATTGACACGAAATAAAGAATGAATGCAAATAAGATGGCCACTTCCTCTAGGCAAGGGGCATCCACCCATCTTTTATGTATTTTAAGCTCTTGGTCATTGTTTCAATAGTTAGTCGTTAATCTCGTTTCATAAATTTGGTTAAAAAAAAGTATTTTTTTGTAATCGAATCTACTCATATTAGTTGGATAGATAAACTCGAGATATAATAACTAAACTCATTACTATTATACTATGTTAGAATTTCACAAATATGATAAATATTCGAATCCAAACCGTTTTTCTAGAAGTTTTAATATTCTATTAGTTCTGCAAATCTTTGAGTTACTGTATAACAATTTGCATATTAAAAACTTTAAAACGTATGGGTTAGAAAGCAAGTAATGTATAACGGATTTTCGAAAAAACAAAAAAACACTTTTGAAAGTAATAAAAATTGATTCTAAAAAAGAAATTTTTTTAATCCAAAAGTTTAATGTTTTGACATCACAATCCATAATTTAAATTTATTAATTTTAAAAGTAGACTAGAATTAACTTATTCAATAGGGTAGAATTTTGATTTCACGGTAAGATTAATTTATTGTAAAGTTTGACAATCTTAAAGCCTACTTTGTCTTTCCATTGGTACTTCTTATTTGAGCCTCCAAGTTAAGCATCAAATGTATTCAATATCAACTTAGAACTAGCCCTAATTTAAGATGGATTTAAATTTAAAAAATATTTAAAATTTGCAAGCAAAGATTTGAATTTGATTAAAAAATCATTTAATTTTGAATTTTATCCAAATCAGTTAAACTCAAATATTTATATCAGTTTAAACTCAATTCATTTTATAAAAATAAGTTTAATACCTAAGTCGATCTTGATTTATTTATTCTTTTAATAATATTGTTTATTAATTCAAACAAACTTGAATTTAAGTTAAATAATTTAGATTTAAGTCGACTCTTATTCGAACTTAACTGAGCTTAATTACACCCCTAATGATGATTGATACTTAATAATTTTTAAGCAGCCAGTAATTTTAGATGTAAATTAAAGTTCAAACTTGTAATTAATAGAGGAAGGTTCTAATTTGATTAATTCCATTTTGTGTTGCTAATTTTTTCTTAACTTGCTTTCACCTATTTTTAATCTCCGAAAGTTGACTGCATTATGTGCTTAGCTTTGTTAGAAAATGACTAATAATCAAATTTGGGAAATAGTAATAATAAGACATGATTATCATTCAGATTGACACGGTCCAAGAATTGGCTGGTGGATTAACTAGTAATGCAAGAATATTGTAATTAAAATTTTTAAATAGATTTTTATTATGTGGCATAAATATAATAATCGAACCAATTTAACTTAATGGTTGAACATGATTTAATAATACTATTTACCAAATTCAATTTTGAGTTAATTCAATAATCCAAATTTAACACTAATTCCATCGATTCAATTATATGTGGACAAGAAATTTTGAAATAAAGGACCCAAAATGGGAATGCATTGGTGACATTCATTGACCGTATTCTTTTCATTTTCATTTTGAAGTTTTGTTTTCTAAAAATAAAGAAGATTAAGTGCCGCACAGGAGGACGGTTTTAAAATGTTGAAAATGCTAAATTTATTTTCACAGTTTTCATTTTTCTAAATATATTTTATTTTCATAAAATGACTTGGCCATAATTGGAATAATGAAAGGTTTTTGTTTTTATTCTTTAAATTTGAAAAAAAAATCAAATTCTTGCTCATTATCGATATGCTAAGTCTTCTTAAAAATGACTTTAGCCACGACAATTGAAGTGCATTACTCTAATACTAAAAAATTGAATAAAAATCGTAAATTTTTTTCTCCCCAGCCAATATATTATGAGATAATTACTTAATCTCCCCTAACATTTGAGAAATTATCAAATAAACCCTTTGAGAATTTTGAACCAACACATCTTCCCCAATTTTTAATAAGACATGTTAACTCAATTTGATCCAAAAAAAAATTTTGATTAAGGTTAAATTTTTTTTTAAACAAAATTTTATTTGGATTAACCTAACATACCTCAAAACTAAATGCTAAATTTCAATACTATTCACCTCAGGCAATTCCAATTTAATGCAATCCATACATAATGCAAGACTGAGCATAATAATACCATTCACCCAATTCAATCCCAAATAGATGCAATTGATACATAACAGATGACATTCGATAATGTGAAGCATAGCAACAAAAATCAAAGCTTTTGTCGTGTATGACCCAAATCAAATAGGTTCATATAAATATTTCATACAACTACTTTTCTCCGTTTACATATTCAATTAGAATCAGAACTTAACTGCCTCAATACTTCAATCAAAATAGACATTCTGAGTCATTGGCAACTAGGTCAAACCAATAGTAATAACAACAGTAGTCTTCGTCAATGCTACCATGGATGCCTAATCCAAGAGAGTGATAAAAGATATCTTACAACTTTTCTCTCCATTCACATATTCTGTTAGAATCAGAATTAATCCACAGAAAACTTAAATGAAAAAAAAAAACTGTGCATGAGAAAACTAGGGCTGGCTTTGATTTGAACTGCTCGAACTCAGATTCAAGTTTAGATCAAATATGCCGAGTTTAAGCCCAAGAATAAAACCTATTTTCATAAACAAGCTGCATTCAAACCAATCTGAAAGCATCTAAAGTTAAATTGTTTTCAAACATTTGGAGACTCAGCTAGTCAATCATGGTTCTGATAGGGCTCTGCTTGGATAGAATCCAGTCCTAGAGAAGATTTATTTTTCTCCAAATATTTTGGCAATCATCCCATACCCACAATACTAATGGTAAACACAAACTATAAACAAGTAAACAGATCATAGGCAAAAGTTTGCATTTTCATTAGCATTAACCAAAGTGAATGACATCAAACTCAAAACCAAAATCTCCCATTTGGAACTGTGAGTTACATTCGAGCCTTACAAATAAATGTGCAATTATCTCAACTCTTCAATCATGTAGAGTACCCAAAATATCCTCATCCCTATACAAATGATACCTGCATCAAACAAATCCCACCAAATAAGTATATATTTCTTCTTTTTTTTTTCCCTAAAAATTCCTAAAATTTATCCCAAAACTTCCATAAAATTTCTCACATTTCCCACGAAAATTTAACCCAAAGCAGTTGACATAAAAAAGCAGTTGTAAAAAACAGTTATCACTTATTTCACAAAGTCCCAAACGCGCCCTAACAAAACAAAAAGCCGAAGAGCACTTACTCTTTGTCGTCGAATTTGACCTGGGTACCGCCGTAATCAGGCAAAAGTACGGTGTCGCCCTCCTTAAAACACACCGGAATCGTTTTCCCGTCCTTGTCACGTACGCCGGGACCCACCGCAATCACCGTCCCAGAGTTAAGCTGCGCAAACAAATACCAATCAAATCAGAACCTTCCGATCAAAAATCAGGTCAAAAACAACACAACCCACAACACGGAGTTACTTGCCTTGTTTGATTTCTCTGGGAGGAGAATGCCGGCGTTGGTTTTGGAGGGAGGGACGATTTTCTCGACGAGAACACGGTTGAGTGTTGGGAGCAAGCGCTTTGCCATGGCTTCGAAATTAGGGTTTCGGTGAAAGGAGACGGCTCAGATTTCGGGTTATAACGTTGTTGAGAGTTTGTGCTTGAGGCTCGGGAGAGCGATCGAAGGTTCTAGGTCCTAGGGTTTTAGGTTTTGGTTTTTGTTAGATTCGTAGGGTTTAAGAGAAGGAATAGGATCCGGCTCAATAATTGGGCCCAGTATTTAGAAATTTGGCCCAAATTCTGCGGTATGATCTACGGGCAACCCATTAATGATAAATATTTTTAAAATATTTTCTTCTCTAGATTCTGTATGAGCAAATAGTTATGTGGATACAAAGTTGAAACAAAATTCAATTTAAGTTTGGGTCAAATTCAAAAAAATTAAACTCAATTCATTGGAATGGTTTAACAGAAGAAAAAAAATGTTAAAAAAGATAAAGAATTGTTCAAACCCAAGAAAATCATTAAAGAAAAATATGAAAAAGAATACTCATTAATGAGGTAAGAGGGTTTGAGTTAAGACAAATCACGTTTCAAGTTTGATCTAACTTGGATCGCATTTGTGCGAGCTATAATTGAGTTAAGTTGAGTATTGATTGACTCGAGATATGAATGATTGGCTCAAGTTTGGCTAAAAAAATTATAATCAAATCCTATAATTTATAAATTAATTAATTGCTTTTACATTCAAAGTTAGCAAATAATATTTATGAATATAAATGTAATATTTTAAATTTCTAAATGTTTATTTTTATAATATTCAAATCAAATCAAGCAACGAAAAAAAACTTAAACTTTGATTGAAAATCATACTCGATTCTCTCAATCTCGTTCTTAGCTTGCCCAAAATAAGTCAAAATTTTTAAGTTAAAAATTCCAAACCCTAATTCATAATGGTTAACGGGCCAGTGGCAGCCGTTATCACCTTATTGTTACTAGCCTAACCCGATAATCCCCTCTTATTGACTATTACAAGCCTGATTTTAATTGGGATGTTTTGGGTTGTGCTACGCTGTATTGGTAAACTAGATCATTTTCAATATGTTCTGTTAATTAGATATAATATAACATAAAAAATATTGAATTAGAGTTGAATTTTTTAATATAAAATTTATTTCAAATTAATCTAATATAACTTAAAATTAAATTAGATAGTGTTAGAGTTCACACGAAAATAAACCGACGCGATTTGAATCAATTCAACTATTTTATAGAAATGTTATTTTAATAGAATTTGTTAGAAATAAATTATAAAAATGTTAAAAGATAATATCAATAACAGTTAAAATCTTTATAAATTATATATTAATATATCTTTATATAATTATGTTTACTTTAATTATTATTTAAATATTTTATTTTATTATTAAGTAATAAGAATTTGATTTAATTAGTCAGATTATAGATGTCTTTTAAAGTTTGTATTCATATTATAATTATATGTTGTATCTTTATAGTAAGAAATTAAAATCTTTATAAATTGCATATAATTGTATCTTTGCATAATTATAATTACTTATATTATTTTTTATTTTTTTAATATTTTATTTTATTATTAGATAGTAAGAATTTAATTTGGATAGTCAGAATATTGACGTATTTTAAAAGTCTTAATATGTAAATTTTTTGACCATTTGTCAATAAAATAAAATGTTATATGATATGTATTATTAATAGCATGTTGGGATAATTTGGTGACGAAATTAAAACAATAAAAACATTTTGAAAAGTGAAAATAGTAAGTAATCTTGGGGTCAATTTGGGTCGTGTTGGGTCAATTCGAATATTAAAAATTTAGGTTAGAGTTAAAAATTTCAATACGATTTTAATTCAGATTATGTTAGAATTGAAGGTCTATGACACAAAATTTAAACTAACATGATACGAACATTAACTGATAATAAGAACTGCCAAGTTTCAATATGACCTGTCATGTTCATAGGTTATGTCAGGCCGTAATCTATTAAATGATAGTTTGTGTCAAAACCCATGATATTGTAAGACCCAAGACCCCTTAAATCATGCCTTCATGAGCCTTTAACTTGTCAACTCACCGTTATTTTTATTAATTTTAAATTATTTTTTTAATTTGTATATTTTATTGTTTTTTCATGAATCATGTCTAGTTGCCCCATGGGTTGACCCTTAAGACCTCGATAAAACCTGCAATTTTGCATGGTTGTGCCAAAGTTGAGGGGGTTAGGCTATGTCATGGGACAGTCTCACCTTTTTGACATGATCAAGTTTATATATTGAATTTACATTATAAAGATAAAACATTATATTAAAAAGGGATAATAAATTAGAGTTAGTAATTTAATTTGGGACTTGAACTACATCTAGCCTAAAATAGGTTCAACTCAAAATCAATCTTGATTTGAAAAGAGTTAATTCAAAAGAGGCTCGGGATCAATGAGTAACAGTTTGAATTTGCCTTAAAAAACTTAATTTTAGATTAAATCCAAATCAGTTAGAATTTGAATGTTTAAATCTATTTAAACTTGATTTGTTTATAAAAATGAGCCCAATTGTTAGACTTGAATGAGCTTTTTTGATTTAAACTAGAATTTAAGCTCTTATGATTCAAATCATTTCCAACTCTATTTAGGAGAGAAATGTTAAAGATTATTAAATACTAGATTCGTACGGTTTAAGAGAAGAAATTGGACCCGGCTCAATAATTGGGGCCAGTAATTTAGAAATTTAGGCCAAATTCTCTGGCACGATATTCGGGCAACCCATTAATGATAAATATTTTTAACATAAATTTTTGAAAGCAAATTCCAACCCTAGATTTTTTATGATCAAATAGTTTTGTGAATATGAACTGAGTTAAGATTGAATAAGATTTAACTTAAGTTTGAATTAAATCTAGAAAAATTAAGCTCAATTCATTTGAATGGTTTAATAGAATAAGAAAAATGTCAGAGAAGATGAATAATCATTCAAATTTAGGAGAATTATCAAAGAAAAATATAAAAAAGAATAATCATCAATGATGTGAAAGGATTTTGAGTTGAGACAAACCATGTTTCAAGCTCAATCCAACTTGGATCGCATCTGAGTGGGTTATAATTGAGTTAAGCTAAATATTGTTTGGCATGACATATAAACGATTGATTTAAGTTTGGCTAAAAAAATTATAATCAACTCCTATAACTTATATATTTATCAATTATTTTTACATTCAAAGCCAGTAAATAATATTTACGAATATAAATATAAGATTTTAAACTTTTAAATGTTTATTGATGAAATACTCAAATTGAATTAAACAACAAAAAACTCAAACTTAAATTGAGAGTCGTACTTAATTCTCTCAATCTCGCTCTTAGCTTGTCTAAATTAAGTCAAAATTTTAAAGTTAAAAATTTCGAATTCTAATTTATAAATTTGTCACGATCATAGATTTCCAAGTTCATACAAAAAAATTTGGAATATACGCGAAATGGCATTATTATTTTATGGGGGATTAGAGCAACATTCGAGTAGATGAAATGTTAAACTTGTTGAATGTGTATGTACACCGTCTATAGCAGTTAACGGGCTAATAGCAGCCGTTATCACCTTATTGGTACTAGCCCAGCCCAATAAGTTTCTCAGATTGACTATTTCAAACCCAATTTTAATTGGACTGTATTGGGTTGTGCTACACTATTTTCGGTATAACCTGTTTTGTTTGTAGGTCATGTCAGGGCATGATCTATTAAATAGTGGTTTGTGTTGGCCCATGACATGACAAAACTCAAAACCCTTTTAAGTTATGCCTTCATGAGTCTTTAGCGGGTCAATCCGTCATTATTTTTATTAATTTTAAATTACTTTTTTTAAATTTATATATTTTAATTTTTTTTTTCATGGATGGTGTCTAGTTGGCCCATAGGTCGGCCTTAGGACCTTGATACAATCGGCAATTTAACGTGCCCATGCCAAAATTAAGAGGGTTAGGCTATGTCACAGGACTATCTGACCTTTTTGACATGATTAAGTTTATATATTGAATTTATATCATGAAGGTAAAACATTATATTAAAAAGGGATAACAAATTAGAGTTAATAATTTAATTTGGGACTTGAACTACACCAAGCCTAAAATACGTTTAACTCAAAATCAATTTTGATTTGAAAAGAGTTAATTTAAAAGAGGCTTGGGATCAATGAGTTGTAGTATGAATTTGTCTAAAAAAAACTTTATTTTAGATTAAATCTAAATAGATTAAAACTTGAATATTTAAATCAATTTAAATTTGATCGTTTATAAAAGTAAGTCCAATCGTTAGACTTGAATGAGCTACTTTAATTTAGATTCGAATTTAAGCTCTTGTAGTTCAAATCATTTCTAACCTTATTTAGAAAAGAGGTGTTAAAGATTATTAAATACTAGATTTTGTCCGTAAACACAATTATATTCAATTGGACAAAGACAAACAATTTTTGATAAAAAATCAAGATTTTTCTAATTAAACTTCTAACATTACTTATGATTCATTCGAATAAACTCAAAACTCGAATTCACTATTTGGGATTTTATTTGAATTTCATTGGGATATTATTGTTTTTTTCTTTTTAATATAATATTTTCTCTTTAAATTACTTTGGTACCCTTTGTATCTTAACAGCCTTCTGACAAATGTAAAAATCCTACTAGAAACTTCTCTTCTTGCAGGTAGAGCTGCTGCCTTAGCCAACGAAACCCAGAAGCCACTCGATTACAGCTTTAGCCATTTTCTCAGCCGCAACGCCATTCAAACTGCATCGATTTTTAGCCGCCTTTTCTTCACACGTAAATCCTCATCATCTTGTAAGTACACAAACTCGTCGGGTTTTGGATTACTTCTCACTCTCTTTTTCAACTAAGTGACATTGGAATTTTAATCAGCATAGATTATTAATAGCTTGGAGTTTAGGGTTTTCTTTTGGGCTCGCCTTTTGATTCTTACATTCGATTGGGTTTTGGGGGTCAATGTTTCTTTAACTGTGAATCAACTGGCTTTACTGAGTCTAATATGGCGAGTCTAATACTTTGGGCTTTAGCTTTGGATTCGCATTTACATCTACATCGTGGGAACAAAAACGCTACCTGGAATACAAGAATCCACCACGTACCTGTTGCTTTTCAATATCTATATATACCTTTTTATCAAATCTTCAGTGTGTTTAGGGCGGCTGCTTCTATTTGTCATTTTTGTGTTCTATGATTTTCATTACTGGTTTTTGTTAGAATATTAACCCTAGGTCAGTTAATTAAATAGTCATATATGAGGCGGTGAATATGAAATTAGCCAACACTCCAAAGGTTATACGAATATAACCAAACAACTCAAATAGTGATAAAGTTGGTAGCAACTCAAAAACACAAAATAAATCAAGAAACATCATTAAATTCAGGTGTGAAAATCGATATTTAATGTCTTAGTTTGTTTGAACGATTGATATGAATATAAGGGAATATGTTATGGAAGTAGTAAAAAAAAAAAAAAAATGTGACTTGACATGCTTGTCTCTAGTAAGTGTATTTTCGCTTATTAGACTAATATGTTATTTTACACTTTTATTATGATTTTTTTCAATTATTTTACATTATAGGGCATTATTTGATATTTTACATATAGTTTTTTTAATACTTTCCATGATAGGGTAAAATGAAAATGTGCACTTAGTGTTATGTATTTTTAGTTTATCTTCTTAGTAATTTTTATATAGTTAATTTACCATTGCAGGATTAATTAAAATGTCAGATGTTGTTGTCATGGTTGGGTACGGAGGGCAATGGACCTCGACAAAAGACAACACTATGACATATGCTGGGGGAAAACAAAAAATGGTGATTATCCAACCAGAAATGACATATCAAGAATTGGTGGAGTTATTGAGCTCTCGTTTATGTATAGATCGTGGTTGTAATTGCATACAGATTACCATGAAGAGTGAATATTCCATCAATGGGATGCCATACAAAATTGAGGATGATGATGATATCGCCTGTGTTATTGCCTTATCGAAAAAGATGACACAAATGGTTTCTCTTTATCTGACGGCTACTCCAAAGACAAGAAGAGCATCACCAACATTTGTTTCTAAAGCATCAACTACTAGACCTTCGAATAATTTTCAAGAAGAACACTATTGTGGTCCGCATGTGACAATGAAGACAGTGAATGATGTACCTCAATTAGTTGACAAATCGAAGCAACCAATCCATGACTCAACTTTGAACCTTCAAACTTCGAATATTAGAGATGGTGTGACAAGAGGTGAGAGAGTTTTTCGAGTTATGGAAATCTTTCAGAATAAAGATGTAATGCAAGATGCATTTAGGAGACATGCTTTAGAGACTGGGTTCCAATACAAAGTGATAAGGTCAACTAAATGTCGATGGGAAGTCAAATGTCTTTATGAACAATGTCAATGGCGGGTAAGGGCAACAAAGCTAGAGGGTTGTGAGTGTTTTCAGCTTCAACGTTTAGATAATGGGCACAATTGTCCCAGGGATCAAAGAATGTCACATCATAGGATGGATTGCATATACAAGCCAAAGAAAATTATAACTGATATGGCAAAGAGGTACAAGATTGATATTTTCTATGCACAGGCATGGCAAGCCAAAAATTGGGCATTAAATGATTTGAGAAGTTCATTGGAAGAGTCATTTATGTTGTTACCGAAGTACTGCTACAACTTAGAGTTGCATAACCCTGGGACTGTGACACATATTGAGACTGATGGAGCAAATCGGTTTAAGTTCTTCTTCATGGCGTTGGGGTGTTGTGTAAGAGTGTTCCGAGATCACATTCGTCCAGTCATTTGTGTTGATGCTGCATTCTTGAAGAGTAAATATCTCGAAACACTTTATATTGCAGTAGGAAAAGATGGGAACAACCAAGTTTATCCTTTGGCTTTCGGGGTTGGAGGTAAAGAAGAAATAGAGTCTTGGACTTTTTTCATGAGCAAAATACGAGATTGCATAGGTAGTGTGAATAAGTTGTCCATTATTTCGGATCGACATCCTGCCATTATTACTGCTGTTGCAAACGTATTCCCTAAAGCAAACCATGGTTGTTGTTGCATACATTTGAAAGCTCATATACGTTCCGAGTACAAGAAAACGAAAGCGATTGAGGGTTTATATTGGAAAGCTGCAAAGACATATTGCCAGTCTGATTTTCAAGATATAATGAGAATAATTTTTAACGTGAATCCAGATGCAGCTATGTACCTAACAAACATTGGCTTCCATAGATGGGCACGTGCGCATTTTCCTAGACATAGATATAATATCATGGCAAGCAACATTATGGGCTCCTTTAATGCATTTGTAAAGGGAGTTTGTGGTTTGCCAATAACTTTGCTTGCAGAATTAATTAGGCAAAATATACAGAAATGGTTTTACACAAGGCGTAGTGTTGCAGGTAAGAACTGAAACTAACCTAAAACTACAATTACATTAGTTTTCATTGTTAAATTTGATATTGACTAATCATAATTCCATCAAATGTACAGATGAATGTACTACTCTGCTAACCCCTTGGGCAGAAGATAAGATAGCGAGACATGTTCGAAAATCTACAAACATGATTGTTAAATCAATTAGTGACCATAAGTATGAGGTCATTGGTGGCAAGCAAAAAACTGATTTGGTTGACTTACTAGAGCGGACATGCTCATGTCAAAAATTTCAGCTTTCTCAGATTCCTTGTACACATGTAGTAGCCATTGCACGAGTGATGAATCTACCCGATTGCTATCAATGGGTGCATCCATTCTACACAAACGCAACTTGCAAAGCGGTTTACGCTGAGAATGTTTACCCATTAGGAAATCAGTCAAAGTGGATTCATCAAGAGAATCCTCAAATCATTCATCCTCCGACGATGAAACGTCAACGAGTTGGATGACAGTCGAGTCTTAATAAGGTTCCATCTTGTGGTAATGGTGTAAAATTTGGGAGCTTAATTTCATATTCACTTCCTCAAAAAAAGTAAATTTAATACTTGTAATCCTAATCTTAACTTGATTTTGAAATTTTAATTCCAACTTTGGTAGTTTGGGATGCATCTTATTTTTCTATAAGCTGTATTTTGTTTTCCTGTTGGAGATTGTATTTCCTAGTAGCAATAACAATATGTATATGCTTTTTCTTTTCTTCTTCTATAGTTGATTAATTTTTCACTTTAATAATTGTTAGTGTTGATTATGGAAGAATTGCATGGCAGGTGAGGATTGTGGAGGTCAAGCAGTTATCATTTGTAGCTGATAGCCTTCTGCCATTTGTTACGGCTGCTGCAAAGCTTGCCGGCATCGCTTTACTGTCTAATGCTTCTGGCTCTGCTCCTACTTTCCACTTCTCTAATGGGTAAGTTTTCCTCCCAAATAATATAAATGTGATATATATGAATCTCAACTACATTTTTACCCTCTCTCTAAATGAGTGGGGGCCTCATAGGAAAAAATTGGGGTTTAAACAACATCACTCAGTAAGAAAATTAAATTCCTAATAAATCAGTAGATGAAAAAAAATACAATACTTTTTAAGTAAAGAAAATCTCAAATCTATTTTTTTCTTCTTGTTATTCAAATATATGAATATTTTATTTTTGTTTTCTTGAAAATTGATTCAAATTAAAACAAAATGTTTTAGATATTAGGTGGGTTATTTGTAGAGAATTAGAGGGAAAATTAATGAAGGGGTTATAATTTTTTTTTTTTAAAACTTAAAACATGAGACGAACCTAAATAAGAGAAAGAATTTATAAGTCATCCATTATAAGTTTTAAATACCATCAATTATATCATTCTTACTAATTTGTCATTTAACTAAGAGATTAGAATAAATATATTTCATGTGTGTTTAAATATTAGGATGGCTAATTAAAATAAGATTTTATATTACCTAATAGATCTATCCCTTAAGATTCCTATTTTCCCATAATTATTAGGCATACCTATTTTCGTCTTATTAATATCCCAAATTTCCCTAACTATTCATTATTATAAGATTTCTTATTTCTTCTTTATTTTCTTTATCTACATAGGAATTAATTTTAGTTTAGATTTCATTATGTTATACTAGTTTGGTTTTCTTTATTGTTTTAGACTTAAGAGTTAAGAGCCTGTAAATACAACTTACAGAGGCAACTTATTCATGGAGTAAAACATAATAGCTTTAGGCAAAAATGATGTCGATCCACCATGTTCTTTTCTTTATAGCTTCTCTGTAGACAGTTTATTACTTGTCTGTAGACAGTTCACTCCACTCCACCTATAGGGGTTTCAGGTTTGGAAGGCTTTTGAGTTCCCTGATCTATAGAGCTCCTAGGCTGAATATTGGTTCAATACAACCTACTGAATATAACCTTGTACATTGATTAAAGTTGGTATTTGCGGAATATAGAGACTTCTTGAATGAAATCACAGCAATGTATGTTGGTAAGAGAGGAGTAGGAAAAGCCAGTGGCAGCCAAATTAATAGACCAACAGGGTTTCCAACAGTCAAAAAGTTTGAATGCAGATGTATCTGGAAAGGGAAAAGCAGGCAACCGTTGGTCTTTTGAAGTAGACTTTCCTGATGCTGAAATCGGCAAGGTGTGTTAGCGATTTGCACCAGAGCCAAGTGGTTATCTTTACATTGGGCACTCAAAAGGAGCATTATTGAATCAGTATTTTGCCCAGAGGTACCAAGGTCAGCTGATCGTGTGTTTTGATGATACAAACCCTGCTAAAGAAAGCATCGAATTTGTTGACAATCTTTTGAAAGACATTGTGACATTGGGAATCAAGTATGAAGGAATTATCTGCACTTAGATTATTTCCCAAATTTGATGGCAATAGCTGAGAATTTTATTCGACAGGGCAAGGCTTCTGTTGATGGTACAGCATGTGAGCAAATGCAGAAAATAAAAATGGATGGGATTGAATTAAAATGTAGGAGCAACAGTGTTGAGGAGAATATGACATTGTGGAGAGAAATGATTTTGGGATCTGAAAGGTGTGTGCAGTGCTGTCTTCAGGGGTAGTTAGACATGCAAGACCCTAACAAATCTCTTCAAGATCCAGTCTGTTATCATTGTAATCCACTTCCCCATCATCAAATTGGGTCTAAGTACAAGTTATACCCAACATATGATTTTACATGTCTTTTTGTTGATGCTAAAGGAGTAACACATGTTCTTCGTTCTAGTGAGTATCATGATCATAATGCTCAATACCATAGAATTCAAGAGGATATGGGGGTAATGAAGGTTCACATTTATGAGTTTAGCCTGTTGAATATGATCTATACATATCTCAGTAAGCATGAGCATCTCTGGTTTGTTCAAAATGTAAAGGTTGATGGGTGGGATACTACTGGGATGACCCTCATTTTCCAATTGTTCAAGGTATTGTGCAAAGGGTTCTGAAAGTTGAGGCTTTGATACAGTTTATTCTTGAACAGGTAAGATAATATGCATGACCTCAAATTTCATACTCTTGAAGGAGTTACTTTTTATTTATATGATACAGTTTGTTCATGTACTTCAATTAATGTTTGTAGATAATTATAGTTCATTTAAAGTGAAGATTATCTTCTCCGACTTTTTTTTCTGGGGGCTTCCAAAAATCTCAATCCCATGTGTCGGAGACTGTACTTCTGGCCTTTACCAATGGTCCTGATGAACCATTTGTTCACATCATTCCAAGGCATGAGAGATATGAAGACTCAGGAGAGAAAGCTATGACATACACATAGGATGTGGACGGACCAAGATGATACCGTATCCAAGTAAGTAGATGAGGAAATTACCTTGATGGATTGGGGGAATGCCATAGTGACGGAACAAATAGAGGCCTGGTTGGAAATGTCACAGAGTTGATAGATACATTTCAACTCGTTGTTTTGTTGTTATAAGATGTACAATTCAGAGTGTTTAGCAGCAATGTGATCTTTTGAGTTAATCCTGTGATTATGTTATATAATCCATAAATTCATTAATGGAATGGACTTATCTTAGCTGGTGTTCTGATTTTGGTCATTGCTTTTGACCCAGTCTGGATGCAGCTCGAAGGAGAAACTTCTTAAATGTGCTCAAACCATTTACAAAAATCAAGACTCCAGCGGTTGGACACTCGAACATGCGAGAACTTAAACGTGGAGAGGATTTGCAGATGGAGAGGAAGGGCTACTACAGATGCTACATTCCAGATGGATACCATCCAACGGTGTTGAAATAAGACCCTTTCACATTTGAGCTGTTTTGATATTTTGTTTTCAATGAACCACGATTCTGAAGTATTGAACTCTCTCCTGATACGCGGTTGTAGACATTGTTGACGTAACTTACTGATTTTACCCTTATGACGGAAACCTTTTTTTTTTTTTTATCCGATCTTAATGTGATATTGATTGATATGATATGGAGATGGTGAATATTGTCACAGACCAATTGCTCGCTCCCAGAGATTGCCGTTTGCCTTGCTTGAAACTAACGGGTCGTGACAATATGGACTAAGAACAGATGATTTGATTCTCCCCAATTGGGTCTACCACAAACTGCTGGAACCCAGAAGAATATATTCATTTTTTGCCATGTTCATACACTGTTTAAAATCTTTACTTTTTATTGTTCTATTCATTGATTCTCGAAGCTTAATGTTGCCAGCGAAGGAAGAGGATTTGTGCGCAGAAATATTTCAATATTCTCTCTTACACAACTGTTTTCTCATTTTCAAAGATAAAAAATTGGAGAAAACATGTTACATGATTGATTAAAATGTGAAATATGTTTATGTGCCCAAAATTCATATATAAAAGTATCACGATGTAAATGATTGGAGGAATGTTTGTGTCAATTCATTTGTGAGATCGATTGTGTTCAGATTGATTTTTCATAACTTGAACATGATTTGTATATAAATTTTGTGTTGTTTTATATTAATACGATTTGGGTCGAGTTAATTTAATTCATGTATAAATGAAAAACGTGTTAAATATATTGTTTTATTTCAAATTAAATCGAACATGTTAAACAAGTGAACTAGTTGTATTATAACTTATTATGCGATTTGCTCTGTTTTTAGAACATATTAATAGGTTATATCATGTTAATTCGTTTATAAAATAGGTTATGTTTATATTGAATATTTTAGGTACGATTCTAATTCAAATTGTGTCCAAATTTGAGGGAAGGTTTTGTCTTTTTGATAGTTTCCCAAACTAGGCATGTTGAACGAACACACAAAAACAATTGCACTATACATTAAAATTTCCCAAAAGGACAAATTACATCTGCCAACATCTTTAGCATATAGAACTTTTAAAAACATGAGGGTGGTAAATGACAGTTTCTCTAAATAATTTTCTTACCCTCTGAAGCATATTTTAGATTAGAGAGAGCGACAAAGGACAAGAAGAAGAGTCATGGAATCGCAGGCATTACAGAAATACGGCGTGCCGTTTTACGGAGCCGCCTGGGTTCCGTTCACTCTCATTAGATCGAAGCTCGAATCGCTAGAACAAAAACGAGAAGAACAAGGAGAAGATCGAGATGGAAACGAAGACGAAGGTCCCGCCGCCGACAAATCTGACGCAACATCCAAAAATCACTACTGCGTCGTTTTGGTAGGAGGTGGCGGCGAAGGCAACAGTGGTATCCCGAACGCTGTCGTCTTATCTCATTTCGATTTCGCCTCCAATTCCCTCTCCGGTCAACCTGTAAGTCTAATTATGTTGCAGCTGTTCTTTATCATTAATTTTGTTGTTAATACGAGAATGATAATTTCTTTAATGTTATTTTTCATAATAAATATTTTCCGAGTATATTTTGAATATTTTTTTCTGATAATAGGCATAACTGAGAAAAGGAACTAGGTTATTGATTGACCTATGATGATTTTATTGTCTTCTGGTTCAGGTGGCTAAGTTTAAAACTGGTTCAGATTTACCGTATCGAATGGCAGTTCATCCACGTGGAGATGGAATTATTTGTGCAATGCAGAAGGGTTGCAGGTTTTTCCATTTTATTGTTATTTTTTTAATTGCAGCAATTGCTTTCACCATTTGACTGGATATGGAATAATAATATCAACAGTCCGGAGTGACATTCTAAAATTTACATTTCTGGGTTTGCTGTTAAACAGGTTTCCATCTTGTTATTTTGTTATGGTTTTGCTAGTATATTAAGGCCTCAAGTAGAGAATCGATTCATTATATTACTTTGCTTTTGCAGATTGTTTGAGTGGGGTGAAGATAAGAGTGATAAAGTCCATAAATTGGGTGTAAAAGGGTCAGAGAAAGTGCTCAGCCCGTTAGACAATGTTGGGCAGCAGTTAGCACTAGCCTTTGACTCTGATGGCTCTACTCTTGCTGCTGGCGGTGAGGTAGAGATCTTACATTTTTAAAACACAATTGCGGCAAGGACTTTTCGGCATTTTCTTTCTTTCTTTCTTTCATTGTTTTGGTTATGCTTATTGCTTCACCCTTTTTTGCTCGAAAGGGTAGGTAGGTACAAGCCCAAGAGCACTGTAATATCTCTAACTCAAATTTCCACTGTTGTTCCATATTGCCTTTGCTATCTGTGAACAGTAAGGAAGATTTTGCCTGTAACTATGCTACAGACACAAATACCCATATATTAATTGAAACCCCCAATATTTCTTATCTGGATCTTAATGATTATGTAAATGCATTCTGTAGTTTTGGCTTTAGTTATGGTGCGGTGAATGATTAGTAGGACTACATTGTAGTCTGTTTTAAACAAAATAGCATGGTATATGATGCTTAGATTTTGATGCAGTGCAGGATGGAAAATTAAAGGTTTTAAAGTGGCCTAGCTTGGAAATTGTTTTTAATGAGTCTGAAGCTCACACTTGTGTCAAGGATTTATCTTTCAGGTTCGTGCTAGTGATGAATTGAATTAGAATGTTGATGCCTTGACCTGCTAGCTTAATGAAAAGAAAATGAATTGATCGCTTCGGTGTTGTTTAACTAGTTCCGCTGATGATTTGGCTTGGTTCTCTTGCAGCCCTGATGGAAAATTTCTTGTCTCCTTGGGAAATCGTGGCCCTGGTAGGGTTTGGGATGTAACCTCTGCGTCTGTTGTGGCTTCCCTACCAAATGAAAAAGTAAGTAATGAGTCATATAAATGTATCTGTTTTCATAGCTTTTGGTGGCCTACTTCAATCTTGGTCAACGAATTGAAGATGCTTCATGTTGAGCAGATCTGTTTGAAATTGTGCTAATGTGTCATGGTGTATATTGTTCTTTACAATTCTGTTTGATTAAAATTGCACCTGTCAGAAAAACAGCAAGAAGCTAATCATGACCTTATGTTTACTTCACACTTGCAAAATAGAAAAAATCTTCTTTTGGAAAGTCTTCTAGTTTATTTTGTTTACTGGAGCTTATTCTGGGCTCCAAATTAACCACATCCAATTCAAAATTTATCCAGGATGAAATCTTTGCCTCCTGTAGATTCTCTCCATCTAGTGATCAGAATTATGTACTTTACATTGCTGCAATAACAGGTAAATTTTCAGCATTCAGGTGCCATGGGCCTTCTTTCTGGCTAGAAATGCTCTTATCCACTTCACAGTTTTATGACCTAGCCACTTTGAACTTATTTTTATGTAGACAAGGGTGCAAGTATTGTGACATGGAATACTACCTCCTGGAAGAGGATACGCTCAAAGCGAGTTGTCCGTGAGTCTGTTTATTCCTTTAATGTTTCAGCAGATGGCAAGCTCCTTGCAATGTATAAACTTGCTGACTTTTGTTATCTTTAACTGTGTGAAGACATTTTGTGTGCAATATCATAAGAACTATCCCCTTCTTAACTTGTGATTGGTTGTCAAGCAGAGGAACAGAAGGAGATGTTACAATTATAAATTCAAGCAATATGCAGGTCCATACAGTGGTTAAAAAAGCACACCTTGGCTTTGTGACAGCTTTGGCATTCTCTGGTGATTCGAGGTTTGGGCTCATCTTGGAGATAACAATAGATTTTAAATTGCAGTTATATTCCCTTAAAGTAAAATTGATAGGGAAGAATGTGATGTTTGAATACAGGGCTTTAGTTTCTGCATCTATGGACTCAAGTGCAAGAGTGACACTAATCGAGGACAAGAAGAAAAGTGGTATGTCCCTTCCATGTTCTGTTAGTTCAATAACTCAATTCATGTTTTCTATTATTTACACAACACATCTGAGAGACCTTACATAGAGGTCAATTGCTGACTTGAACCCCATAAAACTGTTTCGGTGCTCACATAATACAAGAAACAAATATCCATCCTTTTCTTCAGTAAGGACCATAATTAGTAAACCTATCGGTGTGTTATATTGTGATTCAACATGATTCTAGTCAACCCACTTTCTTCTAAAGTTGTATCCATAGAATTCTCATTATATACACATTACAAACCCATGCCTCGGAGCTGCTTACTCAATATACAGTTGTGAGAACTGACATTTTTTCATTAGTTATGGTGTCAAGAATGGTAGTCAATCAAGTATTGTGTTGTCTATCAAAAACCTAATTCTTCGTATTGTATGTTAGATAAAAAAATTTTTAATTATTACATTATCATCTTAAAAAAAATCAAAACACCCTTGAAGATTTGAAATTTCTCAGATACACCCCTGCAATGTTATCATTCCTCTGGAAGGGTGTATTTGTTTGTTTTGGTAAAATTATTCATACGGACGAATCTATATTATATTGTATGATACAGTAGATTGATTTGTATCATATCATATTATAAATCCACTGTATCATATAAATTTTCGATATACCCTAATATCTTATTGTTTTTTATCCGTATTGTATCATACAATACATATAGCCTTTTTAATCCCCAATGTTGCATCTGCTTGAATGTCCAAGGCATTATGTTAATCTTACATTTCATTTCAAATTAGAGCAGCTCATATGGAATGTAAAACAAAACTCATTTTGCTCTGTTAATCGTTTTGGCAGGACTAAATTTGTGGATCATTATATTCTTCATATTGCTAGCAATCGCCGCGTACTTCATGAATGTACAAGGAATCATTCCTTAAGTTAATGCTGCTGTCCCGACTGTATGTGTGAAAACAATTTTGTAACAGTGAGGACTTGAATTTAAGTCTTAATAATTGCAAAATTTTTCAGTCTTTTTTTAATTTTATATATAAAAAAAAAAAGTGGTTGTGTGGTGATTTACTTGTCTTGCGACTGTTCCCAACAATTGATATTCCCTAAATGAAACTTGCCCAGATCGAGTTGGGCATTGACTCTCGATTGAATCGAGGGGTCTGATCTTGCCCAGATCAAGTTGGGAATTGAGTCCCAACTGAATTGGCCAGTCGAATCTAGATTTTAAAACCATGGAAAAAAATATGCACACATTGAGTGGAGAAGACGATGTGCTTCACTTCTTTTTTTGATTTCTTTCTTCGATGAAGTTAGAGCAAAGCGACGTCTGCTAAGCTTTAGGGACACATGACATTTACATCCTTCTCAGCGAAGCTTTAAGAACCATCAAATAAACCCAACAAATTATATTTATTAAAGACGAAAAAAGTAAGTGCTAACGTTGCACAAATTATATTTATAAAGAAATTCTAATTTTTCATATCATGTATTGTGTATTATATTATAAAATGTATCTTTTTTTAAATTTAATAATAAATAATTGAAATATTACATGAAATATCACAAATATTTCTGACATTATAAAATTTCTCAAATACACTGGTATCATTTCATCAATATATCATATGATATATATGTTGTATCATACTAATTTCGACACATCATAGGATATGCATTATTTTACACTTTTATTGTTGAATACTCAAGGGGTTTGGTTATGGGTAATTAAAAATTACCCTAATAATTTATTTTTTTATTATTTACCTTATTTAATTTAATTTATAATTAATAAAAAAATTTGATAATTTTTTATTTCCAATAGTGATGTGACAAATAATATAAGTAGTAATCTTATTACCAGTTTCACTTTAAGTATTAAAAAATTATTAATATAATTTCGATTTGATTATAAATGTATCATTAATTATTAATTTTTTAGACAAAAATAATCATATTTTTAATTAATATAACAAGTAATATAAAAAATATTTTAAAATAATTATAGGACATTTAAGTAAAATAATATATTAATATTTTTTTATTAACTCTAACCAAACACAATAATTATTTATACTTATAAATTTTTATTAAATATAATAATAATTTATATAGTAATCTTCTAGATAATCTATTTTTAAAATAATTTTTTAATTTTGATAATAAAATATTACTCAAATCAAACATACCCTAATAATTATAGAGTTTTAGTTTGCACTTCTAAACTCCTAACCATCCACAAAAATATATTTAAAAATGAGATATGCTTAAAAAGTATACAATATTATTCAATAAAATAATTTTTTATAAATTCACCTAAGTCAAATAGATTTAAAAAAAAAAACAAAAACAAAAACCTTAACCATATGATGCCTTTTGACTAAATTATAAAATAATTATTCATAAGACAAAAAGACATTCACCAAAGTTGACCTTAAATTTCAACATATTTTAAATATATTTTTATAAATAAAATAAAACACATAAGTATTGTGACAAAATTATTAAAATCGTGCAAATATTATTTATTTTATGGTCAATCTTACATAGATTTGTTTATAGAGTTCATGTGAAGATTCAAAGATCTTTTTTTTTTTTTTTTTCATTTTTAGTGATGCTTTCATTTATTAGCAATTAGGGTTTTGACTCATAGCTTGATTCATGTCAGGTTGGTTAAACTCATAGTTATCAGTATTTTATAATACAATATGATATAAATAAAAAATTATATATAAAATAAATTATATTGAATTAATACGATATAGTGAACGTATTATACGATATAATAAGTATTTTATGATACTATATATATTACCAATATGAATTGATACACTCTTTTAAAGAAAATAATGATACAATAATGCTATATATGAAAGTTTTAAAAATTTTGGAGGTTTTTATAATATTTTTAAAATGATTATATGTTAATTATAATTATTTTATTCATTTATTTAATGTCTGATATTTGTGCATGAAAATCTAAAACAAATCTATAGAATTTTTGCAATTTTTTGGCAATATTTAATTTTCATTTATGTATATTGACTTTTTATTTTATTAGTAAGTATTATATAAAAATAAATTTTATTAATTTATTCATATAATTTGATAAAATAAAAAGTCATGAGGTGATTTTAAGATTGAAAAAAAAGTAAATAATCACATATTAACATCTCAGATTGTACAGATAATTCTTTAGTTCTATGTCTCGTCAACTTTAGTGTATTGAAACTCATCTCATTGATAGATATATTTTTTATATCACTAAATAATCGATTCAAATGAGTTAAACTTAATTTTAAATTGATTATTTTAAATTTAAACTAAATTTAAATTAATTCTTTTAAAATTTAATTTGATTTAATCCGAATCTATGTATAAAAATATTAACTAACTATTAGTCTTTAGGTTGCACGTCCAGACTATGACTTGCGTTTGTTTGAAAATTAAATAACGGTATATTGGCCTTATTATTATTATTTATACACACGTAATTAAGAACTTAAAATACTTAATTAGAGTGTTTTGCTAATCTTATTTCAAAAATACAAATAGAATAATTTTTAATTAATTTATATTTTTTCTATTTTAAAAATCTCAAAAATTAATATGATAATTGAGTGCTTTGCTCGCATAATACCAAAATAAAATAATTTTAAATTCTTGCACTTGATCCGATATATATATATATATATATCTTTCAACATCCGAGGGCTGAAGTTGACATTTAAGCAGCTTTGACGACCACCACGCGCGATAGAACTGCAAGTGTATGTAAGGTAAATACAAATCTTGAATATATATAATTTAGTTTATATTTAAAATCGAATTAAATTATTTAAAAATTATAATTTAAATAAATAAATTTTTAAAAAATAATTTTTAATTTAAATTATAATTTGAATGGTTTTTAAAATAAACCAAACTATAAATTATATTTTTTAAATTTATATATTTGATAAAAAATTTTAATAAACAATTAAATGGATAATTTATTTTTTATATTAATTATGTCACTTTTTTAACATATACTTTGTGTGTGTGTGTGTATGTGTATATATATATGTATTTCATATTTATTTTATATTCTTAAAAATTATAATTTAAATAATTTTATTAAATAACATATATTTAATAGTGAATTATTTTAATAAGTTCAAACAATTATTCAAATATGATCAAACTGTATTTTTTAGTTTTGGTTTGATTGTTTGAAATCAAAATGGTTTAGTTTTTTTTGGTAAATTTTCCAAACAATTTTTTCAATTTGTTTTAAGACACTAAATTGGATCATGTATATCTCTAATTTAAATCGATTTAAACTTGATTGATAATTCGATTCGAACGAACCTGAAATGAACTTGGTTTAGGCAAAGCGATCTTAGAAGATGCTTGACTTGTTAAGTTATCAAATTTTAAAATGTTAGATTAGAATCGATTAAAACGATGTCGTTTTGACTAATCATTTTAGTTGATTTTGGTTTGGTTACAATATTAAGCTCAATTTGAATTCGACTTAGTCTGTAGCTGAACTCGAGTTTGACTTTTCTTAAATCTAGCAGAATCTATATTAGTTTAAGGGGAGGTCAAAAGTGTACATAATTCAAATTATTAATATTATATACACTTATTTTTAAGTACTCAATTAAAAATTTAAATAATTTATTATTATATAATTAAGTGTTACTTTATGTTTATCTAAAATTATTAATTCACATAATAATACATTATTTGAATATTTAATTAAATATTTAAAATTGGGAAAAGGTTATTTATGTCATCTGAAAGTGAAAAAGTGTTTTAAGTCCAAACCTTAGGCGGAAAAATGTTAATTACTCTTTTATGAGAGAATCATGGGTCAATATAATTTATAGATTTTAAAAAATTATAAGTGCCGAGTTGGTTATATATTTTAGAAGTAATATTTTGTCTTCGGGTTCAATATTAATTGGCGAAAAGGCAAGAGCTAACTCAAATAAGACTCAACTCAAACACAATTCAAATTTAAAATAATTAGTTTGAAATCAAATTTGATTTATACAAATAATCAAAGAAAAGATGAACTACCAATACGATGAGCTCAATGGGATGATGTTGGTAAATGAAAGATTAAGTTAAATTCAAATCGAGCTTAAGCTTGATTTTAAGAGTTTAATATTGTTGAACTAGAACTCAATCTTAAGGGGTATTCCATATTTGCCTTAGCAAGCTCATAACCTTAGAAAATTCAATTTAAATTGATTAAAACGATATTATTTTAATTAATATACATTAAAATAATATCGTTTTGATCATTTTTTTACGCAGTTATAATACCAAGTCAAATTGATTTGAATTGTAATTGATTCGATATGGTAATTGAACTTGAACTCCATCACCCTCAAACAAACTAAATTCGAACTAGTTAAAAAAGATATCGGAGATTCTAAATCTATAGATTCCAAGTTTATATTCAAGTTTGACTTCTTTCAATTCAAATTAAACTTGAGTTAATGTAAATTTAAATTAAATTAAATTTAAATCTAATTCTTTTAAAAAAGTTTGATTTGAGCCGAAGATTAATTCAAACTCGAACCTACAAGGGTACAAAAGAGCTTTGGGAATGACGCGGTGGTAAGGTGCGAGTATTGATTGTAGTAGTGGATTTAATTTGAAGGTAGTTATGAGGAGGATAAATGTGCATCATCGTAAAAAAGGAAAAGATGCTTTTGGTTTATAGTGACTTAATTTTTATTTCTTCTCTTTCTCTTTCTCTCTCTGTCTGAAAGTCAACGCCTTCCCTCGCCCACTACTTTTTGTCTTCCTTTCCAACTTCTCTCTCCCCGCGTGTTCGCTCATTGACTTCCTCATCCTCCTCCCCCCTGATTGCTATCATGCGCCGCACCTCCCACCTCTTTCTAGCCCCGGTTCTGTGCACCCACCCGCACCGTCATTTCCACGAACCCTTCTCGCCCTCTTAATTTGAGCTAGAGGTGCTTAGAAACTAAATTGAGCTCAAATAACCCTTATCTCAAATAAAAAATAATCTGATTTAAGTTTATTAAGTTAATATTAAAGATAATTCAAATTTAGTTTTAATTTAATTTAAATTTATAGTTTAAATTTATGACTTAAATATATAATTCAGATTCATTATTTGAATTTGTGATTCATTGATAAAATGATATTGTTTAATAATTATTTAATATAATTCGAATCGAATCATAAGCTAACTCGAATCAAATTGAGTCATATATATAACTCACAAGCCAAACTGAATCGAACTCTTTCTAATTTGAATTTGATTCGATTTCAAAACATGTCAAATCTTATAACTCAAATTCGGTTTAAATTCAAACTAATAGAATTTGAATCTAGTCAAGCCAGTTTGGTTCAGGTCTAATACTAATTTGAACATCAAATACATTCCCTATCATGCTATATAAATCATGTATCGTATCATATATTAAAAATCTAATTTTTTTATATTATGTAATATATATTATATCATATAATTTTTTTAATAATAATAATAAATTTTAATTGTTATAACATCATTTTACACATATTGCATCACACCTTGAAATTCTAAAATTTATTGCATACAACCTCAATATGTCACCGTTTCTTAAAAATGTGTATCAATTTGTATTATTAATATTTTTTATATTATATGATGTATCTAATATATCTTATAATTTTAAATATCCCTGTAGATATTTATCTTTTTTCACACACACACACACACACACACACACACACACACACACATATATATATATATATATATATATATATATATATATATATATATATATATATTGTACGATATGTATTGTATATCGTATAATACTAATTATGTAGTCAAAATTATGATATTTGAATAATGTATTGTATTGTATATCAATAACCTATTTTTTCGTATTATCTATAATACTATATAATACACCATTTTAATAGTAATAATAATAAGATAATGAAAATTCTAATTATCATATTATAAACTTAAAAAATATTACAAACATTTCTTAAAATACTTAAATTAATCAAATATGCCACTACCATGTCACCACTTTTACAAAAATTATCTATCGATTCATATCAACAACATATATTGTATCATTCTAATTTTTTATGTATTATAGAAAATATATTATTTTTTCACTTATGTCGTATCATATTATACAATACTAATAGCTACGGTTAAAACTCCTCTTCAATCGAATTTGTAGACATGACATTCAAGATTTAATTAGTGATTTATGAACACACAACATACTAGTTTGTAAGTTAAGACAAGACATGAATTAAACATAATCTCACTGAAAAACTGTATAAAGCAAACCAAAGTCAATATTTATCATCACTACTCCTCGATCCCTTCTTTGTTAGATAACAATTTACTATTATCTTGGAACAACTCTTCACAATTTCACCGATTGTAATCAAAGTGTAATTATTTTTCTATTATTTCGATATCACATAATAACAACATCCGTTAAATTACACGATTACATATAAACTAATTCATTTACACTTATAACCTTAGCGTCTACCAATATAAATTTCAGATTATAGAAAGGCTAACAGGGACACTTTTGAGCATCTAGCACTTACAATTTTTAGCATTATAGTATCAGTATTTATCTAAACACTTAGCAAATATCATCTTTATGGATGTAAATTCTTGATTTATTGGTCTAACCACGCTAATAATATTGTGTCTCCTTATCTTATTACACACTAAATTTCCATAACTGTTTAATATACTTCCTGTTCGATGGTAATTGAATAACGAATTATATCGTATATTAAAATCTTTATTTTTTATATAACGTATCATATTATATGTTACATATTTAAAAAAATTTTAAATATCATATCATTATTGTTAAAAATATCACAAATATTTCTAAAACTTTAAAATTTCTCATATATGTTTCTATTATATTATTATTTTTAAAAAAATATGTAATGATCCAAATAAGTAATTTATATTGTATCGTACGAATAAAAAACCGCCGGAGTGGTCCATTGTAACATCGTGACGACTCACGTACCTCAAGACTACCCCCACTCACTGAACGGAATAATAAAAAGAAGAAAAACCTGAGTGAATACAGAGGGTGCGCAGGATAACACTGGCAACAGTTTCTCTCTCTATAAAAATAGTCAGCCAGTTGTCCCATAGTCAGCGAGCGTCAGTCACTTAACCTTTTTCAATTTATTTTTCTCTTTTTCAAAAAAATCATTTTCTTCCTTCTTCATCTTCTTCGTTTGAATCTCCGTTTTCTCTCCGTCCACAACGAAGCTCGTCTCGACAGAGCACACAGTAATTTCGTTTCGTTTCCAAAATTCTCTCCTTTAAGTTTCTGTTTCGTTAGTTAACGTCGTCAAGCAATGGAGGGCCTTCCCTCTGGCTACCGTCCTCACGTCGGCGTCTGTCTCATCAACTCTGACTCTCAGGTTGGTTCTTAGCTCTTTCTTCCCTTCAAGCTCTGAAAAGCTGAAATTAACTCTGCTCTCCCTCCGATTTTTAAATATTTTTATGTATAGTATTTCACGTCATGTGATGTGATGTGATGTGATGAAATGAAGATTTGTTGATTCGTGGATTTGATAGGTTTTTGTGGCGTCAAAATTGAATGTTCCAGGAGCATGGCAGATGCCTCAGGTAGAGTTTTTTTTTTTTTTTTTTCTGCTAGATGCAATTTTTTGTTATTTATTTATTTATTCATTTTTTTCTATCATTGTTAAGGTTATCATTGGAAAATACATATAAAAAAGCAAAATTAGAAGTCTGACCTGAATTTGTTATCGGTCTTATTCTTGTATCTTATGAGTATGAGGAAGATGCTAGGTGCCGTGATCGGTAAAGTTGCTGTTTTTTTTTTTTTGTAAATATTTATTAGTTATATTTTATTTGAGTGCTACTATTGAGTCGTTAACTAATATGAGTAATTAAAGGTTATTTTAATTCTAATGCAAAATTATTTAACTATATAGTAACAATTTAATACATAATTTTAATTACACATTATTTTTTATTATTAGTGTATATACTTCTTTCATTTTGTTATATTTTTTTATTTTTGAAGTGTAACTGGACAGATGGTAGACTTAATTTTTCAGTTGAAGCATTGTAATTTGCCCTAATAGGTGGAGAGGAAGTACCGGAGATCTATTCATTTGAGTATGTTATGTATACTTTGAGTATCAATAAATATAAATCACCATGTCATTCAATAATACTTTATCTTTAATTTAAAATACCCAATCACAAGACAATAAAAAAATTGACTCTTTTTTAATAAGCAGAAAAAAAGTAGTTTTAGTTGCTTAGAGATAGAGATGATGAGTTCATTTAAATCGGAGTGGCGTTGTTTACTTGTAATGGATGCTCTGTAGTGTGCATCTTTTAGCTTGGCTAATATTGATTGCTTATGGTAATCTTGATAACAGGGGGCCATTGAAGATGGTGAGGAGCCCAAGTCTGCAGCCTTAAGGGAATTGCAAGAAGAAACTGGAGTAGTGTCTGCTGAAATTATTGCTGAGGTTTGTATACAAAGATTGTGCTATTATTGTCTAGGTAGCCTTTTAAGCAATTTCACCGTTGTGGGTACCTGCCAATGTGCTGTCATATCTATCTAACCTAGTATCCTTGCATAGAAACTGTTTTCAGTTGGCAAAATAGGAGTGATTGGAAACAAGCGCTGATAGAGGAAGAAAAAATAGTTGAAAGTTATTTCCTTAACGCCTTGATTGTAGCTGCTTTGACATTCATATTGAAAATTGGTATCACTATGATAGAGGTACTAGATATAGAGCAGTCTTGAAAACATAGAATTATTTGGATCATCTTGAATTGCCTATCAAAGCGTGTATAGAAAACTTCAAATATTGAATATTCCCCTCTTATGTCTTTTACCTTTTTTGGGCTTATTTTGGTTATACATATAATCAATGTTGTATAATTTCAGGTACCAAATTGGTTGACTTATGACTTCCCTCCTGCTGTGAAAGCCAAGGTGAATCGTCTGTGGGGAGGTGAATGGCATGGGCAGGCACAGAAATGGTTTGTGCTTCTTAATCTTCTTTTGGCTTTCTTTCTCATACGTATATACACATGGATGTCCATTAGCATCACAAAAAATAAAGGAGGATCATGTAATGTTTCATATAGTCATTAATCTTAATTATTACAATAATAAGGGACAAGATGTAATGAATTGTCTGAGTTGATGAGAAAGTAGTTTAATGAAGATGTTACAGTAGCAAATAAGTGCAAGATTGGGCAATTAAGATCATGTAATCATAAGGCAGATACTTGAGTGGGGAACTTTGTTTAGTTTTCCTTTATGAGAAGGAACGTAGGAATTAGATCTTCTTTAATAACCAGGGAGAGGCCTAGGGCAGTTCCCAGATCGTAGACAATTTTCCAAGTTCATGGCTGATGATAAGCACTAGATAGAAGCGCAAGTTCTGATCGATTTGAAGAATATCATGATTTTAATGATGGGAAATAAACCATCCTATATCTGACATTATATTAGGGTAGACACCTTGCATATTCTTGATAGGTTGGGTCTGAACTGAATTTGAATTGGGATAACCTCAAGCTGAATTTGAGTTGAGTTGCTTCAAATCTATTGAGTCGTCAAAAAATTGATAGCAGATTCATCTTTTATGGCAATTTTTTGTTTTTTCTAATGACATTTTTTTACTCTTTGACAATCCTTTATTCTTTTTCTTTGGTGCTGGGACTCAATGTTTTGAATCTGAGCCGTCCCTCCATTCAGCTCAAATCTATCTCTAATTCTTAGGATAAAACAATTGCAATATCCTAATGATTCTTTACCTATGATCTATGACCAAACACTGTCTTTGGACAATCAACAGGTTCCTTATGAGATTAACAAATGATGACAGTGAGATCAACCTAGGAAATGCAGACCCAGAATTTGCAGAGTGGAAATGGGCAAGTCCTGATGAAGTTATCGAGCAGGTATTCCATTAAAATTATTCCAAATCATGTTAACAACATTTCCTATATCCTCGAACTCTTTAAGAGGCAAAGCCAATCATGGATTGCAGGCAGTCGACTACAAGAGGCCGACATACGACGAAGTCATGAAAACGTTCGGGCCTTACCTCACCGACAATGGACGAACTGCAAAATGTAAATCAACGAAATGGTAAATGAACGGTGCGGATTTGCTTTTCTAAGCCTCTTCAATGTTTGTTCTTCTCTGTAAATGGATGTGACAGTTAGAGCTTGATATTTGGTGGTTGTTTCGTTGTAATAAAATCTGTGTAAGAGATGTAGATAGCCTTTTATTTCTGAATTCTAACTATGATTTCCCTTTCTCAATTGACAATGGATTTTCTACAACGGGACTAACAGTCGTTTATATTTAGTTGTTTTACTTACAGATCTATTAACAATATTTAGGTCACTGGATTATGATTGATGAATTGGATTATACAGGAAGAAGGCTTGCATAACAAAATTAAGGGTGGATTCAGGTCAAGTCAAACTCAAGTTTGGGCTAACTTGAGTTTAGCTCAGTTTGAGAGGAGTTCAATTCGAGCTTGACAAACTTCTCTCAAACCAATTAGAGTTTAACTTTGTTTGAGGGGAGCCGAGCTCAGAATTGAATCGAATTGGATCTCCGTTTGGTTTGGAACTGTAGTTTAGCTAAATCGGCCAAAACGATGTATTTTGATGCGTATTCATCAAAACAATATTTTCTTAATTTATTTGGATTAAAATTTTGCATGCTCACAAGTTTGATAAGTTAAACACTTTTTAGCTTGCGACTTGACTCGGTGAGCTTATGATCTTACAACTTGACTCGAGAAAAATATTAATAAGCAATTGAAAGTCTCAAATATTGTATTTATACTCTTAAAATCATATTTATCGACTTTGAATATAAAAGAGTATAATTGATAAATATATAAGTTATGATGTTTAAATATAATTTTTATTTTTAAATAAAAGGTTTGATAAAATTTCAAGTCTAAGCTTAAGTTAATTGTTTCTGTCTTGAGTTCAAGTCAAATCTTACATGTTTGGTGAACTCAAACTTTGTATATTTATGTAATCGATTGAAATTGACTTAAGCATTATCTGACTTTGCTTGTTGACATTGTCACACCGAAAAACTAGTTTGTTAATGAGTTTTCTTCTCCGATGATAACAACTTCTTTGGTGATTTGAATAAGTTGAACTCGATCTTGAATTAAAAGTTTGAGATTTGAGTTGAGTTCAAACTAACATTTATTTAAATTTAATTTAATTTGAATCTAACTACTAATTATAATCTCAATAAATGCTATTATTTTACAACTATTTTACCTTTTTCAAAATATTGATTAATCATATAACTGAATAATTTTCATTGAGGTCAACCACTAAACATGGAAACAAATTTGAAATTTAATTGATGGGCAGAAAGTAGTCCCGACCAAGGGCTAGTTTGTCCTAGGAACCGGATCAAAACTAGCGTGTGTAAAATCGAAACTGAACCTACTAGAATCGAAACTATATTCTAACGGTTCGGTTTAGATTTTTATTTTTTTAAACCATTGAACTGTCGGTTCACAAATTCATGAACCGACGGTTCAATAATTTAATTAAAAAATTATTAATTTTAAATGAAAATGATTAAATTTTTTTATTTTTTAATTTAAAAATATAAATTTGCAGGGGATCTGTAATACCCTCAGGTATTTTTAGGAGTATTTATGTTTTTTGACCTGTGTTAATACATTTCTACTCTTATATATATATGTTCAATTGTATATATATATTTAAAAAAAAAAAAGAAAAGAAGAAAACTACAAAAACATATATATGTATAATAAGCCAAAAATGTATGTGTATACATTAAGGGTTAAAAGACAAGACAAAATGTATTTTTCATCTTCTTTTCCTATCCCTTCCAGAAAAACTTAGCTACTTTTTTGTTTTTGAAGAAAAAGGAGATGATTTGAAGGGGTTTTGAAAGACAAAGTGAAGAAAAAAAAGGAGAAGAAACACTTTGGAAGCCTTGATAACTAAAAGATCTCATTCTTTTCCCTTTTCCTATGTTTATATATATTGAATGTCTGTTATATGAATATGTTAGTGTGTTTTGGTATTGATTTAAGATAGATTTTGGTGAGAAAAGAAGTATTTTTTATGGCAGAGAGTTGTATGAATTGGAGATCGTTTAAACTGTTAAATTGCTCAATTACCAAAATTTGCAAATATTTCTCGATTCTCTGCCAAGAACCAAACTAGATTATGATGACAAGTATTGGTTTGAAGCAAGGTAAATGAAATCATTCTTGGTATGTTTTATATTTTATGCCTTTGGTTTCTTTGCTCCATGTTATAAATGATAATTTTGCAGTTGAGAAATATAGTTTTGTCATTTGAGGTATCTATGTGTGTGATTTTGTTCATGACAGAGAGTTGAGAAATATTTACAATTTTGCTATTGGTTTCATCCCATATTTTGACTATCTTATCTAATGAATCATAAGAGTTGTTGTAGCTTGTTGGAAAGCTCTTTGAATTCTCTTTTTAATTATATATAGTTTGTATGAATTAGAGATCGTTTGAACTGTTAAATTGCTTGAACAAAAAGACTGCACTACTTACATAAACAGTAATTATAGTTTTTGCCACTAACTTCGTCCCATATTTTGACTGCTTTGTCTGATGAATCATGAGTATTGTTATAACTCGTTGGAAAGCTCTTTGAATCCTCTTTTCAATGATGTATAGTTTGTGTGAATTAGAGATAGTTTGAATTGTTAAATTGTTTGAATAAAAAGACTGTCTTATCAAATAAATAGTAGTTACAATGTATGGAAAGAAAGGAAAGAAAAAAAAAAAAAAGAAAAAGAAAGAAAAGAAAATAAAGAAAGGAAATTTGGGTTCGGGAGTTAGGGGTCGTCCCAAGAGTATGGTATGTTGAGTTATGGATACGCAGTAATATCCCACATGCCTAAAGAGAAAGAAAGGGCTCGAACACGAGTTTCAGTTTTAGATAGAAGCAAGATCAGTAAGAGATAATGCATGCATGCTATGAACTATGAGGAGGAACTTTACGTTACACCGCCCGCAGTAGGGCATGTTGGCAGTAGAACAAGTCCGTAGTAGGGTATAAACCTGTAGTAAGATCTACTCGTAGTAGAGCATAGTTCATATTTCGAGATGGTGTAGTGAGAGAAAGAAAAAGAGCTCGAGCCTAGAAAAATGTCAAATCCCTATTATCAGTTTCTAGAAAATATCAGATAGACGTTAGATGGGACAAAGTGTAACCCAAATAGTAAAAGATGAGTTAGATTATTCCCTCAAAGGGAGATAATTTACTTATTCCTTTCCTTTTTTGGGCGTTCTATTCTCGTACTTCCTTTCCTTTCATGATTGCACGTACATGTGATCGAGGTAGCTGCGAGGCAGAGTCCGATCAGTAAGGATAGATCCAGGTAGGAGCGGTTTATTTTTTATTTATGTTACATGCGTATGACCTTTTTCAGTTATAGTTTTCAGATAGTTGTATAGTTGTATATGAAGGTATGTACATGATTACTCCATAATCTTATATGCTTTCAGATGAATTTTTTATACATGATATATACATCTTTTGTTTGCTTTTGGAGTTTCAATTTTCACAGAACAATTTCTGAATACTAAAATGAGTTTATTTTAAAGTTTTTGAAAATAGATGCTCCATATATTAATTAATAACATTTTTTCTCTAAAGAATAGTACTTCTGAAGAAGGATGTTACAGGACCGTACAAATTTTTTAAAGGTTGCTCTGTAGCCTTTGCAAAATATATGGTCGTTACGCGTATTAACTTTTTTATATAAAATTTTATTTTTAAAGAATTACTTAATCTTTCAACTCTCTTATTTATTTATTCTCATTCTCTTAATTTTTCAATCAAATTCTCTCAAATTCAATTAAATTCTCTCTTTATTTTTATTAATTCCAATTTTAATTTCTATAATTTAATTATTATTATTTTTCTATTATACAATTTCATAATTAATTATAGAATTTATCCCTATAATTAATTTTATTTATTATCTATTATTATTATTTTTCCTTTTATCTTTCATAATTAATTATAAAATTTATTTTATATTATTATAAAAAAAGGTAAGTTGTAAAAATTTTTCACATAATAAGAGATTTGATCAATATTCATATACATCAAATGTAGATAAAAATTAATTTGTGAAAGATTTTTCAATATAAGAAAGTGGAAGTCAATAAATGGAGGTAGAGTAACAATTGTTGCTAAACAAGTCCTAACAGCATTGGCATCAAGCTTTGGCTCCCAAATATATTGGATGAGAGATGATCAAGTTTGACTTCCGAATTATTAAAACACAAGTATGTGTGGACAATTGGACAAGAGCCGAATTACATCAACAAGATATAAAAATAAACTTCAAAGAAGAACCCTTTGATTTAACTATGGACAACTTGATGATGGGAGCCAATAATCGAAAAAGTAGAAGCGAATAATAAAGTAAGGGGGTAACGTCAGCTATCAGGTACGCGAAGGTAAGAGAATTATGTAAGTTTTATCTTTCCTAAACCTCAAAAGGATACGTAGAAAGTTTAATTGAAAAATTAAGTTTAAGAGTTTTTTAAAAATTTTAAATTTTAAATTATTATAATTATTAATTAAAAAAATAAATAAGGGCTATAAATCGAAACTGACGGTTCAATGTTGGTTTCGAACTGAGCCCATGAACTGGGCTATAAATTGGAACTGACGATTAAATGCCAATTCCGAATCAGTTACAAATTGACCTATATCGATTCCGATTCAGAATTTTTATTTTATTTTAACCGTGAACCACGGCCAGGGTGAGAGACAGCTTTTTTATTACTCCTTAAACTTTTATTTATGTATTTTTGAGTCCATTATTTTACCCTAAATATTAAACATTCTCAATCGAAAAAATCATCGTAATCTTTCCACATTCTTTCAAAAACAATTCACGCAAATCTGTTAATCTTCCTCCCCAAATTCAGAAACCATTCACGGTTAGTATTAAACCCTAGGTCAGTTTCTGGTTATAATTCACATGAATGGAGCCACCCCAGCTCCTCCATTTCTTGCCTCCAGAGAACCCAGATGGCAAAAACCAAACTCGTGCTAAGAAGCAAAGGCATAAACACATAATGGGCAAGCTTAAAGATTCCGTTTTTACCAACATAGTGGGCTCCAACCACCCATCAGGAACCCTAACTCAGGAGGCTAAGGCATACATTGAAAACAAATTGCGTGGAATGTTTCAAACATTTGATACTCCCACTCACCCTCCGTACGCCTTGGTGAGTTTTGAGTTTGAGTTTGAGTTCGTTTTGTTTTCTTGGGGTCATTTTGTGTTTTGGCTTGTTCTCTGAGAGTGTTTATATTGCTTTGAGAAACATAAATTTTTGTTTTTGGTGGATGGACTTTATGGGTTTTGATTGTGTTATGGATGTACTTTTGTTTAAGTTTTGTCGTATGTTACATTGTAACCAGAAAATCATCTCTACATGTGAGCCTCAAAATATCTACAATTTGAGCTGCTGGAGTTCGGATTGCTGGTTGGGTTTTGATTGTGTATGGAAGTAGGCACTTTTGTTTAAGTTTTGTTTTATGTAAACAGAAAATAATCTCTAAATGTGAGCCTCAAAATACCTACAATTTTTAGGTAAAATTGACAAATGATGGGTGTAGTAGATTTCCTGTAAGGACATTCCGAAATTTGTTTTACGTGTGGCTCAAGGTAAGCTTTTAGATGCTGGCTCTAGGGTTGGATTCCATGTGAGCTACAGAAGCTCGGATTTCTGTTTGGCTTGACTCAAACTGGAACTTGCCTCACTGAGGATTTTTCTTCTCAGATGATTCGAATGAGCCAAACTTGATCTTGAGCTGACCTTTGTTTAAGTTCAACTCGAATCCACCCCTAGTTGGCTTACAAAATTAAAAAAGGAAAAATCAAATCTAGTGTCTAGTCCTTCATCCTTGTTCCAAGTGTCAAATGTTAGGGATAATTGTCATGATGCTAGCTCACAAAATTTAAAATAAAACTCCGCAGCTAGGTACTGACCCTTGGTTCACATAAAAACTGTCAGGAGGCCTGTATTTGAGAATTTTTCATTATAGTTCTTTTAAAGGTTGGAGCAATGGTTTCATTCTGGTTAGATTCAACTGAAAATCTACTTCTAGGACGCCTGGATTTAATTTAATTTGCAATCAGGAAGTGCTACCGTTGCTTTTAGGGCCAACATTTTCGCTGACTTTACATTAAATTTTAGAAAATAATTAAAAAATAAAAGTTATGATAGGTATTTTTTCTTTTGTGTTAGTTACAGGGAATACTGTTACAGATTTGGGAAGTCTGATACCTGAAATGTAGAACTTGTTACATAAATATTCAGACTTCTATCTTTCCATGTTGGGAGAACTCCAGGATGTTAGGAAAATTATACCAAATATTTAATCTTTGAGTTTTATACGTGGGCTAACTTTTTACACATGTTATTATTTCTTTTTGTGGTTGTAGTAGATGATTCGGACAGCAATTATAGAGTTGGATGAGGAAGCGGGGTCGAGTGAGGAGTCAATCTCAAGTTATATTGAGAGAGAATACGAGGGCTTGCCTTGTGGGCATGTGGCTTTTTTGGGCCATCATTTGAGGAGGCTTTGTAAGAGTGGGGAAATTGTGTGTAAAAATGATGGACGATACATGATTGGTGTTGAGGGTGTGGAAGAAATGGGACAGAGGATGAATATAAGCCAAAATATGCGGCTCCCTTATCATGTTAGAGAAGAGTTACAGAATGAGCAGAACGAAGAAGCTGCAAAAGAAACTCGTTTGATTGAACAAAAAATTGAAGAAGACTGTCAAGCTCGAAGGCAAGAACTTGAAGTGATTGATGACTGCAGCAAAGTGAAGGAGATGCAAATTGTAGTGTTCGAGGAACAGAGTTGGCATGCAGTTGGAGAGCAGGAACTTGAAGAACGAATTGAAACATCAAAACAGGGCATTGAAGCAACTGAACAACAAATGGAGGTTCCATATCTTACACACGTGAGCATTTTTAAGATTCTGTAAAGTGGCTTTGCTTTTTGCTTTTGACATTACCATTAATATAGTATGTAAGTTATAATTCTTTTTAGTTTTAATCCGATGTTACAGGGGTCAAGTGTGGAGTTGAATGATAAGGAGCAAAATTGTCCACAAAGTCAACTACATGAGGTGATCGAAGAATCAAATCATTCGCAAAAACTACAGATTGTAGTGCGTGAAGACAAGAAATTAGTGTCCGGGCAGCAAAATAGAGCAATTGAAGAACAAAATATACTGCAAGAGCAACAAACTGAGTTTATGAATGAGAGGAGATTGGAAGGTCAATTAGTAAATATCCCAAGTGCTTCTGAAACTCTTGGTCAATGCTTGGATTGTAATGTTTCATCATATTCTCTTAAGGTAATGTCGAAAGTTGTTTACTAATTTGATTAAGTTGATTGTAGTAGATGTCTAAATGAAGCCTTATTTTGCCTAAACCATTTACCTTGACAGGGATCATGCATCAAGTTGGTAACGAAGAAAACTGACTCTCTGGACCACCTGACAGAAAAATTTTGTTCTTTTGGGGGTATGGAACAACCACGGCAGCTGACAGAGAGTCCATGCACAGATATAGCAAGTAATGTTGAAGTGATCAAAGGACAAAAACAGTTACAAGAACGAGGAGATAGATTAATTAGGGGAGAAAGTCAATCATTAGAGCTTCAAAATCAAGTTGAAACCGAATTAGTCAGTTTAGATGGCATGAACAGAGATGTTTTTAATGAAAACTCATTGGTTGGTGAATCTCGCTTGCTCATTGCAAAAGAGTATCTCAAGGAATCCTTGAAACAGGTGCACCTGCAGCAGCAAGCAAAGATTATTCATGGAGATTGGAAACATATTGTATGTGGTTTGCAGGCTCAACGGCTAACTGAGGCTTGTGATAAACTAAAGACACCCAGGTCACACCTGATTAAAGAGCAAAAGCAGCTGTCATGGAGTCAAACCAGGAGGCGTCGTAGACCTAAACTAAATGCTGACACAACTACAAATGCTTTACTGCTCTCAGACCATCATCATGATAATGAGCAGAAGCAGGATCATCAGCTTGAAGACCAACAGAAGATACCCGAGTCCTGCCTGGAGAATCAGCAATCTCATCGATCAAGGAGCAGAGCCAGGGAGCTTTGCAGGCCTAAACTGGATGCTGACACAACTACAAGTTTTATGTTGACATTGTCCTCCGATCGACAACAAGATCGTGAGCAGAAGCTGCGTCATGAGCCAATGGGTCAATTAAAGCCTTCTAAGGCAGAAGGTAATGGAGATTACCCAAGTCACACAAGTCTCAGATTGACAACTGAGACTTGTGATAAACTAAAGACACGCAAGTTACACTCATTTAAAAATCAACAGCAGCTATCATGTAGTCGAACCAGGTGGTGTCGCAGACCTAAGCTAGATGCAGACATAACCACAAATGCTTTATCACCCTCAGATCATCAGTCTGATATTGTTCATCTAGATGCAGACACAACCGCAAATGCTTTACTGGCGCCAAATCATCATCATGATATTGAGCAGAAGCAGGATCATCAGCTGGAGTGTCAAGTGAGGCTTTCTAGGGCTGAAGTTATTGGAGATCAACAGAAGGCGCCCAAGTCAAGCCTGAAGAATAAGCAACCTCATGGGTCAAGGAGTAGAACCAGGAAATCTCATGGGCCTAAGCTAGATGCCGACACAACTACAAGTTCTACATTGGCATTGCTCTCAGATCGACAACAAGATCGTGAGCAGAAGCTGCATCATGAGACAGTGGGCCAATTAGAGCCTTCTAAGGCAAAAGGTAGTGGAGATCAACGGAAGGTAATGGATGCACACCTGGACAATGAGCAATCCTGTCAAACTAGGAGTAGAGCCAGGAAATCTCGCAGGCATAAACTAGATGCCGACACAACTATGAGTTTTATATTGGCATTGCCCTCAGATCGACAACAAGATCATGAGCAGAAGCTGCATCATAACCCAGTGGGTCAATTAAAGCATTCGAAGGCAGAAGGTAATGGAGATCAAGAGAAGGCATCTGAGTCACGCATGGAGAACAAGCAACCTCATCTATCAAGGAGTGGAGCCAGGAAGCCTCGCAGGCCTAAGCTAGATGCCAACACAACTACGAGTTCCATATTGGCATTGCCCTCAGATCGACAACAAGACCGTGAGCAGAAGCTGCAGCATCAGCCAGAGGGTCAAGCAAGGCCTTCTAACGCAGTACGTATTTATGTCAGACGTAAGTTTAGGCAATAAATATTGATTGGATTTTAAAAGACTAGGTTTTCGAAGATAAAATATTGCTAGCATTTTATGGATTTTAGTCATTTCGCCATGAAAATGTATTTGTTTCCTTGCATGATTCTGCCATTTTTTAGATGAATTACTATGCTTATATTATATCAGTTTTGCTGGTAGCCATTTGTCATTCTGTTACTCCGCATCATATTTCATAAATTGGTTATTCTCGTCTGGGTTGATGTTTCACCCAGTTCCACCGTGAACTCCAGCTTGATTCAACTGGTTCAGTGTGCATACGAGCTGAAGATTTGGATCAAATAAAATATTAATAAACTCTAAAAATTACAACTCATATATTTATATATTTAAAATCTTATTTATTTTTAACTTAAAAGATAATTGAAAGATATAAAAAAAATAACTAATAAATATTTAAATTATGAATTTTACATATAAATTAAAAAAAAAAATAGAAGTTTAAGCATAATTATCTGAATTGAGTTCCAACTAGCTAATTTGTCTCAACCTTGAGTTCGAATTTAGATTTTACCAATTTGACTTAGCTTACACTCCATGTATTCGAGTGGCATTCAAACAAACTATTACTTGACCCAACTCGCTTCATTTGTATCCCACTCATGCTCCTCCATCACTGATCATGACCGATGAATGATAGTTTTGTCCATTTTCGTTTGGAAATGGACATTGGCTTCATTTCTATACCTAGAATAAACTAATATATTATATTTAGATTTTATTTGAGTTTGATTCGAATTAAGTTGAATTTTAATAAAATTAATTTGAATTTGACTAGATTTGAGAAAGTTTAAACTCAAGTTTGATGAATTTTTCTTAAATTAATTTGAGTTTGACTCTGTTTAAAAAGAATCAAGTTTTAATTCTGTTTGAATTTAGTTATAATTTCAAATCGAGTTTAAACTGATCCTGACTTAGTACTGTAATTGAGTTAAAATCAATCGAAATAATATTATTTTTATACGTATAGATATAAATAATGCCATTTTAATCCATTCGAATTGAATTTTTTATGTTTTTTAATTTTGCAATTTGAACACCCTCAAGCTCGCACTCAAGCTTGAATTCGACGATAACCTTTAGGCTCTTGCTTAAATTAATCTCTTTTTTAGTTTGTTCAAATTGAATCACTAAACAAACTGGAGTTAGTTCAGAATGAATCCACTCCTTGGGATCATCATTTTCACTGGAGTCCTTCAATTTCCCCATATTTGAAAACCTAAGAAAAGAACAAAAATTCAAAAACTGGACTCTCTGACAGTGTGACTGTGAGCGCAACCGAAGAGCCGAGACGGCGGGGCCTGGCCTACACGTGACGCTTAAAGTTACGCGCCATGAAACACCACCAACCACATCAATGCGACAACGATCGCCTCACCGGCGAATTTTCAACTATCAGTCTTCGGAGCTCCACCTGTCACTCTGACTCAACTCCACAGCGTTTGACAAGGCAAGGCCTGTCGAGTTAAGCTGATTTTTATGTATAGTTTCTTTCTCTCTCTTTTTTTTTGTCCTGTATTTTCAGCGGAAAGATAATAAGGTACGCATTTGAGGATTTTCTTTTTGTATTTTTAATTTTTATAATTGAATTTATATTAAATTGACAAGGTCGTTTCTTCAACTCATAACGAATCATTCCGTTCCACTGAGCTTTAATTTTTTTCATTAATTAGTTATTTGAATTCAAGTGATTTCCTTTACTGGTACAACAACTTGACATCAGTTCAAATTCGTCACCTTGAAAAGTTCAAAATCGGTAGTGCTGCTTCGTTGAAAAAGTTAGTGTATATAAACACATGCTTGCATTTTATTTAATCATTTTGCAGGTTTTTTCTACTGACTAGCAACTTTGTCTTCAGTAAGCTTTCGAATTCTTTTTCTTTTTAATGGAATTTTCTGCTTTCTTGTGGAATTTAGATATTTTGTGTGTTTGTTTTATTGGGAAATCACTAAAATTGTTGATTATTGAAGAGACCCAATCCAGGGGACCTCGAATCTTTGATAAAAATGGGAATTTGTTAGGAAGAAGAAAAATCCGCAAGCTTTGCGTTTACTTGAGCGTTTGCTTGCATTCGATCCTTAAGATTGTTCATCTGCTGAAGAGATAAGAATTAATGAAACTGAGTTTAAACGGGCTTTTATACATAATTATATTTGTGTGGTCAGTATATTCTAAATTCTGTATGCATCTCTTTGCTGACCCTCGCCATTGTTCTTTTAACAGGCCTTAGCTGATCCACATTTCCATGGACTGGTTAATGGGAAGAAATATCTAGGTAACCCATTTCAAAACTAGAGTTCGAATTTGAGAGGAAATTGACAGAAGAGGATGTAAGAGAGCTAATTTATAGAGAGGTACTAGAGTAACTGATGCTAGCTTATAGGGTATTAGATTATTTCAATTTCATCTGAGAGTGCTTTCCTCACCCTTTCTGTATGCCTTCTGTTACATTTGACCAGATCTTAGAGTATCATCCACACATGCTGCAAGAGTACCTTGAAGGCACAGACCATGTTGGTTTCATGTATCCAAGGTCAGGAACACTTTTGTTTTTACTGCTGATGTTTTAATATATGCAGAAATAGAAAGTGACGAACCCTTGTTTATGTACCACGCATGGTTGTGAGGATATTGCCTGTTACTTAGAAATACTTTGAATGGTTTAAATATATGATTGACAACTTGTAACATTTTTCTTCAAATACATATTCTTAGACGGAATATGGATTCAAAGAGACGTCCATACTTAAACTTCTATGTACACATACAATAGAAATTAAAGCATGATACATAAACTTAACATCTCAAGCGTGCAAAAAGGTGAATAAACATCAAACATATATTACTCAATGGTCACATCATTCACACGTAAAGTGTCTGAAATATAAAATCCAATGACAGTAAAACACATAACCCAATACATAGTTTCAAGTGTAAATAATATATCATAACTAAACATAATGATAAATGTCTAAAATGCCTTTCCTCTCATGCAACTCCATAAGTTGACTCTCCACATATCTTGCTACTCACCTTGCCTATCTGCAAAATTACAACAAGGGAACACGTGAGTGTTACAATACTCAATAAATAGGTGACCTCTCAATGCCTCACATATGGTTCACTCTCAGATGTTTTCTTGCATCCCAGATTCCCATCGAGCTAAATTACTCCATAGGCATTGCTATCTCAGATGACTAAGTCTATGCTCATCTTGGCATTCTCGATGCCATGTGAAAGCATATTGAACAACATTCTAGATGTATACTACTAAGAGTGCAAACAACACATTGTTGGGCTTCGGGCTAACTAAATATTGATACCCTGGTTACACAAGGAAAATTGATAGTAATCCCTCCCTTATCATATACATATAGCTACGATATTATTAACTAATAACCATCCTTGGATGGCCTTTACCATGGGTATGTACATGATGCATCTCGCTGACCGCGTAAGGAACTAACTAGTGCAACTCTCCCTTACCGTGCACCCTTAAATTGAAAGGAATTGCTAATGTGTCTTGGCGTTGAGTGCATAATACATCTCATAGGTATCTAATTCTCTTAGCTTTATTGCTTTCACATATAGTATGTTACATTGCACACAACTAGTGGTTATCTCGATGTACATTTCATTTTCTCATTTTATTGAATTTAACGTAAATTTGTTTCAGTTAGGGTCCATGCCATCTTCTACACAGTCAGACACATTTGATTGGCTGAATATCTCAATTCATCTTCGAAAAGGTTCCTTTATTCTTATCCTTGTTCCAGTATATAGCATATGAGTAAAATTGTACTTGGACTACCTTGTATGGGTGTCACTATATCCTTGTGCTCCTGTACCTCTCTTGGATGATGTACAAGCGTACACCCCTTGGTGTCACAGTCGCATATCCTAAATCTTGACTAATATTTCCCCTAATGTTGACTGATGTCTGTTATCTCCTAATTCAATTTGTCACGAGCGTACATTTCTTCACCTCACATTCGTGCATCTTTTTAATATCACGTATGGGCTACACTCCATAATGAACGACCGTACATGACCCTAATTATGTAGCGTTATGGGTGTACATTGACTCATGAGGAGTTGTCTTCTACCCAAGGCATGTAAAGGCGTATATCTTTATATGTATGACCATATATCGTCATCTGAAACTATTGTTCTATTGATTTCTGACCAATCAATTCAGTCTCTATGTCTTAAAATCATCTTAAAATCATGCAACATAAGTCTCTAAACATCCTAGATCGTATTTCTCATATCAAAACCGTCATACAAACACACATAACACAGATCACTAATTATTCAACATTAATCTACAATCTCACACTCTTAACTCAATTTTCGGGTTATTCATGCTATCATATTGCAATATTCATGTTCTAATCCACCGTCTCATTATCACAGAATCCAAATCACCAATTATAAACACTAGGAATCATATGACATGAACAATTATCCAAAACTGAAGAGGCCATCATACTTACATGTCTTCCAGTGTTCACAAGTTCTTCACATGGTATTGAAATGGTTTCTAGTGATCCTACAATCCTCTCCCAATGCTTATTGTTGCATCCAACTCTGTGCTTTGGAATAAAGAACACACAAAATAAGCCTCATAACCTTTCTACCTGTTTTATGTTGGCGAAATAACACCACGTACGAATGTGTTGTCCTCGTGCATGGGTATACCAACAATTTTGTGGTGAAAACCACAATCTGCAATCATTGGAAATGTTCTTATCCAAAATTCAAACATCATGTACAGTCGTACTCCACGTTATGTATGGGATTACATCGCATTAAAATTATTGTTCCTTATTTCTTGGGCATATGGGCATGCATCTCCAACATGCACGATTGTACCTCTTTCAACACTTAGCTAATTTCATGCATCATTTACAAAATAACCAATCTACCCTTCAATACCCATGTACAGGTGTACACTCTTGATACGTACGGTTGTGCAAGCTACCAAAAAATACATAAGAAATCACAACAAGAGGAAAAGGCAGAAATACTCTTAGGCGTACCTGTGGGTGTTGCACAACTAGACCATAAATCTTTTATTTGTAGGTAAATCACTTGAGTTCAACATAAACAGGATGTTCATCACAGAAAAAGGTTCTTATCGATAAGATAAAACTGTCACCAAACATGCAAGGGAATTGATTTTAGTGTATTATTAAAAATAATGTTGAAATTTTTTAACACATAGAAATGAAACAGGTGTAAACATCTACCAGATGTTTCTCTGTACTGAAAAGCGCTTGTGTAGAAGGAGACTCCCAGGACTTGAGGTTTGTGGTGTAGATATTGTTAAATATGTAGATAGCATTGATTCATCAATTTCATGGATCACAGTATCTTTTTATTGTTTCTATTGCTGCATTCTTTTACATAACCGCAGGTCAGTCATGGCATTTTTCTTCCCCACTTCACATCAAAACCCATGTTCTGACAGTCCTCTTAAATTTGCAACTCTATTTTAATTTCTTGAACAGTAGAAAATGATCAGATAGGACTTGGTCAATTGGAGATTTGCTTAATTGCTAGTTTTGTGCATGAAGGAAAATTATGAAGAGGGTTTTAGAACTAAAGAAATCTAAGATCCTCTGGCCTTGTGGTGGGCGTTTTAGTGTCTAAGCAAATCTTAATATCGAACAGGATTTGTACTATTGCAAGTTTTTTTTTCTAAGCTATAACAAGTTGTTTCCTCGTAATAATCTTTTCCTGTATAACAGGAGTTCCAATCTACTAGCTAAATTGATTGTGGGATCTTTAACTGGGTGTCTCGTGTCTTCCTGTTATTCTCTTACTCTTCTAAGAAGAAATTATTGACTAACAACTGTGGATATTTTACTGACAGTGATATTGAACAGTTTGCTTGTCTAGAGGAGCAGTATGGTAAAAGAGAAGCAGCATCCCACTCCAAAGAAAATATAGCTCCTTGGCCAAGGTAAAGTGGTTTAAAAGAATTCTTATGCATGATACCATTTATGTTAACACTGATTACTTTCCCTATTTTTGTTACAAGGAAAGAATAAGTTCCAATGATGAGTCTGCCAATCTAACTGATCTTACAAAAAAGCGAACTGCTACTTGGGCAACTCTTCAGAGCCCTCCAAGGCTGCAGGAATTTGCGGATTTGAAATCTGGTAGTAGAAATACTTCACAGAATGGCTCTAGCCATCGTAAGTGCAGCGCCCACTTGAGGACCAATAGCATTAGTGCTTCAAAGTGCATGGACGTGAGCAAGTGACCAGCTTGTCAGTTCACTGACAGAGATAACGGAAAAGGTACCTCATAAACCATGATCCCTCAAGTCCTGGAAAATTCTTCTGCAATGAAAGATATGTTATTGTTAACATATATTATTTTATCTAACCATCGATTTTTTTGGATCCAACCAATCTCTACAGATGCAATTCTGTAAACCTAGTTTTACATAGAGAGTGCCTTGCAGTTAACCCTTCCATTAATGACCTTACTTCCAAAATGATTAAAGATGATTAATGATTCCACAACTAATTTGTACGCTGTCCAAACAGCTATGTTGGAGTGTGCAGTTTTTGTTCATTTGTTTTTGAGTAAAGATTTCTAGAATTCACCCATGAACGGTTAGCGTAGTGTTCAGGTACGGGGTTTATTCTAACAAGGTTTTGGGTTTGAAGCCTCTGATCTTATGGCTAAAATAGGGTTCAGTGCACACATGCCAAAGTAGAATTCAACCCGGGCTAGTAAGGGCTCCAAAATTGTTGTAAGATGAGATTGAGGGATTTTTATGATTACACGTAAGCATTTATACTAGTGTTTGTATCCATTGTTATTTGTGAAAGTATTTTATTTTTTGTTTTACCTTCTACTATATTCTCTATCAGTAAATGTCACCTTTTATATTTTGTTTGATTGATAAGAGAGGATTCAACCCTAACCAAGTTCGAGTTTGTGCTAGTTCAAGTTTAGTTTGACTTGAAAGAGATTAAACTCAATGAACTTCTTTCAAACCAGTTCAAGCTTGATGCAATTTCAGTAACAATATTTAGTTGAGTTTAGTTTAGTATTGTAGCCAAACTAAAATAAAATAAAATGATATTGTTTTTATGGATATTAATTAAAACATATCGTTTTAGTCGATTAAGATCGATCTTTTATAAGCTTGTGAATTTGACGAATCAAACATCTTATAAACTCAAGCTCGATAGTACTCTTTGAGTTTGATCTAACCAAATTGACAATTGGAGTTCAAGTCAGTTTGGTTGAATCCACCTTTTGCTTGCTAAATTTAAAGTAACTAGACAAGGAAGCTTTAAACTATGGCCAAACAGTCCACTCTTTAGTTCTACTCTATTCCTCTCAATCACCAATACGGTTTGCACATGCTACGTCAAATCAATCCGCAATGATCTTTTGATGAGATTATTCCCCATTCCACTTTACCTTAACATTGCTTTCCACCTAAAGAGCCACATAAAATGGTAGGGTCTGTGATTAAGAATCTTACTAAAGTCAGATTGTTATTTGGCTTAGACGAGCTGAGTTTAAACACCCCACATTTCAGCTTGCTGTCCTTGAGTTTGGCTTCAAATTAACATCTTGTGGATGTCAACGCATTAGAGCATGCTTGTCTGGCAATTCTTCTTCTATAGCAACTCTTTTTTCTCTTTGATATTACTGTTGGCCAACTTGAGCAACCTAAGCTCAATATTGAACATGTCATTATTAATTCGAATTAAGCTCAAATTGATTTTTGTTCTGGTTCAGCTAAATTTGAATCCACCTAACTTGAGGGAAAGATATTGATCTGAACCTTTCCTGTGATTAAAGTTGAGAACCAAAAATTTATACCATCCAGACAGTAATCTTTCAAAACAGGAGCATTTGATGGCTTCACTTATGGTGGCACTCCTGCACAGTTTTTTTGCAGTTTGTTCTATATTTTCTTTGAACAATGTTATATACGCTTAAAATGAGTATTAAATTAGGTATCATATGTCAATATATGATGGGTGTTAGTTTGTCTTTGATTCAAAATTACTCAATCATGTTTTAACAAATCATAGTTGCTACCCAACTTGGTATTCATTTTAAGTGTACATAGTTTTATTGATTTTCTTTTGGTAGCTAAAATTTTGTATATAATGTAACAATGGTTATAAATATGGACACAAAGATTGACTTAAATAACACTTAATCACATATTGACATGTCAATTTTTACATCTGTGTTCGTATTTATTATTAGTGTATATAGTATTACTTATAATATAATTCATATAACTCTAAAATTTTGTTTGTAAGCTTTTCAATGATAAACCCTAACTAGTTGAGCTCGAGTTCAAGCCACTCAAGTACAACTCTCTCAAACCATGCTCAAGCTTGATGTTTTGGTTGACACAATGACTTGATTTGAGTAGAATATCAATATATCTTGAATAGTTTCAAATTTTGTATATACTCCCCTAAAATCTTTGTTTTTTAACTTTGAATATAGAAAATATTGATAATATATATATATATATATATATATATATATATATATATATATATATATATATATATATATATATATATAAGTTATAGGGTTTAAATGTAATATTCAATTATATGATGATATGGTACTATTTATACATAGAGTTATGTACATTGTTTTATTGAAACATAAAAGGTTTAAATATAATTTTTTAAGTTAAATTTGAATCCATTTATGCCTCAAGTTTATGTTGAGATGTCGCTATCTCGAGCGCACTTTAAATAATCAAATTGAACTAAAACCAAATACAATTAAGTTATATCATAATTAGACCATTGACTTTAATCGATGGTCTAATTGATTATAAACTTCGCAACTATAGCTATTGAATCCTAGTTAATAATTTAATCAGAAATAATGTCATTCTAGTGAAACTTAATTATAAAATTTAATTATATGCCAAACATCACCACTTATGTTACATCTTGCAAAAAGTTTCTCTCTTTAACATCATGTAGTGTTTGATTCATAGATAATATATAAACCCTAAAAGTGAACACAGCACATAATAGTGGCAACCCTTTTGCACCAAAATAATTTGTCAACAGAAATCAGTTCAAATCACCTAGTCTAATCTAATCTAATCTCGTCACTAACTAAAAAACCTTATCACCTAATTATAATCCCCAATTGGAATGATAGAGACTAGGCTTGGATTTAGGGTTAAACTGAAGTGAGCCGGCTCAATCTCAAAAGTCAATTTAATTCGAATTTGTATTTATTGAGTTCAAATTGAGTTTAACCCAAGGTTTTTGGTTTGATTAGAAATCAAACTGAACTTGAATAAGAGAGAGTTTAAATCAACACAACTTGCGAGCCAATTTTTCAGTTTGATTCAATTTAAACCTTGTCATAACTTGATTCAAGCTAAATCGAATGTTTGGTAAAATGATATCATTTTGAATAGTAACAAAACAATGTTATTTTAATTACATATCAAATCGTTTTCCCAATTAACAAAATGACGCTGTTTTAATATTAATCAATGAATTCGAGTTGCAATGTAACATCCCTGGTCCAATAACCTAGCCCACTGTCAAGATATTATCCACTTTGGACACACAGTCTATCATGGGTTTGCTTCTGGGCTTTGAAACCCAAAACGCATCTTAACAGTTAAGGAGCTCACAGGGTATTTAACCACTCAAATTCTCCTACCACTAACTAATGTGGGATATATAGACAGACCCAGCATCTCTCCCGTGCTTTGTCGATATAGGATTCGCCTAAAGGTATCACATACACCCCCTTTACGGGACTCAGCGTCCTCGCTGAGGTTTGCCCCACCATTGTTCAAGAGGACACGCGGAGCTGCTCTGATACCGTTTGTAATAACCCTGGTCCAATAACCCGACCCACTGTCAAGATATTGTCCACTTTGGACACACAATCCATCATGGGTTTGCTAATGGGCTTTGCAACCCAAAATGCGTTTTAACAGTTAAGGAGCTCACAAGCTATTTAACCACTCAAATTCTCCCACTACTAATTAATGTGGGATACATAGACAGACCCAGCATCTCTCCCGTGCTTTATCGATGTGGGATTCGCCTAAAGGTATCACAGAGGACGTTGAGTCCCGTAAGGGGGGGTGTATGTGATACCCTTAGGTGAATCCCACATCGATAAAGCACGGAGAGATGCTGGGTCTGTTTATGTATCCCACATTGGTTAGTGGTGGGAGAATTTGAGTGGTTAAATAGCCTATGAGCTTTTTAACTGTTAAGACGCGTTTTGAGTTGCAAAGCCCATTAGCAAACCCATGATGGACTGTGTGTCCAAAGTGGACAATATCTTGACAGTGGGCCGGGTTATTGGACTAGGGTTGTTACATCCTCGCTGAGGTTTGCCCCACCATTGTTCAAGAGGACACGCGGAGCTGCTCTGATACCATTTTAACATCCCTGGTCCAATAACCCGGCCCACTGTCAAGATATTGTCCATTTTGGACACACAGTCCATCATGAGTTTGCTTCTGGGCTTTAAAACCCAAAACGCGTCTTAACAGTTAAGGAGCTCACAGACTATTTAACCACTCAAATTCTCTCACCACTAACCAATATGAGATACATAGACAGACCCAACATCTCTCCTGTGCTTTGTCGATGTGGGATTCGCCTAAGGGTATCACATGCAAACTCAAGCAGAGCTATGAGCTTTAAACTTTCCCCTTAAACCGAATTTGAACTTTCTTAGGAACTAATTCAATGAATTCAAGCTGAATTTGAGTTGTCCTTTCATCCATTCCAGTCAAACTTTAAAAAAATCCATGTTTAGGCTCAACTCCACTCGTATTCAGGCCTAATTAGAATTGAACCGAGCTAAATATATTCAGTTTGATTCAAACTAAATTCAAATTAGAATTTTAGTTCAGTTTAAATTTTTCTTTGATAGTATTGTTTATTTCATCAGTAACCATCTAATCACATATTCGGCTAGCTCAAATGAACCCATGATCGAATTAACCATATTTGATTCGAATCGAGCTTAAAGCAATCCAATTCAAGCATGCCGCATCCATTTCTAACGGAGATACAAAATCAAACGAGCGGGGTCCTTATGTAATCCACTATAATTACTAAACATGGCATGAACCATGGACCCTCCAATAAAAAATTAAAGACAAACCGACAAGTGGGTCCGTAGCTGGTCCCCCACCAAATCATCAAAAATGGGTCCATTGAGTCTCCATGTTCCGTCAGTTGTGTCACCCAACAAATCCTCAACCTAATCATGAATTAGGGTTCTGCCACACTTGGCCAAAAGAGAGAAAAAATAATTAAAAGAGAAGAACTTTTCTTCACTCTCTTTTTGCCATGTATTTTCTCAATAGTTGTTTTTCTTTGCTCCCCACTCCTAAGAAGGTGTGTCTACATGACCTGACATTTCACCAGCATTTACATAAATTTTACTGCTCATTTTTTAAAGCTTTTTGTTGCCCAATATGTTTAAGGCCAAAGGACTATTTCCCACCCAAATTCAAGTTCGTTTTCAAAATTATACTTTTGGAGTTTAAAATGTTAAAAGTTCGTTCTATTTATTTAAAAACTTAGTTAAGATAAGAGGTAAAACTGTTATTTAATAAAAAAATTTAAAAACTCAAATTTTATTACGTTTGCCCCCTTCATTTCGAAAATTTCACTATTTTTCCTCCACTTAAAGTTTGAAAAATCAATATTTTTCTCTTAGGGTTTGTAAATCGTCATTGGAGATGACCATCTCTAGTCATGTTAGCTCTCCTTTTTAGCTTATCTCTCACCGTTGATCAAATCTCAAACACCAAAAAACCTGATTTTCTCTGATGAAAATGAAATCGTCTTTATCAAAGTGTATTTTTTGAGACAAATACAATTGTTGGAGGTCTCAGATGAAGACAACGTGGCTATCTGAGACCTTTGATGGTCGTCTTCGTTGGAGGAAATTGAGTTGTCTAATGCTTGGGATCTGGTGTTTGGATCAATTCAAGTTTGAAGTTTTAGTTTAATAGCTCAGCTCAATCTTAACTATAATCCTTTTTTGACGATATTATTTATCCTATCAAATAGTTTACATGTGTGTCATCACTTTTGAGGGCATGAGCTGAGGCTCTAACATATGATCTCACATTGGTTTGTTATATTTTGCACAATTGATTTTGAACTAAGTCAACTCGGTTTGAATTGGTGTTCCACAGAATTCAAGTTAAAGTTTTAGTTCAGTAACTTATCTAAAGTTTGGCTCAAATTCTTCTTTGATGATATTGTTTAACCTTTCAATAATACTATTCATCTTGTTGAATAGTTTACAGGTTTTGGCTCCAATCATATGATCTTATATGGGTTTGTCAAATTTAGTATGAGTTGACTTAATTGAGCCAGTTTGGTTCGAATTGACATCCAACTCAATTCAAGCAAAAATTTTAGTGCGACATGTCAACTTAAGTTTGACTTGAATCCTTCTTTAGCGATATTATTTATCTAGTTGATGATACTATTCATTTTATCAAATAGTTTACGCATGCACCATCACTTTTAAGGTGTGAGCTTGGGCTCCAATCATATGATCTCACATTGGTTTGTTATATTTTGTATGGATGGATTCAAACTAAGTCAATTTGGTTTGAGTTGATGTTTGACACAATTCAAATTGAAGTTTTAGTTCAATAAGTTAATTAAAATTCTACTTGAATAATTTTTTAGCGATATTGTTTATCTTGTCAATGATACTATTCATCTTATGTAGTTTACATGTTTGTCATCACTCTTGCGATTGTGAACTTTAGCCCCAATAATATGATCCCACAAGGCTTTGTCAAATTTTGTACGAGTGGGTTCAAATTGAGCCAAGTCGGTTCAAATTGGCATTCGACTCAATTCAAACAAAAATTTTATTGTGACATCTCGACTTAAGTTTGGTTTGAATCCTTCTCTAACAATATTGTTAATCTTATTGATTATACTATTTGTCTCGTCGAATAGTTTACATCACTCTTGAGGGTGAGAGCTTGAGGTTCCACATGGATTTGTTAGATATTTGATGAAAATTATATTTTCATGGTCATATGAGTTTCAAAAAACTATGTGCACTTATAATATATATCAATTAAGATACCAATGCTATTATGTCATAATGTAATTAAGTGATTTTGAATTAAGAAAAAAAAAAATACGTAACCACGTGAAGATACATTATCATTGGTACTAGATTTGATACTTAATTGTAAGTGTACATAACATTACTCTTATAATCTAATAGATAATCAAATACATTTAAAAGCTTTTGCAATTCTATATTTCCTCCACAATATTTTTATGTAAACTTTTCAATGCTTTTCTTATTTGGTGATGAGAAACTCTACTTGGGTGAGTATGAGCAAAGAGAGACTAGTCTAACAATTCACTATTAAGGTCTCTCACTTTAATATAGTTATATCAAAAGGTGGTATATGCATTCAAATCTATTTATAAGAGTGTGAAGTTAAACTTAAATTATCTATCTTTATGCTTAAAATTCCACGGTTTAATAAACTGTTCCACGTGTGGTGGGTATTCAATGTTATATTGTTTAGATAAAATATAACTTTGTGAATAATTCATTCTTATTATGGTTCAATTGTTTGGTCTACTAATTAAATTTAAGAATTTTGCATAGAGTATAAAACCAATCAATTAAATTTAAATAAAAAGAGAGAATTTTGAATACAATGATGTTGTTACCTAATCTTATAGTAATATACCGTCATTGAAACCTAAATTAATAATAATTATAAATATACATAATATTATTGTTTTGAATGACTTATAAAAATAATAATGAGCTTTGCTCACTTGTAGGTACATAGACATTACCCACTAATAATAAGTACAAAGCATAGATATAAACATTAACGTATTATCATATGAGTAACTATTATTTTATTTTTTATTCAAAATCATTCAATCATATGATGATATATTAGTATTAATTAATACACGTATTTATACTTATTATTAATACATGATATATTATAATATACTTTTAAACCTTAAAATATTTTTCTTTATTTCGTGACAAATAAAAAAAAAAAACACTAGTTCTTGGTTATCAAAGGTTTAATTTCAATGGCCAATTTGGTTTGTGGGAAATTATTGAGATTGTGCTTGCTAGCTAGATCTCACTCGCCTCATCATAGACAAATCAAATCACAAAAAATTTGAGCCTATTTGCTTGCCTTATAATTACTCTTTAATATTAACCAATTATTTTCTTTGGGCAGAAAAATTATTCTCCACCATATTCAAAATATTTTAGGGGCCAAACGACTATTTCCCACCCAAGGTATGCTGTAATGACAAGTTTCCCCCCTTTAACTATGGAAATACCAAACACCCACCCATGGCCAGTTAAATTTAACGGGGTTAAGGGTAAAATTGTCATTTTCTCTATAATATTAAAAAATAAACTAAAATATAATTTCCTTTTGCCCTCCTAAAGTTTGAAAACAAAAATTTTCCCCCAGCCTAAGTTTAAGAAAATGGCAGTTTCACCCTAGGGTTTGGTTTTGAAATCTCCGGCGACCTCTCCAGCTCCGTTGCCGACGGCTTCTCCCTCCCGAAGAATCCTCTCCTTCCGGTGATCGGTTTCCTCCCATTTGGAGGTCCGATCGTCGCCGGAAAAGCGGTGGGAGACGAAGAACTTCGTCGGGGAAGACGAAGTTCTTCGTCTTCCCAGACGAAGACGACGGCTTCGTCTTCGTCTGGGAAGACGAAGAACTTCGTCTTCCCCGACGAAGTTCTTCGTCTCCCACCGCTTTTCCGGCGACGATCGGACCTCCAAATGGGAGGAAACCGATCACCGGAAGGAGAGGATTCTTCGGGAGGGAGAAACCGTCGGCAACGGAGCCGGAGAGGTCGCCGGAGATTTCAAAACCAAACCCTAGGGTGAAACTGCCATTTTCTTAAACTTAGGCTGGGGGGAAATTTTTTTTTTCAAACTTTAGGGGGGCAAAAGGAGATAAAATTTTCAGGCGTTAGGGTTCTGTTAAATTTAACTGGCCATGGGTGGGTGTTTGGTATTTCCATAGTTAAAGGGGGGAAACTTGTCATTACAGCATACCTTGGGTGGGAAATAGTCGTTTGGCCTATTTTAGGTATAATATTTGGACTGGGGTGAACCGCCGTGTGCCGACATCCTACTAAGCAACATATTATTCTTATTGTTGTTTAATGGGATTTGAACCCAACATTTATTAGATTTGGTTTATTTTTATATTAAAGTAATTTAAATTATATATTTAATAATTATTTATTCATAAAAAATAAAATATCATTTTTAATATTTATGTTAATAGTTTATCAATCCTATCACTGGCTGAGCTGGATCACTACTTTCACTTGGTTCTCTTAAAAAATTGGATTAAAAAAATGCAAATGACTATTTTTCACCTAAGATTTAATAAAAAAATATATTCTTATCATTTAAATTTAAAAATACTATTTTTTCATCCATTTGTTAAATTTATTAAAAAAATTGTTAAACTTTTTATAAAATTATTAAAAAGACAAAAAAAATAAATAAAACTTTGCCCCCAAAAAAATTATTAAATATATTTTACCCCAAATTTATATTATTTTCAATTAAAAATAATAAAAAATAAATTTATAATTAAATGTTATCAATGACCGTTGACTGAAATTGTATTGATTCGATATAATTTTAGTAAAAAATTACACCATTCGGTGCAATTCTAAAATTTTCCGGCGATGAACAGCATTGTCACGTTTAATTTTTATATTTATTTAAGATGAAATAAAAAATAAGCAAGAAAAATAAAAAATAAAAATATTTAGAGTTAAAGTGAAATTGTTTATATTATTAGGGAGTTAGGAATATTAATTTTTATTATAATATTTAAATAAAATGATATAAATACCTTTTGTCTGATGAAACTAATAACCAATTTTAATATGCATATAAGAAAATAATATTTTTAAACTAAAAAAGGGAAAATTTGTCACCTCATCAAACCTTGGCCGTAAAATATATAAATCCGTATATTATTGGTCACGCACCACAACACGACACTATGCTTCATAATTAGAACTTGGTGAATTTTATATGACCAAATTCATTGTAATAACAAATTCTATTCTTGATGATTAAAGAAAAGGTGGTCCATAATATAAATTATTATAAAGTGCATTAAGTTAGAGAAAGGGGTGACCTATTGATGTATCATGTATGAATGAATCATGAATGGAATTTTATTATTATTATAATTATAATATAAAGTATTTGATAGTCATAATGTCATGATTTAAAAGGTTTATTTTATTAATAAAATTATGTATATCCAATTTTAAATATTTAGTTGAGTATTTAAATAATGTATTATCATATAATTAGAAAATTTTGAAATAAAGATAAAGTAATACAATGTTCTCTTCTAACGCAATAATGACCTATTTTATCACAACATTGAGATTTTCCATGGTTGGAACATCTTCCTGTTTCACATTCTTCTTAGTAGTCATAATTTTTAGTGATTTTAAATGACTTTCTGGGATTTGTCTAGCAAGTTATAGTTGAATAAGATTTTGACAGAAAACATAGATGTTAAGTTTGGGATTATTTGGAAAAAGGTAAATATTGAGTTTTTTCTTTTAAGGGTTTTTAATAGATTATTTAGTGTTGATTTTTTTTAATGGCAAGGAATCCTATTTGTCAAAGCCTGATCACTCCTTTAAGGCAGAGCCTAAACACCAACTTGATAAACCTTAGGAGAACTAATCTAATAACCCATCTCTAGGGGCTCCATCAATAAAAGGCTGAATTTGAGATAAGTTAAATCAAGCTTGATTAAGCCTAAAGTGAGTCAAGCCATGGTTTTAATTTTAAGATTTTATCAAGTTTGAGCTTGAGTTATGGTGGTTGAAATAAATCTTGGCTCAAGATCTTCGCTAAGACTTTATTGCAGAATCAACTATTGTATTTTGCTTGGAGTTTTTCCAGCTAACTACACCACCATTCAAATAAAACACAAACCTTGATTGAGATTTAAAATCATCTCAATCAGTTTTGAAACTGGCATCACTATAACCTCTAATAGTGATGTTTTTGACAATCATCTCAATCAGTATCCCCTCCATAAACCAAGAACGCATCCTTAGTTCTTCTTAGGTACTTTAAGATGTTCTTGACAATTATTTAGTGTTTTTCACCTGGATTAGATTAATATCTATTACAAACACTCAAGACGTATGAGACATCAACTCTTATACATAACATGACGTACATGATTAATCATATAGCTGAGACATATGAGATCTTACTCATCTTATCTATCTCAAATTGTGAAGATGAATACATCTTTTTTGAAAGACACATACCATGAGACATGGGCAGAAATCTTTTCTTGGATTCCTCCATAAACAATCTCATCAACATCTTACTTATGTACGTGTTTTGACTTAGGTTTAACAGTCTACGTTTTCTATTTCGATAAATTTTAATGGCAAAAATATAGACTGCTTCACCTAATCTTTCATAGAGAAACACTTGGATAACCAAACCTCTATTGATTGCAAGTTCGATATATCATTTCCAATAATCAAGATGTCATCAATATACAATACTAGAAATGCAATCACACTCCCACTAACCTTTTTATACACACATAACTTATCTTTGTTTTTCATAAAACCAAACTTATGAATAACTTCATCAAAACGAATATTCCAGTTTTTGAAAGCCTGTTTAAACCTATAAATAGACTTTTGTAGCTTACATACTTTATCTGTCTATCCAACAAGAATAAAACCATCGAGCTACATATATGGAGTTCATACTTGGTTCTGGTAGATAAAATTTATTTTAGATTTCATGACGTCTAACCATTTCTTAGAATCTAGACCCAAGACAACATCATCTAAGTCTTGGGCTCTTATCAGACACAACTAGTACATTGTGGTGTTAAGTCATAAGAAAACCAAATCTTTCTGGCTTGTAAGATACTCTTGTAGACCTACATAGCTCTTGTGTGCTCTAAGGTTGTTCCTCTCGAGATGGAGGAACTTCTTTATTGTGATTAATCATTTATGATGACACATCATCCTATTTAATATCTATGATATCTTATAGAACAAGAACTTCATTCAGTTCCACCTTCCTCCCACTGGTTCTTTTAAGAATGAATTTCTTCTCAAGAAACACTATAGTATGAACAACAAAGACTTTTTTGCTTTTTCGGATGGTAGAAACAATATCCCTTAGTTATGTTCGGATACCCTGCAAAGATATATTTTTTAGACTTAGTGTTTAACTTGTTTAAAGTTAATTTCTTGACATAAGCTTCACAGCCCCAAATCCTCAAGTAATCTAAATTAGACTTTCGTGTAGTCCACAACTCATATGAAGTTTTATCTATAGATTTAGATAGGACACAGTTTAGTGTATAAATAATAGTCTCTAAGGCATGACTTTAGAAAGACATGGGTAAATCCATGAAACTCATCATGGATTTGGCCATTTCCATCAAGGTCTTATTCCTTCATTTAGATACCACATTATGTTATAATGTACCAAAAGAAGTGACTTAAGAAACTATCACATGTTCTTTTAGGTATCCTTTGAATTCAACTTTCAGGTATTCACCTCTATGATCACTGCGAAGGATTTTAATTTGTTTCCTAAGTTGCTTTTCTACCTCGTTCTTGAATTCTTTAAAATTTATCAAAACATTCAAACTTATGTTTCATAAAAAACACATAACCATATCTATTGAAGTCATTAGTAAATGTGACGAAGTAAGCTCCTCCATATCAACTATGCACTATTATGGGCTCACACACATCACTGTAAATGATCCCTAATAGTTCAATTATCCTTTCACCATCTTACCCAATAGACATGCATTTATCATAAGATTGGAAGTCAAATGATTATAAGACTTTTCGTTCAAGAAGTCTTGATATACGTCTTGGTCATATGTAGCTTACCTTGCAATTCCACAAATATGTGGTATTCAACTCATTTGATTTCAATCATTTATTGCTTTGCACATTGAAAATTTCATTATCCAGTTTTAGAAAATATAAACTATTATGCAGTTCAGCAATTCCATAGAGAATATTATTCAAGTTAATGGTTATAGTACCATTATCAATAAAAAATGAATATCGCTTTTTGTTCAAAATAGACACAGAAACTAAGTTTCTAGAAATAAAAGGAACATAATAACAATGATCTAATCCTAAAACTAGCCCAGTGGATAACCTAAGATAATAAACCCCTACGGCTAATGTAGTAACACGTGCATCATTTTCAACACATAGGTCAACCTTTCCTTTGGCGGGCAATCTACTCCATCGTAGTCTTTGCATATCATAACAAATATGAGAACCACATCTTGTGTCTATAGGCTAAGATGAACCAAAAAAATAGTTTATCTCAATGACAAACATACTTGAAGTAAAGACTTCAACGACCTTTTTCTTCTTATTCTCTAAAAAGGCTTTACAATGTCTTCTCTAGTGACCAACTTTGTCACAATAGAAGTAAACAACTTTTCCTTTTCACACACTACATGTTGGTTAAGTAGCAGTATTTGGTTACTTCTTTGCTTTGGGTTTGGGCTTAGCCTTGGCTTTGCCTTTGCCTTTAGCCTTAGATCTAGATGTATAGGCTTCAACCACAAGCACATTAGTTGAAGCTACCTTATGTACCTCTTGTTTAGGTTTCTTGAGCATATATATCAACTCTTCAAGGGTTTTCTTCTTTTCGTTCAAGTTAAAGTTTATATGAAATTAGTCTATGATTTAGGGAGAGATTTCAACACCAAGTTAATGACAAGCTTATTCTCTATGATGAAGCCTAAGTTTGCCAACTGCTCAATATAGCCAGTCATCTTGACCATATAAGGGCAAACTTGTCCTCCCTCAGAGAGTTTGCAATCAAACAATACACTTGACACCTCATCATTTAGCCCTTGAACGAGTAATATATAACTCTTAAAGATGTGTAAGTATGGATGGACATCCATTTCTTCATGTTGTTTTTAAAGCTCATGTGACATGGAACTCAACAAGAGGCATTGAACTTCCATGGAGTCATTAAGATATTTATTAAAAGTATCTTTTTCGTTCTGGGTGGCATCAGAACTAGGCTCACAAGGTAGCGATCCCTTAAGGATGCACAACCTCTTCTCCTAACGTAGAATAATTTGAAGATTTATGTACCAATCAACGAAATTGCTTTCAATGAGCCTATTTTCCTTTTCAATACATTGGGTTTGACATGGTGATTAGTTGATCTACAATTTACAAATAAAGGAATTAATAATTCTATTCTTAATTAATGTTCATTTTAATTACGATTTAATTAATCAAAATCCTTCCACTATTTTCCTCAAGCCAATAGCCCTCACTATTGTACTCAGAAAGTTCTGGTAAACTTTATAGTGGATTGAGATCCTATCGCATTAAATCTCCTATTTCACTTTGGTGAACAAGTTCGAATTAATCAAATAAGTAAATTTCAAATTAATCAACAAAAACCTATGATCTCAAGCTAGGTTTTACCCCAACGAATCATACGACCTCAAATGTGACTCTCGGTGTTAGTAGAGTGGATACTACATATCTCCTTATATCGACAAATGCATTCTTTGCTCATGTCTCTAATATATTTCACTTTCCCTTTGACGAACAAGTAAAATACAGTAGTTAAGTCAGATCTAATATAAACATCTCCTAATTTTTTGCCTGGTAGAAGTTTACTTGTCACTTTGGTCAACAAGGTTCTAACAAATAAGGGCCTAATTAGGGCATCATATTGGAGGACACCAATTTAATTTTAAACTTAATATTTAATTAGTCTTATCAGATTAAAGTCGTATGTTAGGTAATATTCACAAAATATGCCCATCCACATACATACAACAACGTAAGAATAAACATGCTAGCACACTGTCATAACTAATGTCAAGACTCTCAAGCTAAGAAGGGTTTGATTGGTCAAACTAGGTGAATTTTCATTTTTAGGTTTTCACGCTTGTCCTTTCTCCTCTAGTCTTCAATAATTACATGGCTTTGCTTCCTAGTTACATAATTCTAAGAAAATAAATAAAAACCTTAACTAAAGAAGAATGTGGATTAAGGCAAGGTGCACATACTCTATTTCAGAATTACAATACAAAGAAAATAAATAAAATTAAAAAAAATTCACATCGGTTCTTTAGCTGTGTACTGGGCACTATGCATACATACATCCAACATATACACCCAATTAAAATTAAATTTTAATAATTATTTAGCCAAGTGTAAAATTCTTTTACTTCCTAAAGTTTTACAAAATTATTATTCAAGCCCAAAGCTTAAGAAAATTTCAAATTAGTCCAAATTTAACAAAACAAGATCAAACCATAATTTTCAACTTTGTCGGACGTGTATATGATATGTCCAATCGTAATTCTGGAATTGAACAAAATTCCAAAAGGATGTATGACTAGTGCACGACTTGAGCATGACTAGACCAATATGAAAAATGATCCAACTATGACATATATGAAGGATTTTGACAAGAAAATTAAAATTTTTAGATAATGTTCACATCATATGTAACAATGATAATATAAAATTTACATATTGTTTCAAAAAATTAAAATTTTTAGATAATGTTCACATCATATGTAACAATGATAATATAAAATTTACATATTGTTTCAAGAAATAAAACATAAAAACATGTAAACTACCTTGTACCTTGTAATTTGACTTGAAGTTTGGAAGCTTGAATCACTAAAATAAGTGATCTCTTGACTTGCACCCTTCAAGGAAGAAAAATGGATGCTTTCCCGGCAAAAGAAGAAAAAGAGAAAATTTAATATTTTTCTACATTTCTCTCTCTTTTATTAAACTAAAACTTGATATTTATCAAGTTAAAACATGTATTCAATTCTCATTGATTGATAATTAAGAGAAAATTATAATTTGACACATGTTGAATAATTTGTACCCAAAATTATTCATTCTAACTTTATAAACAATTTAAAAGTGCAAAATGACAATTTCACCCCTTTTTTGAATCTTATTCGAAAAACACTATTTTTGTCAGCGAAAAGTGTTAGCCAATCATGGATAAATATTTTCAGCTTCATAACACCATTTTCTTCCTTGAAATATGGGCGTGACCTTCAAGGTTCATAGTGACATAGCCGTGAGCCTTATATTGGACGATACGTTTAATTATATCACTGTATAACTCAAAACTATCGTTAATCGATATACTTCGTTTTTCGCTACAAAACAAAGCTCTTACTGATCATGTGGTGTCATCTAACAATGTCCCATGACCCCTACATCACAATGAAGTACAAGTTTCACGTAATGTCAAATAAACCTTTCTTACTCACACTTACTATGTAGTCTAATCCCTCCATCATTACATCCCGATTAAACCTGGATTCATGGAATGTCAAAATTCAATATTTAATCTTTTCGAATATCAAGTCATACCTCAGAATGTGCTACATCGAAACTCTTTTCATATGGACTTTTATCTACATTGGCTAATGTCTTAGATTTTCATATTTCTCGATATTCGTATAAGAATTCGACAGTAGTCGAGCTGACAGATCCCTGTATGATCATCACTTGTCATCTCGCTTAAGCAACATATGATCAAAGTAGCTTCTGAAGGAGACATGATTAGCCTTGTGGTATACACCATATGAACCATACGTTCTAGAACGAAACACAATCGTGATATCTCAAGTCAAAAGATCTATATACTAGTAAGATTTACGATGTATCATTGACTACATATTAATGCCTATGTGATCATCGTTCAGCGGTCACGTTCGATAAACAATGTAATATAATAACCTTTGATCAATTCTCTAACCATCAAATGGTTCCATTGTTTACCCATGTGCATATCCACAATGTCTAATATCATCCATTGATATACTGTGATGATATAGCACACACCCACTATGCAATACTATTGCCCAAACAGATTGCCTATGCAGGGAATGATTTGATGACGTTTATTAAAACTCATCGAGACATTTCACATGTCGTATGCATGTAGCTAATATGGATGTAATATACAACTATAACATAGATATAAGAGTGACATAGAAAACATGTGAAGTATTATTAATAATGTATATGCAAGATATACAACCCTTGAAACCAACAAAACGATTTGTTTTTAGGGCATATTCTAACAATATAATTGTCTCACGGTTGGACATGTGGCACCATGATGAGTCACGACTGGACCAACATGAAAATCGGTCCAGTCATGACACCATTAGGTGCCACCAACTATGATGTGCCATGGCTGGACTAAATTGGAAAATAGTCCAGCCATGACACCTTTAAGTTGAGCTTGAATTTAAACTTAGATTGAATGAGTTGAGTTTGAACCAACGTGAATATTTGATTCAACCTAACTTGTAGTAAATCTAAAATGAAATTGTTTTTAAACTAAGTTTGAATCTTACTACATCTATCTCAACTTCAGCTTGTTTGAACTTGACCCATATTGGATCTTGCCTTAATTTTATTTTATATATATATATATATATATAGGGTGACAAGGAACCTTTATTTGAGTCGGATCCCCTTTTTCACGTTTAATCGAGAGTTACTTTTTTTAACCTAATCATGCTTAATCAAGTCTAAATTGATAACCCTAAGCAAGTAAAAACCTGAGGTCTATTAATTAACCTTATAACTATTACATCAGATAAGTCAAAATTTAAATCTTGATATGTCAACAAAAGATTTTAAACTTATACTATTTTGCTTGGACGCCCCAACCCTTATCACTCAAACTATTAAAGGTATATATAATTCGATTCAAACACAAAAATTGGACCGAACAATTTAAAAATTGCGGGTTGGTTTGGTTTGTTTGTGTTGATAAATATTTGACAAACAGTTTTTAGTTTGAATTGTAGTTTGGGCAATTTTCAAATCAAATTAAATTATAAATTGTATTTTAAAAAAAAATACATACATATAACTATATTTTTTAGAAATTTTCAAAGAGCAATTACGTGTACAAATTGTTTTTCTATATTTATTTTGTCATTTTCTTCGTGTATATTTAGACATGGCAAATGAGTTGGGTTAACTTGAAGCATGCCAAAATGGCTTCACTTGCCACTGTAATGGGTTGTGCCAGGCCCACGGGTCTATAAGGTTGGGCCTGGGATTAAGCCCACGAGCCAGCTTGCGCATAGTGCATTAATAAGAAAAATACTTTTTTTTTATTTTTCCTTTTTTGGTAAAAGCTAGAACCGAGCAACAACAACGTTTGCTAATAGTCGTTTATGTATTTATTTATTCATTCATTTTGAATTTCTTGTGTAAACCTTCCTGTTTCTTTTCCAAATTTCATATACACTCACTGACACTCATATTAATTCTCAATCTCTCTCAGTCTTTCATTATTTTCAATCTCATATTCTCTTGTGAAGTGACTCAATCTCATTTTCAAACTCTTTGAATTTATAAACAATAATCTTTTGTGTTTACAATGTCGTTTTCATTTCAATTTTGTTAATAATTTGGTAAAATTTTGTTTTGTTTTCATCTCATATTCTCTGAATTTATAAGCAAAATTTGGTAAGTGTTGTCGTTGACACTCAAATTAAAATCCTAAATTCCTGTAACAAAAATATAGTAAAGGAAAATATGGATCGTTCTTTCGAAAAATTCCAATTAATAAGCCATTACTTATCTCACAAAGTAATAAAACTGGGGGTTTCTGAATTGAATATGAATTATAATTAAAAGCAGTAAATAAAAATCAACGAAATAATCTAAAATAAATAATCAATTAAACAAACTTTGGTCTACACTCACATCCACCATTAAAACTACAATTGATCATCGATATCCAAGAGTATCAAATTAATTATTCCAATATTCATTGTGGTATTAATTACCTGTCTTTCTTTATGATTAGTTAACAAAAAACATGTATTCTAATTAACTTTTATTGTTTAACAACTCAGATACTATCTCAAATTTAATTAGACGATAACATTAAGAATTAGAAAGACTAATGAAACAAGACAACACAAGTGTACAACGTTATATTTAATCCAGTTGATTATTTTCCTAGGAATTACAGTTCCTGATGTAGCAAACAATAAATCCCACTTGCCATTTTGATTAGATAGATTGAACAATTATAGATTCAACACTTGCTCTAGCAATAGATTATATTAATCGATAAACTAATCGCATGCTTTAGTAATCAACTAACACAATCATGAAAAATAATTCAGAAAGATAATCTATACTTGAATAATTAAAAAGATGTCTTAAAGAACAAAAATCTCACAATCCGTGTAGGTCATGGTTTCAATCCCTTCAACCAAGAGAAAAGATTCAGCCACTATATGCTATTCTCTAATTTGCCTCTTTCATATGAAATGAAAACTAAAAATTAAAAATCCTCCCTCTCCAAAAAGAAAATATCTATATATATCTCCCTTCATTCAAATAAGCTCAAAATAAAAATAAAAATAAAAATAATCCCTTCCTAAAAGGAAAACATATATACACATATTTATCCTTTCTAAATTTCCCTCCGTCTCTTCCTCGTATATTCCTTATTTTATCACAAAGTGTTCCGCTTTTTCAGCTAATAATCACCTCTTTTTTAGGAAACAAATTTTGATTTTTCTAGAATATCTCAATTGAACTAGACTTTAAAATTTAAAATTCAAAATTTGCTCTCGTCATTGCATGTGCCCAAGCCTAGTTAACATCACAGATTTTGTTAATTGGTAAGTCTGTTTCACTTTAGGTAGTTTTGGCCCAAACTTAGCTCCAAATATGTCCCAAGCTTCCTAAGTGCAAAAAGATAAATAATTTCATTAGATTGAATTAAATTTTCACATAACATAAAGAGAACTAAAAATCAAAATAATGACAATTAATAACATGATCATAAACCCTCCTCTTTCTTTTCCAAATTTCATATACAATCACTCACATTCACATTAATTCTCAATCTCTCTCAGTCTTTCATTATTCTCAATCTTATATTCTCTTGTCAAGTGACTCAATCTTATTATGAAACTCTCTGAATTTATAAATAATAATTTTTTGTATTTATAATTTTATTTTCATTTCAATTTTATCAATAATTTATAATTTTTTTGTTATAATTTAATTTATAAAAAATATTTTACAAATGGATTCAAGGTCTCATGATTTCAATATATTTGAATATTATAATATTGACATTAACGATATTATTGATGATCAATGTGGAACAGGTGAAAGTGAGATAGCCATTTGTTCGATAGGGATTAAAAAAAGTAAAAGTCTATGGTGTGGGATCACTTTGATCAAATAATAAAAACAATCGAAAGAAAACAAATTCACTGAGCAGTGTGTAAACATTATGGTTCATGTTTAGCATATGTAAGTTTAGATAGTACAAGGCATCTTCGTCGACATATTACTACTTATTGTAAAAAAAATTCCACACGAGATTAGAAGGCAAAAACAAATTGCATTCACCCAATCGAGATCCATTGGTTCTGATGCCAATGCAATGGGAGGTTCGAACATTTTTCGAACACATGGGAGAAATGTCTACTTTCACGTACGATCAAATGAAAATGCAAGATAACATAACCAAGTATGTTGTTGTTTCTGACCAACCTTTTTCTTAAGCTGAAGATGAAATTTTAAAATGGATGATGCAAAATAGTTTTTAGCTTATATTTAAAAGAATTCCTAGATCAATTCTTAGGGTAGACATTGTTAGAAATTATGAATTGATAAAATTAAAGGTTATTAGAGAATTTAGTAATTTTAATGGTGTAATTTCAATTACTTCAGATTTATAGATAGCTACAAATTAAGACATAGTGTACCTATGCACAATTGCCTATTACATTAATTTTGATTGGCAGTTATACAAAAAAGTTATTGTATTTAGAAATTTAAATTATCTGTATAAAGGTTTTACAATTTATCGAGTATTAATAAATATTTATGATGAATATAAAATTAATAATTCTATTTTTACAATGACTTTTGATAATACAAAAAATAATAACATAATTATTGAATTAATGTTTAATCATATACCCATTTCATTTTTATATTAGATATGCATGTCATATTATTAATTCAATAGTTCAAGATGGTTTGAGAATGATTAAAGCTGAGATATCAACAATTAGCCATGTCATCGCATACATTTCATCATCCCCATTACGAATACAAACATATAATGAATTATGTAAATCAATAGAATTAAGACGAAAAAAATTAAAAATAGACGTTAAAACTTGATGAAATTCAACATATCTCATATTGAAAACATGCAAAAGGTATGAAATACCTATAACATGATTCTTAAATACCCAACCAACAGATTCGAAATATCCTTCTTTTCGACAAATCATGATTGAGAGATTGTTATACTTCTCATGAACATGTAAGAACCATTAAAGATAACCACAAGCCAATATTCATGTGTGCATTATTCAACTACTTATTCAATTTTGTATCATATGGTAGAAATAAGTAATATTTTTAAAGAATATATGTATCAAAATACTTTCCAAAATATATCTAGGCAAATAGAGCAAAAGTTTAAAAAATATTGGAATGAAATTCCTTTACTTTATGTTGTTGCCACTATCTTAGCTCTTAGGACAAAAATATTAGAAGTAAAAAATTTATTTGATGCTACTAATAAAAATTTGTTAATTACTAACATTGTTAATTACATAGACAATGTTCAACAATTTTTATTGGAAACGTATAATATTCATGAACGAAAATATGGATAGGTTGGACAAAGTTTAGAACTAGAGGTAAGTAATGATAGTTTAGGCAAAAAAAAGTTGTGCATATGGTCGTTCATACGCAAAAGTAAGCAGACTGCGAGTTAGAGTACAAATTATAGCGAGTTTTATAATTATATCAATATTAGCCATTATTCAGAAATTGTTTAATAATATGGTGTTGAGAAACTAGATGTTTTGGCATAGTGGAAAGGAAAGATGAAAACTTTTCCTATGCTTGTTGTCATGCCCCAAGATCTACTAATCCCTTCGATGTCAACTATAGTATCGGAGTCCACTTTTAATGAAGGTGGATGCATGTTGGATGATAGACAATACAATTAACACCCAAACATGGTTGATGTGATCATATGTATGAAAGATTGAGTCAAAGCTGATTTCAAATTACAAAATCAGGTAACAGAAGATATCTTTGAAAAATTCAAAAATCTAGACGTTGAGAATAAGCAAATGAATAGTATATATATCATATTTATATTTGTAATTGTATAATATGAAAATTAATTTATTTGTATGTTATAAAGTTTTTCATCATATAACCGTAGTATTCCTTTGATATAAGTAAGAGATTGTTAATAAACGTTTGGGTACTGCTATTAATTTTAATAATTGAAAAATGATTTGTGTTTAAATTAATTATTAAAAAAATTTGTATAAATAGGCCACCCTATCTAAGGCTTAACCCTATACACAAGGTTGGGTCATGGGTCTTATATATTTGGGGGTTGGCTCAACTTGAAGGCCCGCAATATTACGAGCCTTAGGCCAGACCTCTAGGCCCCGTTGGCCTTGTCGGAGCTAGTAGAACACGACTCACTGACTCCTCTATGTATATTATATATATATTTCATATTTTTATTAAGTTATAAAAAACTATAATTCAATTAAATTTATTAAATAATATATATTTAGAAGTGAATGATTTTAATAAATTCAAATTATAATTTAAACCAAAACAAATTGTATTTTTTCAGTTTGTCTTGATTTGATTTGAAAATTTTTTAAACTATTTTTTTAGTTTAATTTAAAAAAATTCTTAAATCATATCAAATCAAATTGTATATATCCCTACTAACTATCCCATTGGGTAAAGGCAAAAAATTCTTGGTGCAAGAGTTTACTTTATTTTTTCGGTGAGTAAAAATAATGTATTAACGAAGAAACAACGAGTCCACAAAGGAGATTCAGGAACTTATTATGCCAAAAGGTAGGACAACGACCAAACTAAATAAGACCCTACCCATGCAAAACCCCAAAAAAAAGCAAAACCCAAAAAAAAAAAAAAAAAATTTAAAAGTAAATTCCTCTTGAGGACCTAAAAAAAAGTCTAATTCCACAAAATTAAATTGCATGTATTTTGTGCCAATTCAAATTTCTTGGAAGTGAGAACAGGCCATTGGAATTTGGGTGCATGGAAAATTAAAAAGTTTGAATTAATCGAAACAAAATTCAACGAAGAGAGTTTTTCGAAACAGTGTTAGTTCATACCGAAAAGCGCTTTGTTGTAGAAAACAACCAAATTACTTCTGATGTTAAATAAATTCATGTTCCTTTTTCCATCAAATAAAATTTACACCTCAATAATGTCAGCATAAATTCTACTGAAAAGCCCTTTGTTTTCTGTTACAGACAGAAAGCTGTTTGTGTTAAAATTCGTTATTAGGGCTGGCCCTCAATCCAGCTAACCCAATCTCAAAAATTAACTCAATTTAATTTGAATCTATTTATACGGACCTTGAGCTAAATTCAAGTCAGAAGGGTTGGTTTATTTTTGAGACAAGCTGAATTCAAAATAGAAGAAGTTTGACTTTGTCATGTTTGTGAGTCGGACAGATGATTCGATTTAATTCAAGATTGACATGTGGTTCAATTATTTCATATTCAATAATTATCAAAACGATATCATTTGTCCATTATTGGATAAAATAAGGTTATTTTGTCAATAAATTGTAAACTCTAACTACAAAGTTGAACAAAAAATTTGAGTTGAACTTGAGCGATCTTTAATTTTAACTTGAGTTTTTCTACAAGATTCATAATTCAAAACACATCTTTGACAACTTAAAATTTGACCAACTATATAATCAATCATTCTCTTATGGATCATACTAAAATGTTAAAACAAGTTACAATAAAACTATACAAATTCAGTTTTAAATATTCAATTAAATAATCAGATGATGTGTAATCATGTAATTGAATAGTTTTGAATTAACGAGATCAAGTAACACCAATCACATGATAATATATGATTCATGTATCTAATTGGGTACTTAAAACTAGACGCATATCATATTGATTTATGCTCTAACAATTTCAAACCCGCTGAAAAATCAAGGACGTGGGTTGAAATTAGTAGGGCATCAAATGAAGCTAGTCAAAGGTGAAGGGCCCAAACGTCATATTCAAGTTGTTGAGAATTGAGTTAAAATTAAAATGAACCAACCCCTTGAATAAGCTACCAATTGACTCAACCCTAACATTTCAATTATTAAAAGTCAAGCCCTCTGAACTTTCCAAGTCTAAATTGATAATTGATGATGCTTACTATGTTATAAAAGTCAACCTTCATTAATGTTTTATTTTCAAGAAAATATGAAGAATATGGTTTTAATATTATTAATTTTAGATGATTAATTATCTAATTCACATTACAAGTGAAAAATATATATACATATAGAATGCATTTAATTTGAATAATATTTTATTAATAAAAATAAAAAATTATCATTGATATAAATTATTTGAAATATTATTAAATATAAAGTAATGTAGTATTAGATAAAACTGATATGTATAAATAATTATTATATTTTATTGGTAATAATAAAAAAATTAAAATATTATTTTATTTAAATATTCCTAAAAAATTATCAGGTATTAATTAGTAATATGACTGATTAAACTAACATATTTTATATGAAAATATTTATTTTGTGTAGTTTTTAAAATATAATTAATATAGTATATTAGGATTTTTTTCGTTATTTTAATTATTTTATCAAGTTGTTATAATATAGTTTTTTTTTTCGAAAATATTCTTTATGTAATTTGTTATTTTAATTTTTTAATTATAACAAAATCAAAATTATCTTTTTTTATTACTATATGATTAAATTTTATTTTATCTGTAGTTTAAACTAACTATAATAGATTCAAGTAAAACTTAAGTCTAATTCTAACTATACTTGTAAGTTCACGAAATTGAACAACAAAAAGCTCGGTGTGTTTTGAGAATCATTATAAAAAGAAAAAAAGGAAAAAACTAATATTAAATTTAATAAATTAATAAATAATATAGAACACATGTATATGCAATTATCATCACATTGAATCGTAATTAATTGATGAGAAAATTAAATTCACAAACTAATAATAACATTGATTAGAAAAATTAAACGCTATTACCCGAAATGTGAAATGGTGAAGCGTGGTCAGTTCAAAAGTGCTTATTATGAAAGCACTTTGAAACAAAATTGGTAAAAGTGGCGACCAAACACTTACTCCTCCTCCTCCGCCTCCATTAATGAGTCTTCTCCACTGCAATTATGTAAAAATTACGTTAAGAAGAAAGGGTAATTAATTTATTAAATTCCCCATAATCACATTAATTAATTATTAACCACATAATTAATTTGACCCAAACATACTATTAGTATTATAATTAATGCTAAAATCACATTGAACTCTTATTTATTTTAGTCAAACATTATCAAATCAGTTGAAACTAAGAAGCATTCATTTAATTATTGGAGTAACTACTACTTTTTGTTTTTGTTTTTTTTTTTGGAATGACACTTTTTTAATTTCAAACTTTAAAAACGATAATTTTTCATAAAATTTCTTTAAATTTTAGGATAAAAAATATGAAAAAGATGAAAATACTTCATCATTCAAAAGATGATTTGAGTGAGAAAATGTGAGTAACGAACAACAATGAGGGTATGAGTTTTAAACTCTTGAATTTATTTGATACAATGATTGTGGAATCAATTACTAGAGCTAGAGTTTTATCTGTTTGATATGACTAATTCATTCTTGAAGAACATAATTGTTACCTATAAATCATCTAAATACCCTTCTATAGTTAAAGTTGGATAATACTAAACGAATTTTGGAAAAATATTGTTTTAAAGTTTATTGGCATGACAACTAAATTGTGTATCATATCATGTATCAGAAATCTGAATTTGCATATCGTGTATCAATACTGTATTATGTTGTTGGATACGTCTTTTTAAAAAATGATAAAAAAATTCTAATAGTCACGTTATCATCTTAAGAAAATCATAAAAACCTATTAAAATATTAAAAGGACTCAGATATATTCCTACCATGTCAACTTTTTAAAAAGATGTATTATCTTTTATCAGAAATAAGTATTACATCGAATCTTATCAATTTTTCATCGAATCTTATCAAGTATTAGATATACCTTAAAACATGTATAATTTTTCATTTGTATCATATTATATATCATATAATATTAATAATTATATTTACTGGTGGAAAAATGTCAAAAAAATGAAAACTTAATCTAATAATCCGATCTACAGTAAATATATTGTTCAATTTCGACATATTTTCTATCACAATACTAAAAGTAATTTAATAATTTAGAAACTCATAAACTATTTAATCAAATTTTTTTATCATCTTTGAACGATCTATAATATCTTTAGTACCTTATATCTTTTTTGTGTTTTATCACGATACAAATGTTACATATATGTCTAACTTAAAACTCTTTATTGTAATAATTTAAATTCTTGATAATAAAGTGTACGGTTTTAAAAGAAGAAATCCTTTAACGTTAAATAAAGTTTTAATAATATGTTTATCAACATCTCCTCTATATATATATATATATATATCTTAAATATGAATGTTCATAGAAAATACCCATTTCAAGATCGTGGTGATCATCATCACAAGTCAAAGATATGGACGACCCAGATGAATTATACAAAAAGGTCAAATGAAAATGAAATAACAAAGAAGGTGAACAGAATTGAATTTGATTCTCCAGTGACAAGTCCAAAAATCAAATAAAAATTTTGAATAATAATAATAATAATAATAATTATTACTATTATTAATTAAAGGCTAGCCCAGTCTAAACTCCCAATCATTTCAGCGGCTGACCTTTGAACCGACAATCAGACGAACCCCACTCATAAACAGAAAGCCTGCCGGTGATTTTCCTACAACCATCAATTTTCCTTCATCTGATTGCCACGTGTTGCACATCAGATGGAGGTCATACCCTTTGACTTGACGACCACAGTCAAAAACCCTAGCAATATTATTTATTATTAATTTCTCAAATTTTAATTTAATTTAATTTTTTACTTTCTGTTTATTTATTTGACCTTTAAATCTCCACCTTTCTCCTCCATCTCCATTTCATATTCTTCTTCTTGTTCTTCTTCAACTTTTTCCCTTTCAGCTTTTTCACTTTCATGGCGGTTTTACCCAGAAGCTCTTCCGGCTTGGAGCTGACGATATCCGTTCCCGGCTTCTCTTCTTCTCCTTCTCTCCCCAACTCCTCCGGTAAGCCTCATCATCATCATCATCATCTTCATACGGTTTTTTTCCCTTTTCTGATTCACGATCATGATCGCTGTTGTGATCAAACAAGGAAGCACAGAATTTAGGTCACAGATTTGATCCATAGAACAATCACGATCATGTTTATTAATATTTTTCTGAGGTTTTTGGTTGTTTTTTATGACGGAAGAACCATGTCCAACTTCGCTTCACTAGATAGGTAAACTAAGGGCTTAGTGATGGTATGCATAATCACTGTATCGAATAATTCAGGGTTTCGTTTTGTCACAGTATCTCACTGTTCTTACGAGATAATTGGTTCTTCAAACTTCTCTCGCTTCTTACAGTAACTTTTGAACGTTGTTGATGTGAAAGGTGATCAAGGGGCCTGTGGAATGAAAGATTTGGACATAAACCAAGTGCCATCAGGAGGAGGAGGAGGAGAAGAGGATTGGAACACAACGGCAAGTATGGAAGACGAAGAAGAAACCAGCAATGGAGGTCCGCCGAGGAAGAAGCTTCGTCTCTCCAAAGAACAATCTCGTCTTCTCGAAGAAAGTTTCAAGCAAAACCACACATTAAACCCCGTAAAAACTTCACCACCTCCATTTTTCCTATCATTTCACCATTAAAAAAAAAATATAATAAACACTTCTCTTTACAATAAATGTTCTTCGTTTTTACAGAAACAGAAAGAGGCATTGGCGATGCAGTTGAAGCTGCGGCCACGGCAAGTTGAGGTGTGGTTTCAAAACCGGAGGGCCAGGTACTGTTTCTGTACCCTATTTATCTTTGCTTACTCGATTAAATTACATGAATTTGATCTTGTTTTCATTGTTTTTGCTTTCATTATTTCTGTTTTTCATTGTTTTGTTGGTGGCTGGGATCAAAGTAGGGCACCATAATATCAGAAGTGTAGAATCTGAATAGACAATAGATTCTACCGTAGCTTATTGTACTTTCTTATCCACATAATAAAACCAGAAAACGATTTCTCGAAACCAAAACTTCAATCTCTTACATGCTTAAGTTCACATTCTTATATAGGTAATTCATGGTATAACAAAAATTTTCTATTAAAATAATTAAACTTTTTTCTTTTTCATCGCAGATATCAGAATTTCAGATTTTCCTTTTGAAAGGATAAGAGTTTTATTATTTTTTATCGAATATACCGCGCAAACACAGTTTGTTGTTTTGTTTTATTTGAAAAAAAATAGTAAAAATTTAGTCAATCCAATAGGAAAATAAAGAAAATAAAGAAGTTTAATTTGTTTAGTGAAAAAAATAAAGTTATGTCCTTTTGATTGATAAAACGTAATAATTCGATACTTTTAAATGTTATTATCTCAAATATACTATAATTTTCTTAGGTATTTATGAGGTGAAAGGGAGTGAGAACGTAAATTTTTGAACTATAAGTTATTGTTGTCAAATGGGTCGTTCAATTTCATAATCAGAGACATTGGAAACAAGGAAAACGAAAGGTTGTTAATGGGGTTGAATTTGAATCTGAATTAAGCTAGCCAAATTGATGCTTTTTAACTGGTCGTTGTATTTTGATTCTTATAACATATATTCAAAGAAAAGTCCAGTTTGAATACTTATAGCTTTTGAAAATTTCCTAGAAGCTGCAGGCAGCAGTCATCCACAAGTGAAATTTTACTTTGCTTCTTATATATAATGAAAATGAATACACATAAAACACATATTTACATGCATGCTCTTCGTATTATTCCTCTCACGATCACACAGTTTTACCCCACAAAAATAATAAGGATAAGGTATCAAATATCACTTTTTTTTTTCTTTATTTAAGGATCCAACTTTATCATTTTTATTAAATTGATTGAATTCTCACGTTTTTATATTGAAAAGTGAACTTTTAGTTATTTTATAAAAATGGCCAACTATTCAATAATTTTGTTAAAGATACCAGATAAACATGATCAGAATTATTTATTCTTTTTATTTATAAATAAGATGATTAATTTGGTATTTTTAATATATAAATAAACACCGATGGTTTGGTTTCTTTAATAAGAAAAACTTAAAAAAAAAAAAAAAGATAATTTGGTACTTTTATATGTTTTTAGAAGAGGGTTTTACTTTTTTTCTTTTTTTTTTTAAATTGATGAAGAGTGTAATGAATAATAAGGTAAAGATATAAAATACCCATCTAAACATAGGCCAAAAAAAGTAAAGAGAAAACTAGATGTCGAAAACGGAAGTGTCAAAATGCAAACAGGTGGCAAAAATTACACATAAAACCTGAGATTAGGTGTTGAATGTATATGGACCAGAAGGAAAGAAAGATAGAAAGAAAAATGAAAACAATAAATTAATAAATAAAATAAAAGAAAATGTTAGGGAAAGAAGACACAGACAGAAGAGAAGATGGACAAAGTAGCTCAGCAAATTTATGAAGCATTAATGATTTGGTTTTTTGGTTATGTCATCAAGCATGCTTGCCTTTTTTATATCAAAGAAAAGCAGTGGCAATGAATGGCACTAATTGTCTTCTAAATTATAAAATTATACATGAAATGATATGTGCTTGTTGTTTGGCCTCGTGTGCCAGTCAGATCATAATAAGTGAATTTGACTCATTATTATGAGAATTGCCTTTGCATTAATTCTGCTTAATTTCTATTATTATTATTATTATTATTGTTATTAAATGCAGTAAAGAGGAGTGCTAATTATAATGTTATTTCTAATTGAAGAAACCACCTTTTATTTTACGTATATTTATTATTTCTTGACGGGTCAAGAAAGTTTGAGAGAAATTGGGAGTTTATTGAATGCATTTATTTATATATTTGGAAGTTTCAACTGGGATTTTTACTTGCTTCAATTAATTAGAAGGCTCTCAGAAACTCCCCACCAGGAAATTAAGATACATTTATTTGGTGCCTTCTTTCTACAAAATTTCTTAGTGCAATCCTGGAAACCGCCTACCCAAAATTATTTTTTTAAAACCCATATCAGTTCGATCATGAATCAATGCTAAATTTAGTCTGAATCATGGTTAAAATTAGTTTTAATTATTAGATTGAATTATTCTAAGGTTATACCAGATGAATAACTTCAAATAGTCAATGAATTGTCATGTTAGATTGATTCGACCATCATATTAATGTTATACTGATATCATATGGCTAAAACTTGTTTAAAAATTTAATTCAATCGACTTGCAGGCTGACCTTTGACATAGTGAATATATTGTCCAAAACAAACTCTGTGAATTCAACTCCTCTTGAATAAAATTTTTAAAATGTCAAAAGATTAATACTTTTGTATATTATATATGCATAGCAGGCGAAATTATTCATTTTTAATATGAGAAAATTGATTAACACATCTTCATTTATCATACTAGAAAATTGAGTCGGAGTTAATAAAAAAAGATCAAGACCTACCCACATGAGAATTTTTAATTATTTTGATTCATTTTGTATTATTTAAACAGAAGTTATTAATTGTAATTAATTATAAACTATTATAAAGTAATATATAATTAATTTTTGCAGAAGCAAGCTGAAGCAGACAGAAATGGAATGCGAGTACTTGAAGAGATGGTTCAGTTCATTGACTGAGCAGAATCGGAGGCTGCAGAGGGAAGTGGAGGAGCTCAGGGCGATGAAAGTGGGGCCGCCGACGGTGATATCACCACACAGTTGCGAGCCACTCCCAGCATCGACTCTGACAATGTGTCCACGGTGTGAGCGTGTGACTACCACGGCTGTCGACAAAGGCCCGGCCACCAAAGTAAATGCCGCCTCCTCCAAACCCGCTACCATGTCCCCAAAATTGGGGACGGCCGTCCTGCAATCACGGTAGAAAAAAAAAAAAAACAAGAAAGAAACAATGTTCACAGAATGTTAATAGTAGTTTCATTATTAATTAATTTATTAATTACAAAATTAATGTTAAATTAATGCAACTGTTCATGCATTCAAGAATATTAATATATTAAAAATAGTTACCATATAATATATATCATATGATAGTAATCCATGGAAATGTTCAGAGTTTAGGGTACCTTATGCAAAGCAACATTAGCACATGTATGTAGAGCTGGCTGTTCATGTTAATAGGTTGTGTTTGTATTGTATTCTTTCGTGTTACGGGTTAACTTGAGCAATACTTGAATTATATTCATGTTGAAAATACACAATCAGAATACGACTTGTTTTATGAATGGGTTAACACAATATAACTTGTTTTAGCTTGTTTCATGAGTTAGTTGTGTCATGTTATAACACAATCTGTTAAACTTGTGTAACTTGTTTTGATATAAGATGACATGATACTTATATATGAGTTATGTTTAGGTGATAAACGATCAACCCAAATATGACTTGTTTTACAAACAAGTGGATATGAACATGACCCTTTTGCTATTTAAGCTAGTTGAAGATGCTATCGATGTACAATGGGAAGATAAAAAGTATTGTTAACAAAATAAATAGTTTTCTGATTAATAAAATAAAGAGTTTTGTCAAATAGTAGATTAATTTAAGTCAAATTATCGAACTAAACCTGTAGTTTTAATTTGACTTCAATCAAGATGAACATCCAATCAAGTCAAGTTGACTTAGCTGAAATCTAACCCTCACTGCAATATAAAAAAATAACTTGCAAACAAAACTTCAATGTTCATGAAAAATTTTCAAGTTTGTTAAACAATAACAAATAATGAAATTATGTAACTTGAGGGAAGGGATAAATTTAAAGTTTGAATTTTGACTTATGATATTTCTTATAATAAGTATCAATTTGGATACTAATTATAATAAGTCAATTAAAGATAAAATAAAACTCAATCATATAATAATATATTATTTTTGATAAAAAAAAATTAACTGATTATAAGTGCATATTACAACATTCATAAAGAAAAAAAAAATGAGCTCCTTGTGGCTCAGCTTGTCTTGAGTTGAGTTTGACTTAATTATTGTTATGTCAAGTTCGAGTTTATTATTGTTTGACTTGAAGAGTTCATGATTTCACAACTCAATGAATTTGAATATAATATAAAAAAAATTCTAAAAGTTCATAATCTTATATTCGTATTTTTAAATTTTATTTACTAACTTTAAATATAAAGATAATTGAGAAATATATAAATTATAAACCAAATTCCTTTCTCGAGCTTAAGCATATAACTTTTCAATTTTTTGAATTAGAACTTTTTTAAATGCAATCGAATCAAACTTCAATTAAACAATAATCAACTCAAATTGACTTGATTGCCTTTTTGGTCAGTTGGGAAACAAAGATAAATAAATAAGTACCACATAAGGATTTAAATTAATAATTATTCATTAAATAAAATGTAAAAGACTAAAAAGTGATAAAAATAAACATAATATAAAGATATAAACTGCTTGGTGATATGAATGATATGCTTATGGTATTTTAGAATTTGTTAAAAATAGTATCACAAAATCGAAAAAGTGAAAAATGTTAATATTAATATAGTGAGAAAGATATTAGGTACGAATATTTATGAGTTGTTAAGTTATAAAAATATATTTTGGATTATCAAATCTAAAAGTAAATAAATGTTTTATGTACTAATACATAAGTATTAACGGATGCCCATTATATTGTATAAAGTTTTGATATACGATAAAATATATATCATTTTACACATACAATATATCATACTATATATATTGTATTTGATATAATATTAGTAAATATATATTTAATTTTTCCAAGTGCCACCTTTACATGGCCCATTTGGAGGCAACCCATAATGGGTTATCTAATGGGTCAGGTTGAGATGGCTCATTTGTTGGTAGCCCATAACTATTATAGTTTGAATTGAAACAAGACTGAGAGATTTGAGTAGCATAGAATTCAATTCAGCCAAGCTTAACCAAGATCTGTTTGAAATTAGCTCGAATTTAAGGGGAAAAAAAGAAAGGTCAGCTAAAGATTGGTTTGAAATGGAAGAACTGAAACTTAAAACAATTTTAATATGGGTTTGCTCTAAATCAGTTCAAACTTGAATGTGTGAATTGATTTTAATTTGGTTAATTCAATTCAAATTCGAGTAGCTTAAATGAAATCTCACCCTAAATTTAAGTTAAAATGTGTATATATATAAAAAATATATGAGATTGTCTTGACTATCTTAAGTTTGAGCCTACAACTTATGAGTTCGAGATTTGCGATTACCGTTCTGAACAAAACTCAATCCGATAATACTTTATTCAATTCAATTACATCATTAATTCTAAGGTGAGAACATAACTACCCTAACTTTAGAGTTACAATTTCCAAAACAAAATTACAAATATTAATATAATTTTAAAATTTAGAGAATTCCAAATATACACTATTTATAACCTTAAAATTACAAAATCAGACCAGCGTAATCAATTAGAAATAACAGTCTTATAGACAAAAATAATGTTTCATGCATAAATACAAGACTGGTTGCACAAAAACTCTCGTCTTTAAATTGGGCTTTACTAAAATGCCCACATAAATTCGGGCCTAGTAAGAAAATTTTAAGTTGCACCTCAAATATTCAGACTTTGCCGTGTCCTAACATTAACGGAGATAAGTCGGATTGAATTTGGACTAAATTGTTTAACCTTGAATTCAAGATGAAATTAAGTAAGTTAAGTTTAAGTTAAAGATTGTTCCCATTTGCATAAAATGAGTCAAGTTCGAATCTCAATTTGTTGATATTTAATAGTTGAACAAACTCTTTTATATTTAAACTGATTTAAAATTAGACATTAATTATTCTGTCAGGCTTGACCTAGATTGAATGCAACCGTAATGGTTAATGCAACTGTAATGGTTAGAATAATAAAATTACGTATATTCAGTTTTGAATATTTAATTGAATATTTAAATGATGTATTATCATGCGATTATGTGACTTTGAATGTTTATTCAGAATTAATTACACATAATATTGCTCTAGATTTGAAAAATGACCTCCTCCTTTTTTAACTAAAGACTCATATCGTTGCAGAAGTTAAGACGACATAATTTAATGGATAATATAGCTCAAATTCTTTTTATACTTTCCTACGTTTTCTGTCACGTTCTCTCCAACTAAACCAACCTAAAACTAATTCCTGATCATCAAGCACCCTGGAAAATCAGTACAGCTGCCAAATGAAACCAGGAAAGAAGATAGCAAATCTTAGAAATGGGGTCAGTCCAGATTTTGCTAGCGAAATTCTGTGCCGATATTGGACAGCAACATTGTATAAAGACCCTGGTTGATATTGGAAATTTAAAATAAACTGAAAAAGTTGCAGGATTCAGAAACCTCAAACTGAACCAGACAATTGTTGAGGGGACACTATTTGGTCATGTTCCGGAGAGGCTTCTTGGATCTTGCCCGACGACTCTGTTAATCTTTTATGTCGAAATGGACCTAAGTATCCAAATCAAGTTCTTGAATTTCATGCATTGGAAATGGGTTTGTGTACTTCATGTGTTGGGTACTCACTTGGGTCATGTACATCATGTGATTGGCTATGTTTTTTAAATCAGACTGAATATTAACCCTATGAAGAGGCAGTCTGATCCAATCGATGATTAAACTATTTAACCAATTATCAAATTGGTTAAATATTTAAAAATATTATTTAAAATAATTTTGTACAATTAATCATTAAATGTATAATTCAAATTATTTCAATATAAAAATAAACTTAATTTGATATAATTCAGATTTTGAGTTCAAGTCTCAATAATGAATTAAAAAAATATTTTTTGTTGACCCAGTCAGACCAACTAGTTTTTAAAAACCATGGTGATTGGTACTTAAGCTTGAGCATACTTAACACAACAGTAGATCGAATTGAATTTGACTTATCCCAATATCCAACTTAAGCTTAAGTTTGTTTGAGTTGTTATATAACATCATTAGAAGGTTGCTGATAAGAAGAGCAATATTATTAATAAAATGAATAACATTGTCGAAAAGTTGAACAATGCCGTTAAAAAGACAAGCAAATAAAACTTAAGTCAAGTTGTTGAGTTAGAGTTCCAAATTGAATTTAACTTATTCGAACTGACTCATCTTAGCTTGAATCCACCCCATCTTCCTCACAAGAATTTTGTCCCAAAACTTTCAATTCCAACTCACAATATAACAAAGGCTCAACATGTCTCCATGCCTCCATTAAATTATCTTCCCTTCAAACACCAAAAACGAAAAAAAAAGAGGTAAATCCAAAGCGATGAGATTGAGAGATCGAGAGAAAAGCAAGCAAACAATGCTGAATATTGGAAATCTTAGCTGGCTTCTTTTGGAGAAAGAAAGAAAAGCCAAGCGAAGAAGGCAACGTGCATGAGAATTGTAAGGACCAAGAATGACATGCATTATCTCCGAAGAATGTTCTTCCACATGGCTGGCTTTGAAGGCAATAAACAACAGGATCGAGCAACCAAGCAACCCCACAACCACGAAATCGTAATTCTATGCAATTTTATTGGTCATAATAATGCTTAATTAATCTTAATGTGATTACCAATTAATCTTGTTTAGATAACCTAATCTTTACTTTATTTTATTTATATTTTTAGTGTTAGCTTGATCACAGCTCGAGATTTTTGGTGGTTTAAACTGTCCATATTTCTATGCATGTGAATTAATATCAAGATCTTGGTCCACGTTTAGATAAGATTAATTATATTAAGCTAAGTTAATTATAGTTTGGTTTCTTGTTAAGGCGGGATTTTAAAAAGGAATTAGAGTGTGTGAAGTCAATAAAATAAATAAATACATATAATTAGTAAAGAAAAAAAATGTATGAAATATCCCGGTTCATCATAACTAGAGTTACATCTAGTAAAGTTAATATTATTTTAATATCTCTTCATATGTCTCGTTACAGTGAATGTATTTACTAATAAATTGTAATATTACTCATATAAGTGAATAATATGTTTATATACTATAATTCTTATCTTTAAGAGAAAACATATTAGGATTCTTATGTTAAGACAAACCTGATTACTATTTATAAATGAAATTCCAAAACGATTTTTCATAAGTTAAACCACATTACTTACCACCTTGTAAACAAAGTGATCACCGATTTCAACCGTTTTTAAAAAGCTTTTCTCTTGTTTTTTTCACAAATTATCCCGAACGTAGTTTGGGGCACAATTGAGATATTTTTGCATCTTTTTGTGAAATGAGTTCTAAAGTTTTGAATTTATAACTCATGATACATGACTAATATTAGCATATCATAAAAATAAAAATATCTCAAGTGTTCCAACATTTTTTGAAAATTATTTGATAAATCTTACTATTCTAAGGAGGCATTTGATAGTTTTAAACAATGAAGATGCTTATTGCTTATCCATCTCTCTCTCAAGTGGTGATGAAATTAACCCCTTTAATTATTTAGCGATGAATTTGATCTATACTAAATTTTAATAAAAATTCATAAAACTTAGTTTAAACTTGTTTGAATGAATGTATAATATCAATCATTGGAGAGTTATTAATTAAATTAATAGTATTATCAAATAGATAAATAAACAAAACTATCAAATTAGAGTTTTAACTCAAAATTAGCTTGTTATAGTTGATCATAGATTTAAGTTAGCCCAGTTTGATTTCAACTCTAATAGTAGTTGATTGATAATTAGTTTGAAAATTCAAGAAATGGAGCCAAGTAATTTGTTTACCTAGGTACACAACATTGATCAAGCCCTATAAGAGGAAGAGCCTTTGCTTAACAAATGGGCTGATTTTAATTATTATTATTATTAAAAAGGCACAAAAAATTAGGAGCAAAATTTGGTCTCAAAAGCATATACTTGTTTATAGGATTGAGTAGTTGTTTGGTGGGGTTCAAGTTCACATGTGCATATCTTTTTCTAGTTTAAATAGTCTTTTAATTTATGGGGATTTAAAAACTTTGCATATTTGAAGTTGATTGAGCTTATGTGTGACGTGGGAAACTTTGGACTATTACTTCTAAAATTACCCTCTTTAAATAATTATAAATTAATTATATTATTAATACTATATGTATAAACTATGGATACTAAATAGGGTAGGTTTGAGTTGAATTAGTTTAAACTGATTTGCTAATAAGGTTTATATAAGTCTAAAATGAGTTCAAATTCGAACTTAAAGGTTATATATTGTTGAACTTGAATTTAAGGGTTTTTAGCTTACCAAGCTTATAAGTCCGAGAAAACTTAATTTAAATTAACTAATATAATATTATTTTAATTAATATGCATATAAATGATATCATTTTGACTCAATTATAGTATTGAGTTAAACTTTTGATTTGATATTGTAGTTGAACTTAGACTAAACTTCTCTCAAGCTAAGCCAAACTTGAACTGGTTAAAGGAAAGATTGTCAAGTTTAAGTCTAGGCTCAAACTTAACTTTTTCAAGCCCAATCAAACTCGAGTTGGCCAGAGTTCAAGAATGGCTCAACTTGAATCCTCCCCTAGTATCAATATGTATAAACAAGTTGATATCTTATCATGTGTTTGATGATGTAATACTTTATTTTAACTTTAATTTAAATACCCTTAGTTTGTTTATATCCATTAATACATACCTAACTGTTTATACATGAAGTATTATTGTTATTAGATTTACTAATATAAATTAGGATCTTTTAAATCAAAGCAATAAAGATACAAATAAGGGTGGATTCGAGCCAAAGGCTAGCTCAAGCTCATTCGATCTAGTAACAGTTTCATTAGAGGAATGACTAGTATCACCTGTTGGGTGAACAATGTCACTAGAGAAACAAATGAGTCAAGCTAAATTTACAATTCAAATTTATTTTATTCAAGTTAAACAATAGATTTGAACCAAACCAACTCAGTTCGAATCCACTCGTGATACAAACTTAACTCACTTTCAATGGATAAACAAGCAAAACTTTTGACAATAAAGATTGTCTTTGTATATGTTGACTCATGCATGCATCTTTGGGACACAAACCCTACCAAATTGTTTGGTCAACATCTTAAAGAAAACCCCCCTCACCACAAATCATATATCTAGATTCTTGATTTACACTTTTGAAAACTTTTAGTATCAATATTAAGTGGGGTGTGAAATCAATACCCTATTCTACTCCAAAGAAGAAAGAACCGCCGACAGAAAAAAAGAAGAAAAAAGAAATATAGTGGTATAAGTGTGATTGATAAAACAATCGACCTAAATCAACCTAAAAGTATTTGTTTAAGTAATAACGACAATTTAAGCTAAAAAATCAATTATTGACATTATCATTGAAAATAATTAGAAGGGAAGTTTATTCAGTTGAAAAAGAACTAATTTGCATTGAATTAGCAACTAAAAAACTTACATATAATAACTAATGTGAGTGATTGATTTTAAGGTAAATTAGGTAGAATGAGTGAGAAGAACAATTTTATGTGTTCTATTGAGTGGGCATGTGTTGGAATTAAGGTTGAATTCGAGCTTTGAATCTAAACATGGGTTTGCTTGAGTTTAGTTTGAATATGTTATTATTAGTTGATTAAAAATATCATTAAAAGGTTGTTAACAAGATAAACAGTATTATTGGTTGAATAAATAGTACCATTAGAGGAGGATTTGAATTGAATTATTGAACTGAAACTTTTGCTCCAATCATATAGAATGCCAATATGAATTGAGTTGGCTCAGTTTGAGTCCTCCCTTAGTTGGAATTTTGAAAAGGTGGTGATGGGGTTAGAGGGCTCCATCGTCCATCTATGTAAGCATGGTGTGGTGGTGAGTATGGGGTGGAGTGTGGTGGTGGGGATAGGCCCAATGTTCTGACTACGTCACCCCTCCAATTTTAATTATGTACTTAAAGCACCAAAAAATAGCCACTTTGAGCCACTCACTTCAACCATACTAACTATAACACTTTTTCCTTCTATCTGTCATAGCTCAATAATCTCCTTTCTAACCATAATAATGGTGACATTTTCCTGGGCTTGCAAGTTATTCACAACCGAGCTTGTGTTGTGTTGGGTTCAATTCGATTATTGTTAAGCTAGACTCTAACTCGAACAATTTAAACACATGCTCGAATCGATCTTAAGTTTGTTATTTCTTAGTTCAGTGACAGTTCACAACCCACCCTAAGCTCAAGGGTTTGGATGATAAGTTAAATATCAATAAAATCTTAAGAGTTTAAAATATTGTATTTACATCCTCGAAACATTACCTTTATCCCCTATAAAACTTACTTTACTCCTGCTAAACATTAATACTTAGTACTGAAAATTTTAGATAGCCTCCTAAGCTTTAAAGATCTACACATGCAACCCAATGTCACACTTTGAATAGGGGAAGAGATGTAAATGATAAATATATAAATTATGCGTTTCAACATATTTTTTTGAGTCAAGTTCAAGTCAATAATTTTTATTTCAAGCTTGAGCTAAAGATTGCAACTCTCAAATTCAAACTCGAATATAATAATATTCGGTTTAATTTGACTACAACCCTAGACACACATATAGTTCGAAACATCAATTTATATGTCTATGGGACCATGTCATGGCACATAAACACACAAAATTGGCTAAAACATAATAATGCCTGTCTCTATATTTTGAAATGATTTTGTTTCCTCACTTCATGTGTTTTGTTTGGGCAGTAGGAAGATGGAACAAAGCAGCCAGAAATGGGCTGAGAATATGAGATTAGCATAAGAAGAGAAAGATTTGTTTGGTTCCCGAGAAAGAATGAAAAGAATATTGAATCTGAAGAGGAAAAGAGCAAAAAAGATAAGGGTATTTTTTTTAAGGGTCATGGGTTTCTGCAAAGTTATTCTCTATTTTACAGACTTGCACGTGTGTGGTGACCCTCCATAAGCTTTGCATGTGCATGTGTTTTTATGATAGCAATTTTATATCAATAAAATTATTTACGCTCAATTTTAAGTATTTGATTAGGTATTTAATGATTTATCATTATATGTGAGTACCAAATGTGACATATAATAATGTGTTATATCGTGTCACATGTGTTTGTAATATTTTTCAAGATGATGATATAATAATTAAAAATTTCTTATTATTATTTTATTAGTATAATTTAAAAATACTTATCTTACGATACGATATAATATCTGAGATATGATATAGAAAATTTGATTGTTAATATATGATACAATTTAACTACCATGTCATAAACGGCTTGACATCGTTTTAATTGAGTCAAAGTAAATGTTTAAGTAAACAATACATGTGGAAAAATACCGAACAATATCAAAGGTAACATTACCTTTAAAAGTTTAATAATACAATGATGTCTTGTGTTCATTGGTTTAATCAGAACTCAATGATTAGTCTGATCAGAATTGATGTTTAAACGCCTATTTGTCATTTGACCAAATTAACCCAACGTTGAATTGAGTGACCTGCACTACTGTTTGATTATATATTATTTTAATTTTTATCTCATTAGTTTTAAAATTCGCTAAGTGAAAGAGTAAAAAAATTTGTTATTATTAGAACTCAAATCAAGTCCATTGGGTAAATGATATATATCATGTACCACAAGACCAAGACCACTATACTGTTTAGTTGAATATTATTTTAATATTTATTTGACAATTCTTCGGTTTGAATATCAGTCAAATTAATTAAGACTTAGATAAATCCTTTAAACTAGGTTATGTTCGATTCAAATTGAAAAAAACATTGGTGTATAATTAGATAAAATTAATCAAGTGTGATCATATTAAAAATGGAATTAAGAACAATATTAATTAGTTTAGTAAATTTAATCAATTAACCTCTTAACAACTCTTCTTTTAGGTGGAACCACATCATTGTAATGGTGTTGAAAAAAGCAAGAGAGTTGAAATTATTAATGATTTATTAGATTAGATTCCTTGGGATTGCTTCATCGAGTCTAAATCAATATAAAAATCTTCAATTGGGAAAGAATTTTATTAATGGTGGCCATCCTTGAAAAGTCTTGGAAGTTGTTACCTTTTTTTGAGTAAAATGATATTAGGTATTTGAATGTGATTGATGCTTATAACTTAATGCCTTTTCATTTTTCAATAGGATCAGAGTAATATTATATGTATATATTTTTTGTTTTTAAATAGATAATTAGATAAGTAGATAATATATTATCATGTGATTGAATATTATTTTATTTTTAATTCAAAATCATTCAATCATATGATGATACATTATTTATGTATCTAATTATATACTAAAAAATATTTACATATAATTTTGCTGATAAGATTATTTCTCTTAATACGATTATTGAAATCCTATTAATTATTCATTGGCTCAAAAGGGTTTAATTTACTCTTAATTTTTGGTTTTATTAGGATTAGTTAGAGTAAATAATCCAATCCAACTATGTCACTCTCTTTGTTTCTTTTCCTATTTAGGGTTTCTTATATTCTTAATTATCACAATCATCTAGGTATTATTAGGGTCGGATTCATATGAATTCCTTGAGTTTAAATCGTATGAGTTTAGTTTGGATTAAGGATTGAACTTATTTCCGTAAACAAACTATGTTCAATTTGATTCAAACATTTAAGTTTAAGTTAACTTAGATGAACTACAAAATTAAATTATCAAACACATAGGAAATAAGATGTTTATTAATAATATAGAGTTGAGTATATCAACTTAACTCTTTTGATTTGAAATAATGACATAAGTTTTAAACTTTTAATATGTTTTAGTTTGACCGTTCAAATTTTAATGATCGAAAATAAAGAAAAAATTTACATCGATAAAACATATGAAAAATAATAGATATAAGAATATTTCACATTATTTAGAAATTATAATAAAAATTAGTTTAATAACTTGTCAATTCCTAATGTGTTTTAAACGTGTTTTAAGTTTTAACGTCTAAAAATAAAACTATGATAAATATTGTATCCGCAACATCTTATTTTAATATTTTACTTGATTTAGATAATGAAAACATAGTTTTAACATTGAAATATAGGAATATAAAACATGTAGAAAAGAAATTTTTTCACTTCATTGTCTAGAAAAAGTTATTTTTCTTAAATGAATATACTTTCTTTTTAAAATGTTCTCTTTGCTTAATTATGTAGTAAATTATTTTTCTTGGATCGATCTGTCTACGACAAAGATGAGTAGCACATATAAATAGTAAAGTGATATGTTTGATAACTTTGAGATAAGATTTTTCTCATATGCAACATAATTTATAATTGTCTACAAGGTCGATATTAACTTGCTTAAAATCTCCCCAACTTTAAAAAATAATATTATACAAATTATGTTGGAATTCACGGCTATTTTGTTTATACGGTGTTATATTATACAAGTTAGTGTTTAAGAATGATCAATGTATATTTTTAGGTGTTGTTTTGATATTTTTAATATGTTAAGCTACTAATTTTTCATACCCAAAAGGGATCAGCTAACTCTCATTGACTCACCTAAAATCTCCCAAACTTTAAAAAATAATATTATACAAATTATGTTGGAATCGACAGCTATTTTGTTTATACGGTGTTATATTATACGAGTTAGGGTTTTGAACTTGTAAACATTATTTAACTATCCATTACTCATTCTTTATCATGCAACAAATAGGGTGTTATCCATTATTAGATGTTTCATGTAATCAGTGTCAAACCCAAAAATATAATATAAGGGGGTCAAAATTAAATAAAAGTAAAAATATAAAAGGTCAATTAATAAATAATGAAATTTAAAAATGATCAATGTATATTTTTAGGTGTTATTTTGATATTTTTAATATATTAAACTACTAATTTTTCATAGTAAAAAATGATCAACTAACTCTCATCGACCCCCTTCGAGTCTATCACTACCCCCAGTTTGAGTTTATTTAATGGAGAACCATTTTAAAATATTCGTAAGAAATAAAAATCCTAATAAAATTTGGTTTAGTAATAAAACTCTTAATAGAGTTTGGTTTAGGGATGATAATCCCAATATATATAAACATATGATTTTTTTATAAGTGTAATATCGGTTATATAATAAATACCTTTATTATAATGAAAGAGATGAAAATATATTAAATAGTACTAATTCTAATAGATGTAGTCTAGTTTTAGGTGAATTAAGATAAATCATACGTATTTTCCTTTTATTACGTGTCTATTTACTTTGTTGATTCAGAACAAAATCCCTGGGTTGCTTTCTCCCTGTTTATACTCCTTTTTTTTTATAATAGAAGTATATAATAAGCATGCATAGATTGTTTGAACTACACATATGAATAGATTGTCTGAACTCATGATTGCCTCCTTCAACTTCAGATTTAATTATCCCTTAGTCTCTATCATATGAATAAGATAAGAGTTGAAAAGTGAATTATTTGCATGAAAGAATTACTAAAAAATGGAAAATTAGAGCAACTTTTTGTGGATAAATTTCAAAGAAAAGTAGATTGGATTCATTTGAGCTAGATAAACATTGCATTCAAACTTATTTATTCAATCAATTATACGTTATTAATTATCATGCATGTCAAAACAAATATATATTTCGAACAGATTGATCCATAAAACAATAATTACATAAAAATCAAAGAAACGAATATATTTGTTATTTGTGAAAATTCTGATTTCTCATAAAATAAAATAAAAATGATAAAAGATCGACAAAATATTCTATTATAAACACCTTACAATTAGAAAGTTTTAAGTCTAATTTGTGTACTAAAAAGATTATCATGGATAACACAAAATTTCTCGGCCAATTCTTTATATATATATATATATATATATATATATATATATATATATATAAAATGTCATGTAGGGCTTGTCCAAATGCGAAGACAAAAAATGTTGGAGATGATTCAAACAATTGTTATCAACAATACTATTTTTGGGCAGTGACATTACATGAATCGATTCCTGTAAAGTAGATATTTTTGTCATGAAATTATAACTGTTCTATCTTTTTTTAATTTGAAATTAATTTACGTGGTCAACAATTAGACTAAAACTTTCATTCCCTAATTCTAATCGTTAATCAAATAAAGAAAACTTATGAATTTATAATATTTATGTATTCATTTTAAATTAAAAATATTATTCAAATATTTTTATTTAATTTAAAATTTTCATTCAAGATTTTGAATCGATGATATTAAAAATATCATCATCGATTTTATAACTATTACACTATAAAATCCAAATTTAACTAATTTCTAGCTCAATGGTTGGATGCCACATTTTGACTACTCAAGCCAACTTTGAAAACCAGTATCTATTATTTTGTTTTTCCAAAACAAAAAGTCTCTCAAAATTCAACAAAACGGGCCTGGTTTCGGGTCGGATTATTTCTTCCTCACACCTAAAGACTTCCCACGTCACCAACAATGCCACCTGTACTACACCCTCAATCCACTCCTCTGGTTAAGTCAACCATGTCAGGCGGTTACTTTATAATTGGGCCTGGGCCCGAATCCTGGCTCATTTAGAGTACAATCTCCCTCTCTCCCTTCCCGTCTATAAATTTTCCTGAACTTTCACTTCTCGTAAAAAAAAAAAAAAATCTCTTTCTCTTTATAGCCTTCAAGTTTCAGCTCCCCTTCTGAGCTCTGCAGAGCAGTTCGTTATATAACGGTTTCTTTTCCACTTCCCATTTTGCCATCCTCCCTTTTCTCAATGCTATTCATTTCCTTCTCTTCATAACCAGCAACAGATCTTCCATTTTCTGCAACAAAATCCTGTGAAAAAATGATCACCTGGCACGATCTTTACACCGTCTTGACGGCCGTGATTCCCCTCTACGTCGCCATGATTTTGGCCTACGGTTCCGTCCGCTGGTGGAAGATTTTTTCGCCTGACCAATGTTCCGGCATCAACCGTTTCGTCGCCATCTTCGCCGTCCCTCTTCTGTCCTTCCATTTCATCTCTACTAACAATCCTTACGCCATGAACTTCCGTTTCATCGCCGCCGACACGTTGCAAAAAATCATCATGCTGTTCGTGCTAGGGATTTGGACTAATTTCACTAAAAACGGCAGTCTTGATTGGATGATTACGATTTTTTCTCTTTCGACTTTGCCAAACACTCTGGTTATGGGGATTCCTCTACTCATCGCCATGTACGGCGACTACTCCGGCAGTCTCATGGTGCAAATCGTGGTGTTACAGTGCATTATCTGGTACACTCTCCTGCTGTTTCTCTTCGAGTACCGCGGCGCCAAGATGCTGATCACGGAGCAGTTTCCGGAGACCGCCGCGTCGATTGTCTCGTTCAAAGTGGACTCCGATGTGGTCTCACTCGACGGGAGGGATTTCCTAGAGACTGATGCTGAAATTGGCGACGACGGAAGGCTTCATGTTACAGTGAGAAAATCGAATGCTTCTAGAAGATCTTTAGGGCCCTGTTCACTTCCGGCATTGACTCCTCGGCCTTCAAATCTCACTGGAGCCGAAATTTACAGCTTGAGTTCGTCGAGAAACCCGACTCCGAGAGGCTCCAATTTTAACCATGCCGATTTTTACAACATGATGGGCGTCCAAGGATTTCCAGGCGGAAGACTTTCAAATTTTGGCCCGGCGGATTTATACTCTGTGCAATCCTCCAGAGGACCCACTCCAAGACCTTCAAATTTTGAAGAAAATTCTGGACAAACAATTTCTTCTCCGAGATTCGGATTTTATCCTGCTCAAACTGTACCCACTTCATACCCGGCTCCGAATCCTGAGTTCTCGAACACCATTTCTAAAGCTGCAAAAAATGTGCAGAATCAGAATCAGAATCAGCAGCAACAGCAGCAAGTGAATTTGAACAGTAAAACAAACCATGACGCTAAAGAGCTTCACATGTTTGTGTGGAGCTCCAGCGCCTCCCCCGTCTCTGAAGGCGCCGGCGGGTTGCATGTTTTCGGTGGAACGGATTTCGGAGCGTCGGAACAGTCTGGCCGCTCCGATCAAGGAGCTAAAGAGATCAGGATGTTGGTCACAGACCACCCTCAGAATGGTGAACACAAAGGTAAAAATTAAAAAAAAAAAAATACAAACATTATTGTTTCAACAGTAATCAGATTAAATTATTAATCAAAATTTAAAAAAAATTATAATTTTTTTCACTGAAGCTACTCCGCAAACTGGGGATTTCGGTGGGGGAGATTTCAGCTTTGCAGGAGAAGAAGAGAGGGAGAAAGAAGGACAAGCAGGCACAGGATTTAACAAACTGGGGTCTAGTTCAACAGCTGAGTTGCACCCAAAAGCTGCTGCCGGAGCTGCGGATTCCAGTGCCGGAAAAATGATGCCTCCGGCGAGTGTTATGACCCGTTTGATCTTGATCATGGTTTGGCGCAAACTTATCCGTAATCCCAACACATACTCCAGTCTAATTGGATTGGTGTGGTCTCTGGTTGCTTTCAGGTAAGGATGGAAAAACAAAAATTGAAACATAATTCAACTGTTAGCATCGATTGAAATCTGTTGTTGACTCTGTTGCAGGTGGCATGTGTCAATGCCGAAAATAATAGAGAAGTCAATCTCAATTCTGTCGGATGCCGGTCTCGGAATGGCCATGTTCAGCTTAGGTGAGTGATTTTCTATTACTGTAAATCTGTTTTCTTACTTCCCAAACATTCTCCTTCAAGCCTCATTTCCCCACTGGGCGGGCTCCGTTTCTTCAAATGGTACACAGGATTAGGGTTGGACTTGGATTGATGTTTGGCTCGGTTCGAGCCAAATTTAAGTTAGAGTTTCAATTTGGTAACTCTGTTCAAGTGCTACTTCAATCTCCTTTTAGTGATACTATTTACCCTAATGACGATTTACAATGACATTTTCAACTAGTTCGAAAAAATTCGATTTCAATCTAATCATTTAAGATTTAAACCGAATTCAAGTTAGCTTAAGTTCATATTATGTTCGATTTAAATCTAACTTTATCCAAAAAATTATACTAACTTAGAATAACACAAAGAATCTTGGAACTCTATAAAGATTGCAATTTTACATTTCATATAACACTTTTTTATGTTATGTAGCTTAGCTTGAATTCAATATGAATTTCTCTCTAGTAATATTATTAATCCTGTCGATGGTTTTCTACAATATTGTTGCTCGATTTGAATGATTTCAAACTCAAACCATATAGGATTCGAATTAAACTTAAATCAGCCCATATTCCAAGTTTTTCCGGCCACCCAACTGGAGCATGGAGCGTGGTAGGGCAAAGTAGTTTGATGGCACAACTCACAGGCACAGCCATTGAATTTGGTCAGCTTTTTATTATCACAAAAAGTTTTATCAATTGGGTTCGGTCACAAAAGGTTAATGTTGACCACCCGACATGTGGGTCAGGTTAGCTAATGAGCGACGTCGTTTAGCGGCCCAGCGTTGGGTGGCATCGGTTGTGAGAGATGCCAAAATGGTCCATATAAACACAGGGTAGTTAAAAATTGAAATTGAAATTAAAATCAAAACAATTTTTTTTTCTAATTTTTATTGTTTTGGTGACAGGTCTGTTCATGGCTCTCCAACCTAAAATCATCGCTTGCGGCAACTCGATTGCAACATTTGCCATGGCCGTTAGGTTTCTCACCGGTCCAGCTGTCATGGCTGCCGCTTCCATTGCCATTGGCCTCCGCGGTACCCTCCTTCACATTGCAATCGTTCAGGTAAAATTTCACCATGTACTTCATCTAAAACTTTGTTTTCATTATGATTCTGTCCATTATTTAACAACCCTTATTTTCAACAGGCTGCATTGCCTCAAGGGATTGTCCCATTTGTGTTCGCAAAAGAGTACAATGTGCATCCGACAATTCTTAGTACCGCGTAAGTGAAAATTCTTTAATCATTATCAATAATATTTGATACACTATCAATTGGTATAAATTAGATTTATAAATGCGTTGAGTTACTTGTGTTTCGGTTCAATTATTGTCGATTCAAAATCGAGATTGAGCTTCTTGTTATTTAGTTCAGTGAGTTATTAGCTTGACTCATATATAATATCAATAATTTTCTAAAAGTTTAAAATATTTGAATATATAACTTAATTTACAAATATATAATTTATGAGGTTTAATTGTGATCTATCAGCTAAACTTGAATTGTCATTCCTATATTAAGCTTAAGCAAAAATTTTGCCTAAATGCAAATAGTCAAACTGGAGTCAAATAATATTGAGTTCAATTTGATTGCAACATTGATAAATGCTAAGATATTATTATGTGATCAAATAGATTTTTTTTTTTTATTAGTTTGTTGATTTTAAAACTATATATTACAATTTTGCAGGGTTATATTCGGGATGTTGATAGCATTACCAATTACTCTAGTCTACTACATCATTTTGGGGTTGTAAAATAAATTTTTCGTAATAGAAGGTAGAATTTGAATTCGAAGAGGAGAGGAAGGATAAGAAGGGCATTTTCATGGCTTGGAGAAAGCATTGATTGGCTGGCTAGAAAATCAACCGGGCTATGTTGAAACCACATGAAGATTTTCCTGGAAAATGCAAGAATGAAGAATTAATTAAGCTCCAAAGTAATTGGAGCTTAATTATAATGATAATGGATTAGACTAATAAATTAAAGCCTTGATATGAGGATGATGCCGCCCATTAGAAGCCAAAATTGTGTCCAATTTTCAAGAGTTTACTTTTTAGAGGAAGAAAGCAACAAGGAGACAATTAAGAGGGAAAAGGGAAAATTAAATAATTAATTATGATTAAATATTATTTAATTTCTCTTAAGCCCTCAATATGGATGCAAAGGAGGGTTGATTTTCTTCAAAATTCATGAATCTTTGCCATTACTAAGCGACAGAGGAAAGGATTATTGAAATTAAGGGAAGACGGTTTTTGTTTTTTGCTTTTGTTATTAGTGTTGGCCTTTGACTGTCCTTAGATCTAGCAATTATTTGAGTTTGCTGTTTTGCTTTCAATTTGTAATATTTATAGAAATTCAACTTGTCAATACAAAGACGTATTTTTGTAAACTTGGCAAAACCACTATTTCTCATCTGTTTTTCTATCTGAATGACATGTTCCTACCTTTGAATTTTAAAAATGATATTTTCTCACTATTTTAGAAGATAATTCTAACCGATAAAAAAGTATTTTCACTAGTTTATATGATTTTATTGTATAATTAATACTAATTATTTGTGTTTCTTATTTGCTTTGGATTTATAATGTCTATAGAAAATTAGAAGTTCAACTTATTAATACAAAGACATATTTTCGTAAATTTAGCAGAACGACTATTTCTCACCTTTTTTTTTTTCATCTTTGAATTTTAAAAACAATATTTTCCCACTTTTTGTCTAGTTTGAATGTTAAATTTAACTAGTTAAAGCGTATTTTTGTTAGTTTTTATAATTATGTTATATAATTAATATCAATTATTTGTGACTATCGTTTTGCTTTGGCATTGTAATATCTATAAGAATTCAACTTATTAATACAAAGACATATTTTTATAAACTTGGTAGAACGACTAGTCCTCACCCCTTTTTTTCTCCGAATGACAGGTTTGTACCTTAAGAATTTTACAAACAATATTTTTCTACTTTATGCCAAATTTGAATATTAAATTTAATTGGTTAGTGGGTTTTCTTTGTTAGTTTACAAATTTATATTTACATTTATCTTTTTACTTTGTAATTGTAATATCTATAAGAATTCAGCTTGTTAATACTTTTAGGTAAAGAGATCAGGGAACAAAATTAAAGTTCAAAAAAGAAAAAAGGTGAGAGTGAAAGATGTTGGAAAAAAACCAATGTGTCTTTCTAATTTGCTTTGTAGGTTTTGTAGTTTTGCTTATGTAGAAGCACTTTTGAGGGCCCTCCTTCAGCTTTCTGGTAAAACTTAGCTGAGTGAGTGAGAAGAATGAATGAGAAAAGTGAAAGGAAAGAGGAGATTACACACATGGATAGCTTAGCTGCAGTCAAAAGCAGCTTTTTACTTTTGCTTTTGCTTTTGGCGTTTGATGTGCCCATAATCCTAACCCTAATGTAGGGAGGGTAGTGGGGAGGTCAACAATTTCAACTGTCTAAAAAATAAATTCATTTCAACATTCAATTCAATTGAAGTCCCCTGTGACAAACAATAAAAAAAAAAAAATTACAACTCATATTGATTCAAAACTTGTTTGAAATCAATTTCAAGGGAAATTAATTAAACCAGACACTGAATTTGCCGCTTAAACATTTTTCGGTAAGATTTATCAACTTTTATCTTTTGAGCAAATTATATTTTTATTCAAAAATATCCTTCATCCTATTTCTTTTTATTTACAACAGTTTTCATAGATTAAACTTTTATATTTCAGAGTATACAGATTAAACTTAATTTTTCTATAATGAATAAAATTTACAGATGAAAAATAGGTTAATTTAGGATATAATAATTGATATTTATATATCTTTATACATTTATAAAATGATGAACATAAAACGGTGCGTTTTTTTGAACAGGTGCAAAAATGTGAGAAAGTGTAAAAGGGTGTATGAAAATGCGAAGGAATGCGTGAAAATCTGAAAGGGTACGTGAAAATATGAAAGGGGTGTGTGAAATCGTAAAGGGGTGCGTCATTCTTTTAAGGGGTTTGTGAAATCTTAAAAGGACCTTAAAAGGGTGTGTCAGCTTCTGAAAGGGGTGCGTCAGCCTCTGAAGGGGTGTGTAAAAGGGTGCGTCATAACCTGAAGGGGTGCATGAAAGGGTGCAGCAACACTAAAGGGGTGCGTGAAAGTATAAAGGGGTGCGTAAAACTATGAAGAGGTGCCTGAAACTGTGAAGGGGTGCGTGAAAGTGTAAAAGAGTGCGTAAAACTGTGGAAGGGTGCGTTAAAGTGTAAAGGGGTGTGTGAAATTGTGAAGAGATGCGTGAAAATGTGAAAGGGTGCGTGAAAATATAGAGGGGTGCATAATAATAATAATATATAATATTATATATTATATATAAAGGGGTATGGGTCCCTTTGCATTTCCCGCACCCTTCTACGCACCCTTTTATTTATATATAAAAGGGTGTCCTTTTGCATTTCCTACAGCTCTTTATATATATATATATATATATTCTATGCACCCATACCCTTTCACGCACCATTTCCAAATTCTTGCACCCTTCCATGTATCCACATCCTTTCATGCACCCTTTCATGCACACGCACTCCTTCCCGCACCCCTTCACGCACCATTTCCAAATTGTCGAACCCTTTCACGCACCCGCACCCGCACCCTTTCACGCACCATTTTCAAATTGTCGCATCCTTTCACGCATCTATACCTTTTCTCGTACCCTTTCACACACCTTTTCCAAATTGTCGCACCGTTCTACGCACCCACACCCTTTCACGTACCATTTCGTACATTTTCGCACTTACTTGGAAAAACGTACCATTTTGAAAAAACACCCGGTATATCCATCATTTTGTAATTGTATAAAAGTATATAAAAATAAATTATTATATAAAAAATTAATCTTATTCATTACAAAAAAATTAAGCTTAATACGTATTTTCTGAAATATAAGAGATTAATTTGCGAAAGCTGCTGTGAAAGCTATTGTAAATACTGAGATATAATATGAGAGATATTTTTGGAATGAAAAATATGATTTGCTTAAAAAGGTAAAAGTTAAGAATTCCTATCGAAAAAGGTTTACGCAACAAATTTACTACTTATTTTAATTAATTTCCCCAATTTTAGATTTGGGAAGTTGAATCTCATCATGTCAACAGTACGCTAGTCAAAATTTTTTATATCATATATTACATAATATATTATAAGATATGACCTACAAATATAATAATAATAATTATCATCTTGGAAAGTATTATGAATAGTCTCAAATTCTAAAATTTTTTGGATACACTCTTGCAACATCATTATTTTTTTAAAAAAATATATCGATTCATATGAGTGATATATATTATATTGTATAATACATTTTTCACATATTTTATCAGTTTTGATACATATTATGATATGTATTTTTCATCAGTATTGTATGATACGTCTAGTGTATTGTAAGATACTAATAAACAAGATTTTGACAATATTCCCATCAACCAAAACCTTTCTCACTTTCAGTAAGACTATGTATATATACATTTAAGTACACGAATAAGTAAATACGTGATGTTTGTTCATATGATTGGATGATTTTAAATCAAAGATAAAGTAAACTTAATCACATGGTAATACATCATTTATATACTTAAAAATATGTACACATATTATTACTCTTTTACTTTGAAATTCTCCTATTGCCCGAAGGAAACATATATACTACAAATTCAAAAATACATTGAAACCCTAAACCCTCTTTAACCCTACTATTAATTATTGAAAGTAATCTTCTAAACCCTAAAATTAATTGATTAATTGATAGATCAACGAAGAGATTATGCATTGAAGCACTAAAGACCAACATGCCTCTATAGAAAGGGATGGGGGTTTCTGCATTGAGACAAACTCACCAAGGCTCCTTCATTTTCACATGCTCGTTTTTGAAGATTCTAACATATTGAAATTTAGCTCTTACCCCACGTTTATTTCATCCTTTAATAGTTAAGAGTGGAGCTAAAACCTAACCGAGTTAGTTTGGTTTCAAAAGCCGAGTCAACTCAAATTTATTTAGATCAATTTTGACTCAGATTTAAGCTAAAAGGTTAGTTCATTTCCAAAATCAAGTTAAACAAGAGTTAGAGGGAATTTGACTTGGTTTAACTTATGAGTCGAGGATGGTTTGATTTGGTTCGAGTTTGACTCGTAACTCAATTCAAGTCATATCAAACAATTGTTAAAACAATGTTATTTGTCCATTATTATGTCAAATGATATTGTTTTATCAATAAGTTATGAGTTTGAATCAAATTTCAAATTTTAAATTTAGGGATTAAGTCAAACATACATTATCTTTAACTCATCTCCACTCCACCCATAGTTAATAGTGCTTTTAAAAACTAGACCAGTCAGTTTACCCCTTGTTAATATTTATTGATATAATTATTTTCAATATTTTTAATATTCATCCAAACATTAAATCGGTTTGATCATTGATCAACCAATCTGATCGTTAATTAACTTAAACCAATTCTTTTACTATGTCAAAACCCAATTCAGGTTTCAAAATATTGAGTAGTAGTATATGTACAAACGATGAATACTGATGGATATAAATAAATTAATATGTTATTATGTGATTGAGTATTAATTTATCTTTAATTTAAAATTATTTAATCACATAATAAACACTCAATTTGTTTATATTCTTTAATTACACTATTTGTACAAAAAAATATTATTATATAATTAATCCCATTTCAATTTATATTCATTCTCTTTAAGTTAATTTTATTTTTCCTCACAATTAATTCCAGTGGTCCTTGTAAGCACAATGTAATTTTGGCCTATACTTAGCCTGGACTACACTTAGCCAAATACGTCTCAACAATGAATGTACCTTATTATACATACATCCATTTTCCTTTTATAAACTTAATTACTATTATAATTAAGTAATACTTTATGTATTAGACATGATAGTGGATCGTGCCGACTTCAGCCTAGCCCACCATGTCTATGGATTGTGTTGGGCTAAAGCTTACATAGTAATGGGCCTTTCATATCAGGTCGGCTCACATAAATGTGAAGGCCCTCGGCGTGACCCTATATATATAGGGTCACACCGTATCGAACCCTTAACAGGCCTTCTGGCAGGATTGCCTATTATTTAAATAATATAATTTATTTTTTTAATTTTTATTATTATATAAAATTGAATAAAACTCATTTTGCAGTTACTAAAACCAAAGACAATATCTCAAAAATTTTATTGATAATCCTTCACTTGTGGTGGAGGAATATTATGGTCATATGATGAAAAAAATTTGAAGATATTGCAAATCAATTCATTTACATAAGGTATAGTTACAAATATAAGTTCAATATATATATAATCTACTTATCCTTAATGTTCAGATTTTTGAATTCTTCAAATATATATTCAACCACCCACCAAAATCTATAATTTGAAGTTAGCTTTCACCCAATCTTTCTTACACACGATCATCTAGACCATGTTAGGGTGTAAGTTCAATTGTCTATCATCAAATATGCATCCACCTACATTAAAAACATATTTCGATGTTATAATAAACACCAGAGAGGTTAGTAGATCTTGTGACATTATGGAAAGCACAAGAAAACTTTTTTTTATTTACTTTCCACCATAGTAAAACATCTATTTGTTGTCATATTGTTTTATAAATTTAGTTTAATGATCAATATTAATACAATAATGAAACTTACCAAAATTTGAACTCTGACCCACATGTTACTTATCTTTGTACAAGAGCGACCATATACGTAACTTTCTTTTACTTGAACTACTTGAACTTACCTATGGTTTAGGAGTTTGTGTCCTCTTTCCGTTTTTATTTTCAAAAATAGAATACATTTCAAATAAAAAATCTTAAACATTGTCCATTCTATTAGTGTTTGTTTGTAACAAATTTTCATTTATAGTATCTAAAAAATTTTGTATTCTTAATAATTTGGACTTAGGATTTAAAACAATGGCTGCAATAAAAGTAAAGGTACTTGTTTCCAATATTTTTTTGAAGTTTTCCTCCATTTGTCTAGACATTTCTTGAAAAGTCCTATAATACATATATTTTTTAAAAATATCACTTATTTCTAACATATTATATAAAACTGAACATGTAGTTTGATAGTCTACACATAAACATTGGTCCGTGGTTGACTTTAAGGGCTTTAAAATGTTCATTAGAGCCATGTAAATCTCCCAATCATAGTCAATCAAAAAGACAAGATTTTAGAATTTTTTGGTTAGGTATTGAAGAAGCGTGTTATAGTTACTTCATACCATTCACATACTTTCAACATAATTCCACCTAGTTCTAACATCAGCTTTTAACTTTTTTGTTTTAACTCTATTGACTTACAAAATTATGATATGCTTAAATCTATGATGGGATGATGAAATGTAAGCAATAGTGTGTCTAATTATTAATATTTGATCTTTAGCTAAGCTCAAACAATTTTAACCTATTAAATTCGTAACATGACATACACATCTAATATGAAATAATTTTCCATTAAATGGAACAGATAATCAATTAATTCAATTACTATATTATTATTTTTTGTATTATCTAAAGTAATTTTAAAAAATAGTGCTATTAATTTTATATTCATAAAAAATATTAGTTAATGCTTGATAAATTGTAGCACCATTATAAAGACATTCTAATGACCTAAATGCAATTACCTTTTTACAAAATTGTCAATCAAAATCAATGTATTAGGCAGTTGCACTTCGATATCCTATGTCATGATTCGTTTCAATCCATAAGTCAAAAGTAATTGAAATAATACTATTAAAATTACTAAGTTCTATAATTTTTAATTTCATTAATTCATATTTCTTAACAATGTCTAACCTAAGGGTAAGCCTAGAAATTCTTCTAAAAGTGGGTTAAATATTATTTTGCATCATCTATTTTAAAATTTCTTTATCACAAGAAAAAAATGTTCAGAAGCTACAACATACTTGGTCATCTAGTCTCACATTTTAGATTGACCGTAGATGAAATTGGACATTTCTCCAATGCCCTTGAAACCGCTTGAACCTTTTGCTAAACTGGCACCATCAACGAATTGTGATTTGGTGAAGGCAATTTGTTGTTGCCCTCTCATGTTGTGTGAAATTTTTTTACAATATTTTGTAATATGTTGGCAAAGATGATTGGTGCCACCTAAATTAGCACATGTCAAACATGAACTACAATGTTTGCATATTCCGTCAAATTAATTTACCTTCGATCGTTTTCTTTAATTGATCGAAGTGATCTCACATTATAGACTTTTGCTTTCCTTTTTTCCCCGTGGAGCTTATGGCTATCCCACTTTCACATGTTGGTGCTCTTGCTTCAAATACATTGTCAATAATATCATCAATTTCATAATATTCAAACATATTAAACTCATTTGAGCCTAAATCCATTTGTAATTTTTTTATTAATGAAAAATAATGAATGATTTGAAATAAAAATGGAAACTAAATTTTACACATAGATAAATATTGATTAAGAATTTAGAGAGTTTGAGAATGAGAGATTGATGTTGAGAGAATATAAGATTGAGGAAAATGAGACATTAAGAGAATTAGTGTATGATTTTTGGGAGGGCCGACGATTCATATAGAAAAAATTTATAGCAAAAAATAATAAATAATAAAAAAACTTGATTTTTGTGCAGGCCAACGGCTTTTGCAAAGTTGTTCTACACATATAGAGGCAAATATATATATATATATATATATATATATTTTTTTTTTAAATTCGCCCTCACGATTGTGGGTTGTGTTGGGTTGGCTTGTATGCCTGAAGTCTAGGCCCATGCCATGACCCAGATAGCCCGTGGGCTTGGCATGGCTCACTATAGTAGTGAGTTATGCCCCTGCATGCAGAGCTAAAAAGAAAGGGCCTAGGTCAAGCTAGCCTATGACCTGACCCCTTTGCCACCTTTATTATGTACTAACGATATAGATAAATTGATGTGTTATTATGTGATTAAATAATTTTAAAATAAAAATAAAGTAAATAATTTAGATTAAGGTTTGACCCAAATTGTAATACCCTCAGATGCGTTCTAGGGGCATTTGTGTCTTTTGATTCTACTTTGAGACATTTCCAGTTTTAAATGCATATGTTGAAATGTATGTGTGTGTGTTATATACAACAATTACAAAAAGGTAAAAGGGTATATGTGTGTGTGTGTGTATATATATATATATATATCTAAAGAGAGAAAAGACAAAAACAAAGGAACACTTTATGCATTTTTTCCATCTTCTCCCGTCTCTTCCAAAAGCCAGTAGCTTTCTTCATGTTTTTGTGAAGGAAAAGTGGGTGATTTGAAAGAGTTTTGGAAGATAATTAAGGAAGGAAAAGAAGAGGAAGCACTTTGAAAGCCTTGGTAACCAAAAAATCTCTTTCTTTTCCCTTTACCTATGTTTATATATATTGGATGCATGTTATATGAATATGCTAGTGTGTTTTAGTGTTGATTTAAGGTGGTTTTGGTGATATAGAAAGCAAAACAAAGAGGAGAGAACCAATTTGCAAAGATTTAGCTTGAAACAAGATAAGAGGTATTATGCTTGATATGTTTCATGTTTCATACTTTTGATTCCTTGGCTGTATGTTATAAATGATGATTTTGAAGTTGAGAAATGTTGTTTTACCATTTGGGGTATCCATATGTGTGATTTTGTTCATGGCAGAGAGTTGGATAATATTTACAGTTTTATCACTGAATTCGTCCCACATTTTGACTATCTTATCTAATGAATCATAAGTGCTATTATAGCTTGTTGGAAAGCTCTTTGAATCCTCTTTTCAATGATATATAGCTTGTATGAATTAGAAACTGTTTGGGCTATTAAATGGTATGAACAAAAAGACTATCTTACCAAATAAATAGTAAATGCAATTTTTGCTACTGATTTCGTCCCATGTTTTGATTGCCTTATCTGATGAATTATGAGTACTATTATAGCTTGTTGGAACACTCTTTGAATCCTCTTTTCAATGATATATAGATTGTATGAATTAGAAACTGTTTGGACTATTAAATATTGTATGAACCAAAAAGACTATTTTACCAAATAAACAGGAAATAAAGGTTTTTGCCACTGATTTCATCCCACATTTTGACTGTCTTATCTGATGAATCATGAGTGCTATTATAGCTTGTTGGAAAACTCTTTGAATCCTCTTTTATAGATATATAGCTCGTATGAATTAGAGACCATTTGGACTATTAAATTGTATGAACAAAAAGACTGCCCTACCAAATAAACAGTCCCGTAAATAGTATTTCATAGTTTTTGGAAAGAAAGAAAGAAAGAAAAGGAGAAGAAAAAGGAAAGGAGGAAAGGAAGAAAGAAAGAAAAGAAAGGTAAGAAAGGAGAGAAAAAGAAAAGAAGAAGAAGAAAAGAAAGAAAAGCAAGAAAAGGAATTTATGGCTCAAGATTTAAGGGTCGTCCCAAGAGTATGGTCTAGTCAGTTATGAATAGCTTTAGATGGAAGCAAGATTAGTAAGATATAATGCACGCATGCATGCCATGAACTATGATGGGGCACTTTACACTACATCGCCTACAGTAAGGCACATCCGTAATAGGAGATAAACCCACAGTAGAGCATGCTCATAATATAACACAATTCAGATTAAAAATAGTGTAGTGAGAGAAAGGAAGAGAGCTCGAGCTTAGAAAAGTATCAAATCCCTTTAGTCAGCTTCTAGAAAGTATCAAATAGACACCAGATGGTATAAGGTATGACTCAAATAGTAAAGAATGAACTAGATTATCCCCTCGATTTCTTATGGAGGTTATGATGTGAGGTTAAGTCCCGAGAGTGAGTTAAAACAAGAAAAGAGATAGTTTACTTAATTCTTTCCCCTTACTGAGTGTTTCTTATCTCTCATTTCCTTTTCTTTCATGATTGCAGGTACAGGTGATCGAGGTAGCTACGAGGCAAGGTTAGGTCAGTGAAGATAAATCTAGACTAGGGCTGGTTATCTATGGTTTTTGTTACATATATATGATACTGCTGATTTTTAGCCCTATTCAGTAGTTGTATAGTTGTATCTAGGGGCATGTATATGATTACTCCATAATCTTAGATGTTTCAGATGAGTTTCCATATAGGATATATACATCTTTTGTTTGCTTCCAGATTTTCAGTTTTCTTAGAATAATTTCTAAACACTTTTAGTGGTACGTTCATTTTAAATTATTTTTCTTTTTAAAAATAGACATTTCAGATATTAATTCGTAGCATTTTTCTTTCGGTGGATAGTACTTCTGGGGAGAGATGTTACACAAATTGAATTGGTTTGATATGCAAAGTTGACTCAACTCAGTTCAACTAGACTCAATCGAACTTGAGTCGAGCTCAAGTCGTGAGGGTTGACTCATTTTTGTAAGCGAACCAAACTTGTGTTAGAGAGAGCTTAACTCGATTTGCCTTGTGAGTCAGATAGAGGACTCGATTTGGTTTGGGTTTAGCTCATAGCTCAATTCGATTCATATTAAACAATTGTCAAAATAATGTCGATTAGCCATTATTGGGAAAAACAATGTTGTTTTATTGATTCGTTGCCATTGTTAGAAAGTATTACAAACAATCTCAAATTCTAAAATTTTTTAGACACACTCTTACAACATCATCATTTCTTTAAAAAAAGTATATCTATTTATATTGGTAATATGTATTATATTGTATAATATATTTTTTTATATATCTTATCAATTTCGATACACATTATGATATGTATTATTTTTCATCCGTATTATATAATACATCTAGTGTATTGTAAGATACTAATAAACATGATTTTGACAACATTCCTATCAACCAAAAACACATTACTTTTAATAAGACTATATGTACATACTTTTAAGTATACAAATGAGTAAATATGTGATAAGTGTTCATGTGAATAAATGATTTTAAATTAAAGATAAAATAATATTTAATCATATGATCACTCATTATTTATATACTCAAAGGTGTATACACATAATATTACTTTTTTACTTTGAAATTCACCTATTGCTAAGTCCGAAATTTCATTTAAATGGGTTGTAGTATTGGAAGGAAACATATGCGCTACAAACTCAAAAATACATTGAAACCCTAAACCCTTTTAACCTTACTGTTAATTATTGAAAGTAATCCTCTAAACCCTAAAATTAATTGATTAATTAATAGATCAATGAGGAGATTATGCATTAAAGCACTAAAGACCAACATGCCGCTTTAGAAAGGGATAGGTGTTTGTGTATTGAGACAAACTCATTGAGGCTCCATCATTTTCGCATGCTCTTGTTGGAAGATTCTAACATATTGAAATTTAGCTCTTACCACATGCTTGTTTCATCCTTTAATAGTTAAGAGTGGAGTTGAAACCAAACCCAACTAATTTGGTCTTGAAAGTTGACATAACTCAAATTTGTTTGGATCAATTTTGACTCAAGCTTGAGCTATAAGGATTAATTTATTTCTAAAATCAAGTTAAAGTAGAGTTAGAGGGAATTTGACTTAGTTCAATTTGTAAGTTGGACAATTGATTTGATTCAGTTTGACTTTGACTTGTAACTCAATTAAGCTCATATTAAACAATTGTTAAAATAATGTTGTTTGTCTATTATTAGGTTAAATGATATTATTTTATCAATAAGTAATAAATTCAAATCAAATTTTAAACTTCAAACTTAGAGATTGAATCGAATACGAGCTATCTTTAACTCACCTCCACTCCACCCCTAGTTAATAATAATAGTGCTTTTAAAAACTAAACTAGTCGGTTTAGCAAGCTCAACTAGGAACCGGGAGCCAGTGCGATTAGATAAATGTTTTAAACAGAAAGTTTATCACAGTCAAACCTTTTTTATTTAACTTATTTAAAGGGGCAGAATTTAATGTTGTTAGATTATGCAACTATTCGAACTCAACACTTTATCAATGTAAATAATAAATGCATGACCGCTGTGTTGTAATAGAATACAACGATTCGAAATTATTGTCGGTATTTTTAATATTTATTTAAACATTAAACCGGTTCAATCATTGACAAACCAATTTGGTCGCTAATTAACTTAGACTAATTCCTTCACTAGGTTAATGCCCGATTTAGGTTTTAAAACATTGAATAATATTATATTGTCAAATGATGAACACTGATGGGTATAAATAAATTAATGTGTTATCATGTGATTGAGTGTAAATTTATTTTTAATTTAAAATTATCTAATCACATGATAATAACTCAATTTGTTTGTATTCTTTAGTATATACTATTTGTACATAAAATATTATTATACAATTAAGCCCACTTCAATTTCTATGCATTTTCTTTAAGTTAATTTTATTTTGCCTCACAATTAATTCTGATGGTCTTAACCTTGTTAGCACAATGTGACTTTGGTCTATTCTTTGCCAAATAAGAGCTCAACAATGAATGTACCTTGTTATACATACATCCATTTTCCTTTTATAGACTTAATTACTATTATAATTGAGTAATACTTTATGTGTTAGACTTGATAATGGGTTGTGCTAACTTCAACCTAACCCACCGTGTCTACAGATCGTGTTGTGCCAAGGCTCATACAGTAACTAACCATTGGTACTAGGTCACTCCTATAAATGTGAAAGCCCTTGACATAATCCTATATATATAGAGTCACACTGTGTCAAACCCTTAACGGGCCTTGTTGTAAGCTAGCCAATTATTTAAATAATATAATTTATTTTTTAATTTTTTTTATTATATAACATTAAATAAAACTCATTTTCCAATTATTGAAACCGATGATAGTATCTCAAAAATTTTATTGATAATCTTTCACTTGCGATGGAGGAATATTATGGTCGCATGATGAAAAAAATTTGAAGATACTACAAATCAATTCATTTACATAATGTATAATTACAAATATAAGTTCAATATATATACTATCTATTTGTCTTCAATGTCCAAATTCTTGAACTCTTTAAAATTTATCTTCCATGACTCGATTCTGTAATTTGAAGTTAGCTTTCACCTAACCTTTCTTACACATGATCACCTCGACCATATTAGGGTGTAAGTTTGATCATTTATCATTTATTATGCACCTACTGTTAGAATATGCCCTAAAAACCAATCGCTTTGTTGGCTTCAAGGGTTGTATATCTTGCGTATACATTATTAATAATACTTCACATATCTTTTGCGTCACTTTTATATTTATGTTGTAGTTGCATATTATATCCATATTAGCTATATGCATATGACATGTGAAAGGTCCCGATGAGTTTTAATAAACGTCATCAAATCGTTCCTCGCATAGGCAATCTATTTGGGCAATAGTATTGTATAGTGGGTGTGTGCTATATCACCACAGTATATCAGTGGATGTATTAGACATGGTGGATATACACATAGGTAAACAATAGAACCGTTTGATGGTTAGAAAACTGATCAAATGTTATTATATTATATTGTTTATCGAACATGACCGCTGAACGATGATCACATAGGCATTAATATATAGTCAATGACACATCATAAATCATACTAGTATATAGATCTTTTGACTTAAGATATCACAGTTGTGTTTTATTCTGGAATGTATGGTTCATACGGTGTATACCATGAGGCTAATCATGTCTCATTCACTGGCCAGTATAGGTAAAAGACCATATGAAAAAAGTTTCGATGTGACATGTTATGATGTATTACTTGATATTCGAAAAGATTAAATATTAGATTTTGACATTCCATGAATCCAAGTTTAATCGAGATGTAACAACAGAGGGATTGAACTACATGGTAAGTGTGAGTAAGAAAGGTTCGTTTGACATTATATGAAGTTTGTACTTCATTGTGATGTAGGGGTCATGGGACATTGCTAGATAACACCACATGATCAGTGAGAGCTTCGTTTTGTAGTGAAAAATGAAGTATATGGGTTAACGATAATTTTAGTTTATACAGTGATATAATGAAACGTATCATTCGATATGAGACTTACAACTACGTCACTATGAACCTTGAAGGTCACACCCATATTTCAAGGAAGAAAATAGTGTTATGAAGCTGAAAATATTTATCCATGGTTGGCTAGCATTTTCCAAGGATAAAAATTGTGTTTTTCGAATAAGATTTGGAAAATGGGCAAAATTATCATTTTACACCTTTTAAATTGTTTAGAAAGTTAGAATGAATAATTTTAGGTACAAATTATTCAACATGTGTCAAATTCTAATTTCTCTTAATTATCAACCAATGAGAATTGAACACATGCTTTAATTTGATAAATATCAAGTTTTAGTTTAATAAAAGAGAGAAAAATGTGGAAAAATTTATATTATTTTCTTCTTCTTCTTCTTTTGCCGAGAAAAGACTTCCATTTTCTTCCATTTTTCTTCCTTGAAGGGTGCAAGTCAAGAGATCACTTATTTTAGTGATTCAAGCTTCCAAACTTCAAGTCAACTTATAAGGTACAACGTAGTTTACATGTTTCTATGTTTTATTTCTTGAAACAACATGTAAATTTTATATCACCATTGTTACATATGATGTGAACATGATCTAAAAATTCTAATTTTCTTGACAAAATCCTTTATCCACCTACATTAAAAACATATTATGATGCTACAGTAAACACCAGAGGGATTAGTAGATCTTGTGACATAGCGGAAAGCATAGGAAAACTTTTTGATTTGCTTTCCACCATGCTAAAACATTTATTTGTCACCATATCGTTTCATAATTTCAAGATAATGATCAATATTAATACAATAATAAAACTCACCAAAATTTGAACTTTGACCCACATGTCACTTACCTTTACACAAGAGTAACCATAGACACGACTTTCTTCTGCCTGAACTTACCTCTAGTTTAGAAGTTTGTGTCCTCTTTCTATATTTATTTTCATAAATAGTATACATTTCAAGTAAAAAAGCTTAAATATTGTCTATTCTATTAGTGTTTATTTGTAACAAATTTTCATTTATAGCATCTAAAAAATTTTGTATTCCTAATAATTTGGCCTTTAGATTTAAAACAGTGGTTACAACAAAAAGTAAAGGTACTTATTTCCAATATTTTTTGAAGTTTTCCTCTATTTGTCTAGACATTTCTTGAAATGTACCATGATACCTATATTCTTTAAAAATATCACTTATTTCTAGTATATTATATAAAATTGAACATGTAATTAGATAGCATATACATGAGCATTGGTCCATGGCTAACTTCAAGAGCTTTAAAATGTTTATTAGAGTCATGTGAATCTCTTAATCATAATCAGTCAAAAAAACAAGACTTTCATAATCGTTTGGTTGGGTATTGAAGAAGCATGTTATAGCTACTTTATACCATCTAGTTCTAACATGAGCTTTTAACTTTTTTCATCTTAACCCTATTAACTTACAAAAATTATAATATGTTTGAATCCGTGATAAGGATGATGAAATGTAAGCAATGTTATGTCTAATTATTAATATTTGATCTTTAGTTTGGCTCAAACCATTTTAAGCTATTAAATTCGTAATATGACATGAACACCTAATATAAAATAATTTCCCACTAAATGGAATAGATAATCAATTAATTCAATTACTCTATTATTATTTTTTGCATTATCTAAAGTAACTGAAAAAAATAAAGCTATTAATTTTATGTTCATAAAAATTATTAGTTAATGTTTGATAAATTGTAGCACCACTATAAGGACATTCTAATGCCTAAATGTAATTACCTTTTTACAAAACTGCCAATTTGAATGTAGCACCCATAGGTAAATCCAAGGGCATTTCTATCTTTTTTAGTTTTTAAATTCGCTGATTAATGATTTTCAATGATACACACCTGTGTATGGAGGCATACATAGTTGTGTATGGTCAATCAAAAGTCAATTAGTGGATTAAATTGTGATTACAGCAAAATAAGAGGTTGTCTTAGTTATGCAACTAGACACAAAGCCTTGTATGGTCCTATACAAGCTTGTGTATCGTGTCTCGAAGATAAAATAAAAACACGATCAACCTTAATTCTCTCATTTTTTTTGTTTTTCAGCCACTCAAAAGTGTGAGAAATGAGTCTATATTCACTTAAGGAGTCACTGCCAATCATCGGAAGTCAGTGGTTTTAAGAAGAATGCATCGACAAGCATAGAAAGACAAGTAAGTGGTATTTCTGGCTTGACTACAATTTATTAAGCATGATTCATTGTTGTAGGAATTTTTATGAAGATTTCATGCATGATTCATGACTTGAATATGTTGTTTTATGATCTGTGTGATCGAAATATTTGATATATGGATGAGATTATGGAATCCTTTCATTATAGAATCTTATCTAGGGTTGTTTAGGTTGAATGACCACTACCCTTGTGTTTGATTATATTTTGAATATTTATATGATTCTTTGGGATGGTTATTAGATATAAAACACCATGGATATGCATGTGAAATGTCTATAGTAATGTATGACAAGATTGACGTGCTATATGGATGAAAGCATGTTTAAATGTTCCTTGTTCTTAGATTTGTTGCCATGAAATTATGTATATATGTGTTATCATTAAAAGAATGATGGAAACAAAATGTTTAAGATGCTTAGAGACTATTGTTTGTGCATTGGTTGTGTGAGTATCACCGAAATCATAATCAGAGAGGCATAGAAACCCTAGGATATGATTTTCAGATCGCAACACACGGTCATATATTGTCCCATACATGCTCATGTGTTGCTTCAAAATTTTTGAAAGTTTGAAGATCTTGTGCTCGTTCTAAGAGAAGATATGCACAATCATGTGGTATGAGACACACACCTACGTATGGCTTTCCAAAAGTGGATGACATGCATCAAAAGACACATGACTTGCATATTTGGATCATCATGCACGAGAGTGTATCTAAGTCAACTCCTCGTGTGCACCTACTCTATGCATGACCGTGTGCTAAGTAACACATGCTTGTGTATATGGGTTAGAAAGCACATAGGTATAGGTAGAAAAAACACATGACCGTGTACCTCTAGACCATGACAAAAGATGATTCTACCCCTTAGGCTATGTGCATAGAAGGGGAGAATTATGTAAGAAGAATAATGAGCTATTAACGGATAAAAAATTCAAGAAAGACATAGATGAGGTGTCTGACTATGTGGATAATGACACAAACTCAAATCAAATCGAATCTAAGTCAAAAGTTAGCAACCTTAAGGTTAGTGTCACATAACTAGATAGTCACCAGCATGTGCATAAATGATAGTAATTGTGAAAGCAATAGGGTTGAATACTCATGAGATGCATTATGCACTCGATGCTAAAGTGCATAACCACATAGTTCAGTTCATGTATGCATAGTAAGGATATAGCTTTAGATATGTCTCACATGATTAGCAAGATACACCATATATGTACTCAAGGTAGGGGCCATCTCTGATAGTTATTTAGTAGTTTCAATACGCTATATGGTAAAGGAAAAAACTGTTATCGGAGATTTTCTCACGTGATCAGGGTGTCCTAGTTAGATAGCCCAATAAGTCGTTTGGCATGTGCATAAGACATAATAGTAATTTTCACCAAAGCATCAGATATACTGATTTCAGCTTGGGTCTTCATAACTTCTATGGACAATTAATGTCAAGGCACCAAGGTACCATAGTGTGACTACATTAAGCTTTCAAGTGGAAAACAATTTTTACCATAAGTTATTTATAATAGTTTTGGGTGTCAAAAGGTCACTACTTACTGAGTTTTACTCATGCGTTTCCTTTCACATGTTTATAGTAGAGGTGAGTAGTGAAGCAGATAGAGGCTCAAATAGTCCAATTAGTAGTACATGAGAAGAAAAGCCTTTTGTTATTCAGTTTTTTATTAGGCATATAGTTTTATTATTATTATTATTTATTATTATCATTGTTGCTAATATTTTCAGACACATGGTATCACATGAACATTGATTAATAAAGTTGTTTTTATTACATCACTTTTTTGCACGTTTATAATTATGATCATGCATTAAAGTTTTCAAATAGTTCAGTTGTACACACCTCTTTTGGTATATTCCCATCAAGGGTATGTATCTAGAAAGGGGTGTTACACATAATTAATGTAATGAGTAGTTGCACTTATGCATCTTATGTTCTGATTTGTTGTAATCCATAAGTCAAAAGTAATTGAAATAACACCATTAAAATTACTAATTTCTCCTGTAATTTTTAATTTCATTAATTTATAGTTCTTAACGATCTCTAACCTAGGGGTAGACTTAGAAATTCTTCTAAAAGTGAGTTGAATATTATTTTGCATCATCCGTTCTAAAATTTCTTTATCATAAGAAAAAAGTTGTTCAAGAGCTACAACATGGTCATCTAGTCCCCCATTTTAGATTGATCGCAGATGAAATTGGACATTTCTCCAATGATCCCATAACAGCTTGTACCTATTGTTGTAATGCCAATGGATCGAGATCTGGTGAAAACAATTTGTTGTTGCCCTCTCATGCCATGTGAAATTTTTTTACAATATTTTGTAATATGTTGGCAAAGATGACCAGTGCCACCTGAACTAGCACATGTCAAACATTAACCACAGTGTTTGCATATTACCTATCAAATTAATCTACCTTCGATTGTTTTCTCTATTTGATTGAAGTGATCCCATACTATAGACTTTTGCTTTCCTTTTTTTTTCGTCGAGCTTGTTGTTATCCCACTTTTACGTGTTAGTACTCCTACTTCAGATACATTGTCAATAATATCATCGATGTGATAATATTCAAACATATTAAACTCATTTACGCCTAGATCTATTTGTAATTTTTTTATTAATGAAAAATAATAAATGATTGAAAAAATTGTAATAAAAATGAAAACTAAATTATTTACACATATAAATATTGATTGAAAATTTAGAGAGTTTGAGAATGAGAGATTGATGTTAAGAGAATATGAGATTGAGAAAAATGAAATATTGAGAGAAGTAGTGTATGATTTTTGGGAGGGAGGGGGGTTCATATAGAAAAAATTTACAGCAAAAAATAATAAACAATAAAAAACTTAATTTTTGGGTAGGCCAATGGCTTTTATGAAGCCGTTTTACACCTGCAGATGCAAATTTATTTTTTTTTTTTAAATTAGCCCGCACAATTGTTGATCGTGTCAGGTCGATCCTTATGCCTGAAGTTTAGGCTTACGACACAACCTAGACAGCCCCAAGGCTTGGCATGACTCACTACCCTAGTAAGTTGTGCCCCCTATACAAAGCTAAAAAGAAAGGCCCTGAGTCAAGCTAGCCCATGGCTTGACCTCTTTGCTACCTCTATTATGTACTAACAATATAAATAGATTAACATGTCATCATATGATTGAGTGATTTTAAATTAAAAATAAAATAAACAATTTATATTAAGGTTAGATCCAAATTGAACTGGTTTGATCTGAAAAGTTGACTCAACTCAATTCGACTAGACTCAATCGAACTTGAGCCGAGCTCAAGCCATGAGAGTTGACTCATTTTTTCAATTGAACCAAATTTGCTCTAGAGAGAGGTCAAGTTGGTTTGCCTTGTGAGCCAAGCAGGGGACTCAATTTGGTTTGAGCTTAGCTCACAACTTAATTCGAGTCATGTTAAACAATTATTAAAACGATATCGATTTGTCGTTATTAGGAAAAACAACGTTGTTTTATCAATGAGAGACGAACTCAAACAACGAATTCGAGCCAAAAATCTAATCGACAAATTTGAGTTATGAGCTCAACCCAAGATTTGACCTTAGGGATCAAGTCAAACCCAAGCTATCTTTAATCTTGAATCAATGAACTTGAACCGAACTTTTTTCAAGTTGAACTCGAGCTAGAATGTGTTTAGACTTGATTCAATTTATATTCATCCCTAGATTAGATCACCCAATTATGTCAAACAATTATTAAAATGACGTTGATTTGCCATTATTGGGGAAAACAACATTGTTTTATTAATAAATCATGAACTCAAGCAACAAATTCGAGCCACAAATCGAATCCACAAATTTGAGTCATGAACTCAAGTTGAGCTTCAAACTTAAGGATTAAGGCAAACTCAAGCCATCTTTACTTTTGGATTGATGAACTTGAGCCGAACTATTTTTTATTCAAACTGAACTCGAGTTAGAGGGTGTTTAGGCTTGATTCGATTTGTATTTGCCCCTAAATTATATCACCCGATCTATATTATTTTCAATATCCCCAACATATATATCAAACTTTGCATGATAGTTGAATTGGTATTGTATTGTGTATTACATTGTCAAGTATGATACACCTTTCTTTAGATACACAATAAAATATTACAAACACTCTCGAAGTTATGAAATTTATCGTATACACTCTGTCACATCGTCACTTCTTTAAAAAGATGTATAAATCAATATTGATAAAATTATCAAAACATATCATATAACATGATTCATCCACCATATCATGCTAATTTTCAATGCACTCTAAAATATTTATCGCTTCTACTTATATAATACGATACATATCGTATATTGTACAATACTAATAATCATGAATTTTTGTAGTTTTTCTAGTTAGTATTTTTTGCCAAAATTTTGTCTTTTATAGTAACTTTACAACATGAGAGAAAATTTTCTCATATCCGGCACTGAAAATTGTGGTGCGCACAAATATTTCTTAAGGTTTTCTTGTCATACAATGGTTGAGCCATAGAGATTGAAACCAACAAGTAACAAGAAGTCATGATTGAACAGCCTGGTTGGAAAGGAACAAGCAAGGCCGAATTTATTTGAAATTTGAAAAAAGACTGAAAATAGATAGGCCCAATATAAAGTGATTAATTGGCCCATTGTTTCTTTCCGCTTTTGATTGCTTTTATCCAAGCCAGTTGGCGTTCTAACCTTTTTTTTTTAAGTTCGTTTTATTATTTTTAACAGTCGGGAATAGGGTTTTGATTCAATCTAAGATAAGTTTAAATATTGGCTAGCTTTATCTCAGTTCGAATCTATATTGACCAAGTCAAATTTGAACTCATATGAGATTGCTGGAGATATCATTGAAAAGTCGCTAATAGGATGAACAAAATTACTAACGAGAATACTGTCGTCGAAAGGGTATTCGAGTCAGACTTAAAGTGAGCTTTTGAGTTAAAGATCTATCTTGAATTTGGCTTGAGTCAAGCTGAATAATTAATAAAACTAAATAAGCTTAGTTCAGATCTAGATCTCGTTAGGAATAAGGTTGGATTTAATTCAAGTTGCTTGAGCTCGAATTTGAGTCAAGCATTGGGCTTGTTTACATAAACAAATCAAGTTCAAGCTAATTCGAATATTTTAATTTGAGTCATTTTAGACCAAATCCAAAGTAGAAATATTTTTTAATCGATTTTGAGCTTCAATCGGTCAATCTCAAATTAATTATTTTAAATTCAAGTTATTCTCGAGTTAGGTCTTATTTGAGTTGACCCAAATTAAATCCAACCTTACTTACTAATCAAATGCAACAAATCAAATCCAAAGTTAAATTATTTTTTAACCGAGTTTAAGTTTTAGCTCATCAATCTTGAACTAAACCTTTTTTAACCCTAACCAAAATTAAACAAAATCTTAGAAAGAATATTAATCATTAACCATAAACTCTAAATGAAAACAAATATCTAATTTTGAGGATTTATAGATGAACAACTAATTCATCCTACTCGTTCAAAATGACACGATCATCATTTTTAACTCTAAACCTCAAACGTTTTTTTTTAAATTATAAAATTAGGTAAAAATATTAAACCTATAACGTGGGGAAAAATAAAGAAGGAAACCCTTCAATAAAAGGCAAAGGAAACAATACAAAGAGAGTACATAGCTAACCCTATAAGCCATGCTAGAAAAAATAAAATTGGGCAAGCTCCACTAAAATTTGTCGACTAAAATTTAGTTTTAAGTTATAAAACTTCTTACTTTATGGATTGAAAATATAATTATTAAAAAATTTTCTCTATGTCTTTCCTACTTAGATTTTTTTTAAATGTCTCCATCTCTTTGTCCTCTTTTTATTCCCAAATATTTCATCAATTTTTATGAACCTCAAGTTGATAATATTCTCTAGATTTTCCATTATTGGATCCACGATTTAAACCCTAGGCATAATCAATGTCCCTTTCGTGGCCTTACTAACATTAATTATGTACAAATTATTCTTCCCAAACCTTAATATCTCGATCATTTTTGAAAAATTATCCCAAATTATAAAAAAATGGTACAAAAATAAATCATCGTATTGCCAATTTAACGTAAATTGTTTTACGAAAACTTTTTAATAGTTTATTCAAATCTAAATTGATTCATTGTAAAATTCAAATAGAAGAATAATTCAAATCTTTGCATTTTGCAGTAGGGCAGGCAAAAACAAGTGTGAATCGTGTTAATATGGTAGAGCAACCAAAGAGAAGCGACAACGACCGTCGTAAATTGATCGGACGGCCCACGTGAAAGGAGCTCAATAAATTCAATACGACAAACACATGCTCATGCATGCAAATGCAATCTAGAAATGGCTCCATGAATAATAGAATGATACTTGCTTAAAATGAATTGACATGGACAAGCAGTGGATGAATGACACATGGAAAAAGGGATATTGATGGTGGGTCATCGTTCATGTGGATGCCATGCTGAGGATCACGTGGAGCTAGGGTTTTGAAACAGTTCTTGAAGCCAAACAGAAGAAAGAATGTATTATTGAAGAAAAAAGATGGTTGGAGAAGATAATAGGATCCAACGTAAGGTAGGGACTGTTTTCAGATTGAGAGTGAAGTTTTTCATAAGAAAATAGTTTTTTATACCAATACTGACAGTGTTGGTAGATATTAGAAGGAGAACATTTCTCTTTAATAAAACTTTCTCGTCCTCTAATTTTAAACGGCACTTTCTCACATTCTATCCAAAATCAAATGTTAGCTTTAAAAATGTTAATAGGGAGGAGAGGCATCGTCTTTGGCCTCACAATATGAGACGCATCCCGTCCTTGTTATAGAGATTGCAAAAAATCTTTGTTCTCCACCTATGAGATCTCCATCCTCATCCTCTCTACTTAAGTATTATCATAGTAATGATATTATGATAAATAATTAAAATTATAATAGATATTTTCTTTTAAATTATACTTAAGAAATTTTTATTAGTTGAGAGGGGACGAGATAGAGCAAGAATATATCTAACCTTATCCCTACTTACAAGAATTATTTTTATTTTTATTCTTATCTTTATTTATGTCTAGGGATCTTCTCTCTGTACTGTTTGAGACGATAACCCTAGTTTAGGGTGAAACAGTCATTTCTAGCTAGTTTTAATAAACAATGGATATTTTTACCCATTTGTATATTATACAAATATTATATGATTAATATCATTTATATTCCTAAAATACAAACAAATTACTTTTTTTTTTTACTTTACCAACTGAAATATTTATCACTTAGACACATATTTTCAATTGAAATAAAAAATCAAAACTCTAAAAAATAAATATAAAGAATTGCACCATAGCGATGCAATTTTACCTGTTGCCGACGAAATTAACCATCAGCGTTAGTTTGTGCAATCAAGTCCGTTTGCAGAAAATATAATATTTTCTTTTAATGCACACTAGTGTTAAAAAAAATTGTTTAAAAATATCATCTAATAAGGTTCATATTTAATAAAACCGTAAATGTAAATTTATAAGAGAGGCACTTGACATATTCATTTAACAATTTGAATTATTTTTCTTTTACATTTGAAAAATAACTTAAGGATATATGTTTGGGTGGATACGAATCAAACTGAGTTCAAATACTCATTGGCTTGAGTTTGACTAGAATGAATAATAGGTCAACTCGAGTTCTTTAAGCCAAAACTCGAGTTTTAATCGTTTCCTAATTTTGAAGTTTGCCGCTCAAATTCGTGATACGGGTTTGTAGCTTGAGTTCTCAATTCATTGACAAAATAATATTATTTTACCTAATAATAAACAAAATAACATCGTTTTGATAATTGTTTAACTTGATTTAAATCAAGTCACAAGCTAAACTCAAGCTAATTTGAAATTAAATCATTTATCTAGTTCACGAGTCAGACTAAGTCAAACTCCCTCTAAGTTAAGTTTCACTTGGTTGCAAAAACAAACTAATCTTCTTGACTTAAGCTTGGTTTGAGTTTGAACTAAACAAATTGAATCAAGTCAACTAAGTTTGAGTCTGACCCTAAGTATATGGAACGCTTATAAGTGCCTATATAAATTACTGGTCATTAGGTTCCTACATTTTATATATTGAGTCCCTACATAGCAAGAAAATATGTGGTTGAAAAACAAGAATGGTGCAAAATTTATTTGTGCCTGCAATGGTTGGAAGTTGGGACTGGAAGTCAATTAGCCTTCAAGTTTTAAGCATGTATGCCTTTGAAATGTAGCCAATCATTTTTGTGATAAGATATAAATGGTACATTATATTTTAAGTTATTTGTACCATTCATCTATCTATTTTGTCATAAATTCGGATTGAAAACACTGCATTTAATTATTGGTATTATGATTCGTTATTTGGGTAGCATGTATATACCCAACTCATATTTGAGATAAGAGAGAATTGTTTCAATAAAACTGTACATATCTATTTTGAATATACAGATAAATATATATTTGATATATATTATTATATGATTAGATAATTTTAAATTAATAATAAAATAATATTCAATTTTATGATAACATATATAAATGTGTATCTATCTACGTACTCAAAATAAATATGTATAAAATTGCTCTATTTTAATAAAATTATATTTATCTATTTTAAGTATATAAATAAATACATATTTTATATATATCATCATATGATTAAATAATTTTAAATTAAAAATAAAATAATAATTAATTATATGATAATATAAATAAATATTTATTTATTTATATATTTAAAATAAAATACAGATATTATTACTCTATTCGTTTTTGTTCCATTATGTTTTAGGTGGTACACAAAATTAAATTTTGGGTATTTGGGGCTGGGACCAAATTCATTCAAGCCGTAGTTAAGATGAAAATAAATACATGCAAACAAAATGTTGACCATCACAATTAAGAGAGATAGAGAGAGAGAGGAAAGAGTCATGGTCAGTGTTGGGTAAACCACAGACAAGACCGAAAGAAAATGGTCCCAACCATTGGACCCTCCACCGGTAGGGACCATCAAAAATGGGTTCAAGACCTTGAGAGAGACGGTGGCTAGAATAAAGAAAAGGGAAAACCTTCTTTCGTACAAAACTTGGGGTTACATCTTGTCAATGACCCATGTCTCCCCTTCTTTTATTTTCCAAAATATTGGTTAAGAGTTTTTTTTAGGTTCAATCAAGCTAAGTCAAATTAAAAAATTATAGGATTCAATTTGAAACACAAATGACTGACTTAAACTCAACAAAAAATCATAATAGAATTTTATAACTTATATATTTATGAATTATCATTTCTTATTTAAAGATAATTTGTAAATTTTAAAGATGTGAATGTAAAATTTCAATATTTCAAAGATTTATTGGTATTATACTTTAATTAAGTTATGAGCTCACAAAGTCAAACAAATTTAAGTTTGAGTTCGACTTAATAATAATCAAATCGATCCCTATTTGACATAAATTAAGCCATAAATCCCTGCAAATGATTCAGCTTGTTTATAATCTTCTATAAAATTAACTTGATTTATTTATTTATACCTTGGCCATGTCTCCTTTTCTTTTCTCTCTCTCTTTGTTCTTTCCTTAACTGATTAAAAAGTTCTTCTAGGATGGACGGTATTAAGGTTGTAATTGAGCAAAGTTGGGCCTAGTTGGAAAATTACATGCTTGAGTTTATGTTCATGATAGGAACAACAACACAAACTCTATTAGAAAATTCAAGTTCAACCTTAACTTGATATAAGCCAAGCCACATGAAACTCATGAGCTGATCAGCTATTTACATATGATGCTAACCTAACTTATATATATATATCCCTTGGCCATGTTTTGATTTGAATATTTTGTATTTGGCAGACAATGTGGGAACTTTTGTTGGGCTTTTGAGTGATTCGGATTCCTCAAGCATTTTTGCTGGGTTCCAATGGATTTGGCCCTTATTGTCTTCTTCTTCTTCTTCTGCATCACAGTTCTTGGATTAAGTTTTTGTCTCCAAATTTGGGCATGCCATTGGCCCAACCTTGTCAGAACATGTCAGGATTATTTATACGGCCAGCTTAGAAAGAAAGGCTTGATTTTTCTCTAATTGATTAATCAATCAAATTCCTAGGGTTTATAGACTTATAGTTTAAGATTTTAAATTTAGAGTTTAAGAATTAGATTCAATTTGAATAGAGTTAGATTCAATCCGATCTATTCGAGCTCAGATTGAACGAGTAAATTTCAAACTAAAGATTGTCCTCATTTTCACTCATAAACTGATTAAAACATTTGAGCTCGAACTGATTAAAATTGAATTTAAAGTAAAAGTTTTTTAAATATTCAATTATATATTCAAATGATGTTATTAAGTATTATTTTATTTTTAATTCAAAATTATTTAATTACATAATGACATATTATTTAAATACATATAACATTGCTTGTATTTATTTGCACATAAGAGGACAGAAGCATTACACATGAGAGGTTCTGATAGAAATAGAAATATGTCCATAGAATTAAAAGGAAGAGGTATTTATTAAGTTTGATTTTAAAGATGGGTCCTTTGTTAATTGGCCTATTGCTTGCCCTTTCTTCTCTGTTCACATGCCTCACAGCTATTCACTTGAATCACTTTTGTTCTTTCCTGCCCTTTGGTCCCCCTATCTCATCTAATTCTATATTTCAAATATGTTTTCAATGTTTCTTGGAGTTTTCCATAACTTTCCTTGTGAATCAAAGCATATCTTCATATGGGTTCTTCTCGGAAGCTTACAACTGCCGCATGTCATTAATTTTTACTTCTTTTTTTTTTTTTTTTTTTTTTTTTTTTGTGATTAGCTCTAGATTCGATTTGAGTTAAATAAAAACATGCTCCAACTTGAGATCAGTTCAAATTCAAAAGCTTCAACTAAAGGGCGGCAGCTAAGACGGGAACATAACTTGAAAATAATTTATCATTAAAATCAATCAAAGTTGGTTTGATTATGAATGTTAAGATCAATTTGAATTTGACTTGTTTTATGAAAATAACCTGAATCTTTTGCTCAAACTTAAATTTTTTGATTCAATCTCGAATATGAATGTTTTATGTTTATTATGATAGTAGGAACAAGAGATGGATTCGATCTAGGTCAATCTGAACTAGACCTAATTTGAGATCAATTCGAATTTAAAAGAGACTAAGACTCAAAGTTAGTAAAAAAATAATTTAATTTTGTATTCAATCTATGTCACTCAAACTTAAAAATTTGAATTGACTTAAATTTATCTTGTTTGAACTAAATTTCAATATAAACTTGAATAACTTAAATTGATTCCAGCCCCGGTAGAAACTTAATGAGCCAAGAAAGCCCATTTTGTTGTAACTAAGCCCCATTGCTAATAATAAAAAGCCTTGTTGGGTTATTAAAGCCCACCATTTTTGGTGTCTTCAAAGAAATTTTTGATACTCCGAATATTTTTCTCTTCAAACATTTTTGTTGACTTTTTGATCTAGTTAAGTCTGAAAAAAGACTTGAATCAAGATTGATTTGAAAATAGAAGAGCTGAGACTCAAGCTCAATTGAAAATAATTTAATTTTAAAATCGATATAATTTAAGTCAAAATCAAATGCTCTAATCAATTCGAATTTGATTCGTTCCATTTAAATTTAAATTCAAACTCAAACCACACAGATCCATCCTAGCCCCACGAGGAGCTTAATGAGCCGAGGAAGCTCATTTGCTATCACTAAGATTGCTGATGATCAAAAGCATTGTTGGGCTTAATAAAGCCCATTATTTTTGTTGTCTTCAAGGATATTTTTGAGCCTGGAATTTTATATGGCTACCTTGGTGGGCTTTTTTTGGGCTTGTGAATTAATGGGTCAATTTTTATATTAAGATACCAAATTGTTCAGTTCTCCAAATTCACACGTGTTCTTGAATGATTTGATTCAAGTTTAACTTTGAATTGCATATAAAAATGTGATTTGATCCTAATAGTTTTACAAATTTAGAAAAAAAAAAAAGAGGGTTGACAAAATCTAACTGATTTGGTACCCTTTTATTGTTTTTTTGTGGCCAAGAAAAGTTTTGGTTGTCATGATATTGCATTGATGAAATTTCTTGTTATCAACTTATATATGTAATTTATAGTTATGTGCAAATTATTCGACAATAACATTGATGAAGATCTGATTAAATCCTAACGTCTATTATTGTGTGATATGGATGACTAAGAAAAATAAATAAAAGAGAGATATGAAATTTTTAATAAGGTCCAACTCGATGATCGAAATACCTATATTCACATGATATAACAATTAGCTTATGTATTCCTATGTCCATGAAATGGTCAAACTTCACACTCCAATAATATAATATTTGTCAATAAATTTATTAGATATGAATCGTGAATTTCATATTTTCTTGAAAATTTATACTAAATTGATTCAATAACATGGTAATAAAGTAAAGATCCAAGATGGCTCGACTTGAATCTATTTTTCAGTTTGAACGAGTGATTTCTAGCTATAGTAAATTGATTCACACAAAATGGTCAAATTCATACTAAATTGATTCATATGGAATGGTCAAATTCAATGACATTGTTCACACAAACCACCCCAAACCCCCCTCCCCTCTCTATGGGTCAAGAGCTTTAAAAGCTCAATTTTCTACCCAAACGAATATGTATTAGGATTAATTCGTTTATAATTACATTTAATATCCTCTAAACAGCTCTGTCCCACCTCACCCCATCCCATTGCAAGGACGATAGGGAATCCTAATCTTTATCGTACGAGGAAATATTTATCCCTTTGATGGAGTTGGGTTTGAAACAAGTTTTGCTTAAATGAGTTTGAATCGAGTCTACATTAAACAAATACAAGCACAAACATGAGCTTAGGTTTTAAACAGAAAACAAACACGAGCTCGAACCCGAACATGAGTTGAGCGAGCGGAGCTTAGCTCATGAGCCAATCATGGCTAGCTTAAATAGTTAATTTTTTTAACTTTGGAAGAAACAACACCATACAAGTTGCCTATGTGTTTTATTTTCTTCCACAGTTCATTAGTTCCACTTTCAAAGATTTCTCTTTAGAAAATATTAAAAAAAAAAAAACTAACACTAAACTTGAGTGCCTTCGTTCATTGTCGCATAATCCATCTAGACCAAACAATCATTCATAGTCACTCCTCAACAGTGGACAATCCCTCTGTTCAACCACCGCAACTTTGACGTTTTCTATTGCATTTTCGCTTGTTTGCGAATTCATCTCACTTTTGGCATTTCTCCTGCATTTGTTCTGAGAGTTCTCCAACAAACTTTAATCGTTCGATGACATCAACAAAGTAAGCATTTGGCAATTTTACATCTTTTATGGCCTATATATTGTTTTGCATCTTGTATGGTTTATATACATTATATTCTTCTATATATTGGGTTCTATTGCCTCTGTGAATTTGGTTTTGTTGCTGCTTATGTATATTATTATTTGGTTCAGTTGCTCCTATATTTTTGGATCGCATTTGGTTCTACTGCTCCTACATTGTCACTCTGTAAATTTTGTCAAAAAGGAATTTTACCGAGTAACTACTTGCAATCAAAGCTAACTAATCTAAGGTTCATGTGGTTTTTTCCTTGAATTTTTCAAAAAGATATTGATTAATAAAGTGGGCAACCAATATGATACTATAGCTAGTACTGCCTTCAAATCTATTGAAATTAGGATAAGAAGAATAAAATAGAGTTCAAATTATAAATTAATTTCAATTCTTCCACCTTTTCCCTTTTAGCTACTCCTTCAAACTTAGTATTTTAATATATAGAAGTCCAATTAATTATTTAATATAATTTTTGTTGTATCAATAAAACTATATGTCCCTACTTTGATTTATGCGTTCCTAGTTTAATGTAAATTTTAGCTCTTGGATATGTTATCGACTTTTAATTTAATTGTCTATTCTTCTGAAATTTTTGTTATCAAATTTCTTTCTATTGAAGTTGATTTATATTTTTATTACAACTGTGACATTGCTTATTTGTGACCATTTGAATTTGTAAATGGTTATTGGTTAAGTTACATCTTTTGAATATTATAGAAGTGGGGTTTTTGTTGGTAAGATTGAATTCTGATGTTCTAAGCATAAGCTACATTGTATTAAAATTGAGGTGTCAAGATGTTTGATGTTTGAGCTTAAGTCGAGTAGTGTAGTTTATGTTGCTCCTTTTTATGATATATTTATTTTTAATTCCTTGATCAATAAATAATGTACTAGATGAGTATTGATGAAAACATATTGTGCATGCTTCATATTAAAGCAATGCTGCAAATGAGTTTATATGATAAGCCTTTTATTACAATTTTTAAGTGTATACATTGGTTGTAAAATTACAATACTAGTTGATTAAATTTTTGAAATTGTCAGATGATTGATTAGAAAGAATTAATGTTAAAGCATTATCACAGATGAATACAAGATCAATGTTTAAATGTTGATTAAATGTTTTTCAAATGTAATTTCATGACAGGTGAATACAAGAACAATGTTTAGTTGGTTCACTATCATATTTTATTTTTTCATTATGTAAATCAGATGCACCAAAGAAATATTAGTCGAGGTTTCTCTTATATCTCAAATGCAACTGGAAAAAAAAGTTTCTGTTTGTCAATGTTAGTAAAAGGGAAGACCTTGATTGCATGGCTTAGTCGACGATACAGAAGTAGAGACTGCATTTATAAAAGATTATGAAAGGTCTAATGATACTGAAGATAAAGATGTCGGTGAGTAAGAAGATCTTATGTTTGAAGGGAAATCTAGCTCACTTACTCAATCAGTTATTCCACCCAAGAAGAAAGGAAAGACATCTATTGTTTAGGAGTGTTATCCCAAAGATATGATTATAATAATAAAGGATACACGATTTGTTGTATGTAAGTTCTGTTAAGAAAAGTTGAAGCTACAAAAGACACATTCAACAACACACCTGTCTCGCCATATGAGACAATGTGTCGTGAGAAAGAAAGGGAAATATGGAAACAAAGTTCTAAGAAGGGATAAATATTGTTAGGGTTTCAACCATCAGAGGGAAATTGCCTAAGCCCTCTCACTCAACCGATCATGAGACCAAACGCAAAACATAATCATGGAATACTACGACTTAATATTTAAGTAACTTGTTTGGTTATTTACCATTAATTTTATACTAATTTGTGTTAAAATACTTAACTTTTGTTATTCAATATGTAGATCCTAGAGACATTAGCTCACACGATTTTGATTGATGAATAGTCATTCTCTTTTGTTGAACATATTATATTAAACTATTTTTGTATTATTTTACAATTGTTATACGAGAGAATTGACAGAAAATAAGTAAAATCTAATTGTGATCAAATTGTACAAGCTGAAGCCAAAGAATTGAAGAAACTTTTTAAAGAGTTAAGAAGAGTAAACATGACAACAAATTTATGGAAATCAGATGCATAGAACATTGAATATATGGTAATCACTGTGCATTAGGTGGATCAAGAATGAACATTAAAAAAATGCATTATTAGCTTTGTCCATGTGCCTCCCCCAAGAAATAGGCAAACTATTGCATAGGATTTGTACAATTGCTTCGAAGATTGGGGCATTCAACACAAGGTAAAGTGCTTAAAATCTTGATTGATAACATGTGTTATTTTGTTTACTATTACATCTTGATTGATAAATGTGTTAATTATATGTTAACAGGTGTTTAGTATCACAATGGACAATGCATCTATGAACGATAAGTGCTTAAAATCATTGAAGAAAGATTTTAAGATAGACAAATCAATAATTTCTAAGGGAATGTTATTCCACATTAAGTGTACAACTCATATCGTCAATCTGCTTATTCAAGATAGTATTACCAAGATTCAAGATGATATTAATAAAATAAGGGACAATGTGAAATATGTACATGCTAGTGACATGAGGCAACGAGAATTTGTAAGCACTGCGAAAATTTGTGGGATTAAAAAAAGGAAATTAGTGTTGGATTGCCCAACCAGGTGGAACAACACGTATAATATGCTTGATGTGGCATTAATTTTTTGAGAAGTCTGGCCACAATATGGAGCTGAGGATGGAAATTACTTGCAATATTTGTTAAATGAGGATGAATGGAACAAATTGGTTATAGTTTGTGATTTTTTGAAGAAATTTAACAATGTAAGTAAGATTGTATCCGGAACTGACTACCCAATAGTCGACTTGTACTTTATGGAAGTTTTCAAAATAACAAAACTATTAAAAGATAGAGAATTTAATCTAGTTGTAGCCTCAATGGTTAGATCGATGATGTTAAAGTTTGATAAATATTATGGAGAGGTTAATCTACTTTTGGTGATTACAATTATTATGGATCTGAGGTAATAATCTTGCTTATTATTATAATATTTATTAATGTTGATCTAGTATATATGGTGACAAACTAATTTCTCGATATCGTAGGTATAAATTTGAGTTTATAAAGTTTACTTATCCTATTTTATATGAGGAATATTATGCAGAGCTTGAGTTGGATAACCTTCACCACACACTTGATGAGTTATATCGTGAGTATGTGAAAATTTTGTTAATAGAGAACCCATCCCTCGTCCTCACATCACAGATAGGATTATCTACCTTAGGTTTTAGATATTAATAATTTCATTATACATTAATATTAATTGTCATAAAGTTTTAGATTTGTTTATAGTAATATAATTTGAATAATCAACATTGTAGGAATACATTCTAGCTTCATATCTTCACATAGAATAATAGATGATTATGATATTGTGCTACAATGGCATGCGCATAGTAAGAAAAGTCAAAGTGAAGCCTTGGGAAAGTTAGAGTTGGAAATGTACTTAGAATCTGATGTATTTGAGTTTGAGACATCAAAAAGTGCAGAGTCGATGAAATTTAATGTACTTAATTGGTGGTCTGTTAATTAAACTAAGTATAAAATTTTTTCATTCATGGCAGCTGAGATTCTTGCAGTTTCGATCTCTACAGTAGCTTCAGAAAGAGTTTTCAGTGCTAGTGGTAGAGTGATTGACCCGTATAGGGCATCTCTAGCACAAAAAACTGTAAGTATGCTTATATGTGGAGGTGATTGGATTCGAGTTAAGCATCAGATAAAAAAACTAATATAGGTATAACTTTAACTTCATAAGTTCTTATATTTAATGATTTTATGATATCAAAAATCGAGTTAATAAACCACGCCTTTTGTTTTATTAAAGATTGACGCTGATACTAAGTTGATATAGTAAACAAATAAATAGTCACATATTAAAGGATAAAGCAATGTTTTCGTTTAGGTAAGAATGAATTATGTACAAATAATGTAATTGTTTTTACATTTATTTATTATCTTGTTGACGCTAAATGTAATTGTTTTGACATAACATTTTCTATCTTGATGATGCTATATCGGGGATAATGAAAATGCTAGTGTTATTGATTTTATTTTTGAATTTATTTTCCAAGTGTGATGAATGGAATAAATAGACTATAGTTTGTGAAACTGCTTGTTGAGGTTTGACTAAAACCATGAAATGTTATGCAGGGTTGATTAAGGTTTAACAAAAGGGATGAAAGCTATGGAACTTGATAGAAGGCAACTTTATTTTGGCCATTTGTTCATGTTTAAGTAATCTTTGAACATGTTAAAATTATGTAACTAATGTGTAATGTAAACTACTATTATTTTGTATTTTGTCTTTGAAAACAAAAATTAGGAGAAATCTAAACTTTATGATGAATGATGTTAATGGAATGCAGTATATATTTTTGATGGATAATATTTTGTACATATGTATGAATTTGGGATTTTTATTTTATAACAATATATATTTTTCGTACTTACAATATACATATGAATAATCCATAATTTGATAAAGAGTTTGAAATTCGAGCTCAAAGTCGATCAGAGCGAACCCAAACTAAGTGTGAGTTGATCCCATATACTAAAATTATGAAATGAGGCAAACATGAACATGTGTATAATGAGCTCTGTGAGCCTGAACCCAAGCCTGAGCTTACGCTTCAACTCACCAAAAACGAGTCAAAAGCAAGCCAGACACTGTTCAGGTTTGGTTCAGCTCGTATTTAGCCCTACTCCTTTTATTGCATTCCACTATAAGGATGATGGAAAATCTTTGCCCTTGCCCTTACTCTACTGGGGATGACATCAAACCAATAAGAAATCTAAGCAAAGGAGAATACTGGCAAATTAGTGACAGAGTTGAGAACAAGATGATTAGGGTTTAAAACAAAATTCAATTAAGGTTGGACTTTATATATGAATAACTTTTTAGTAATTCATTGAAAACATATAGGCTATTTTAGTAAATTTATACAAGGATTATTTCGGGACTAATACAAGATAGAGAATTATTTATCCTTAACCCCTTCTCATTCCCACTTGCATGTAAATTTTTTATCCATGATCTTACTTATTTTAAGGAATCCCTATCTTATACAATACAAAACATTAATTTGGATTTCAATTGACAATTGCCATCTCTAGACATTATAAGTGATATAGTAATGCCAAATAATATGATGCATCTCTTGTTGTACAATCATATATATTACATTTAATTCCTAATTGTAGGAGATCACCATATTAATTAAAAATAATATTATCTGCACTTATAATGAATACTGATATGAGTACTAAGAATGCAATGTCACTATGTGATTATGTGTTATTTTATTTTCAATTCAAAATCATCTAATCATATAATGATATATTATCATTAACACTCATTTTAGTACTATTATAAATACACAAAATTTTATTGATTAATTAATTATCCCTCCATAATTTTACACATCAAGATTAGATATGGTGTTTAAGCTAACATGAATAGATGAAAACTATAGTGGATGATATGGCTATCTAAGGCTTATCTATTGGAATGTGAATTGCAAAGTAAGGCATTAAAGCCATAATTTTTTTTTTGGTAATTAGGAACCTTTAGTTGAGTTAGATCACACCCTAGTCGGGTTTAGACCAATTAAACCAAGCTGGTGAAATCATTGGATTCAATGATCGACTCCACAATCATTATATTAAATAAGTTAAGAGTTTAATAATAATATGTATCTAATGAATTTTGAACAAATGTACTCTTGCTTGGATGTTGTAACATCCCATCCTAGAATTGCTACCCTCCGAAGGAGAAACGTGATGTGTGTATGAAATACACACAAATAGGGTTATAATAGTATAGTTTTAAAGTGAATTTTGGTCTATTTTGTTAAATTCTTTAAGTTTTATTTAATCTTGATGGCTTGATCTTATTTTGTTCTTTGAATTATATTTGTAGATGATTTAGAGTCATTCAAACCCCTTTTAGAGTGAAAATGGAAGCTTAAAGAAGCAAATGAGAAGGATTTACATCAAGAGGCAGAGAGTAATTATGGGCAGTCTTATGGTCATAATTGGTGCCCATAATTACTGGGCGCAAATAAAAAAAAAAAAGAAAAGAAAACAGAAAATAGGGTTAAGTGACAAGTATAAAAAGAAAATTACATCTTTTCCAAAGGGGGAACCAAATATACAATAGCTCAAAGGGTTTTTAGAGAGAGAAAACTTCAAGAAACAAGTAGAAGAAGAAAGATCCAAGATTAAAGATAGAAGACCCAAGAGAATCAAGATTTGAAGACCCTAAAGTTTTTCTTATCTCTCTTATTATCTTCTTTTATTGATTCAAAATGTCTCTCTTTCCAACTTTATCTTGTAGTTTGAACTTCATAACCATGAATAGCTAATTTCCTTTACTAGGGTTTATGATGGATCTATAAATTCTCAAAGATTATGTAATGAGTTTTGATTTTTAATTAATGATGATGAATGTTTGATTTAGTAATTGTGATTTTAACTTCTTGCCTGGTGTTAGGGCCCAATGCCATGCTTGTTTGTAGATTGGAGTGTGATATTGAGAAATACATACCTAATTAGTTCATGCATTTGCTAAACCTAGGGTTTTATTTAAAGATAAATATAAATCTTTTGTCGGCAAATTAATTGTCATAGAAATTAGTGGGTTTTGATTAACAACATACCACGAAAGTAGGTAAGCTTTTAATCTTAACACTTCTAATTAACCTTGACAGAGGAATTGGGTAAAATAGGATAATCAACCATCAATAATTCATCTTGTCATTGATTTTAATTGGATTCGTTACTGATTTTTGAGTAATTGATAGTAAAATCATAAACTCTAGGCTTCTCTATAATTGGTATTTAGCTTTTAATTTGCTAGGTAATTATTTTCCTTTGTTAATTTCAATTTAGTTAGTTGCTTTATTTTATTATTTTTAATTCAGTCCCAATCCATAGCATTTCTATTTCTCTAGCTAATTTAAACTACAAAACAAGCTAGTATTCAATAACCAATCTCTGTGGGACCGACATCTTTCTATATTACTTGATTGACTCATATACTTGCGAGCCATTGGTAACAAGTTTTTGGCACCGTTGCCGGGGATTGGTGCTTTGTTGATATTAGTATAATTTGTAGTTTGGCTAGACTAGAGTTTTATTTTATTTTATTTTATTCTTATTCTATTTGATTTCTAGTTGTCTTTGTTCTTTCTTTGTAGGTACTTTATTGGTTTATGACCAGATCTCAAAATCCAGAATTATTGGATTTTGACCCAGAAATCGAAAGAACCTTTAGAAGACGTAGAAGAGAAAGACAAATAAGACAAAAAGTTGCCATGGAAGATAACATCAACAATCAGCGAGCTCTTCGTGATTATATTGTACCTATTGCACATGATGGTTATTCTAGTGTAGTGAGGCCCGCTGTGGGTGCTAACAATTTTGAGATTAAACCTTCTATTGTTCAGATGGTGCAACAAAACCAATTTGGAGGGTTAGAAAATGAAGATTCATATGTCCACCTGTCACGTTTCTCTTAGATATATGACACCTTCAAAATGAATGGGGTTTCTGAAGATGCAATCAAATTGAGGCTATTTCCATTTTCTTTGAAGGATAAGGCAACATCTTGATTGGATTTTAGGGCACCTGGTGCATTCACTACTTGGCAAGCACTTTTCGAAGCTTTCCTTGCAAAATATTTTCCACCTGGTAAAACGGTCAAATTAAGAAATGAGATTGCCACTTTTTGCCAAAGGGATGATGAGTCTTTATATGAAGCTTGGGAAAGGTTCAAAGATCTACAGAGACAATGTCCCCATCATGGTTTGCGTGACTGGCTAGTTGTTCAAACTTTCTATAATGGTCTTTCTCACTCGTTGAAAAGTATTTTGGATGCAGCTGCTAATGGGTCATTAATAGGTAAAACATCCGACATGGCTTTGCACTTGATTGAAGAAATGGCTTCCAACAGTTGTCGATGGCCTAATGATAGAGCTAGTCAAAGAAGACATTTGGGAGTACATGAAGTTGATGGAATTACTATGGTGAATGCTAAGTTGGATGCATTGACAAAGAAATTGGAGAGATTAGATATGAAGGTTGTAAGAACTTCTAGTTGTGAGAATTGTGGAGGAGATCATGCGAGCTTTGAATGCCAAATGGGTACCCACTATGCACATGAACCTACAAACGAGCAAGTAAATTTTCTCAATTACAACCAAATGGGACAGGGTAATCCTTACTCAAATACATATAACCCAGGTTGGAGGAATCACCCAAACTTTGCATGGTCAAACCAAGCCAATACTTCTAACCCAAACCAGAATTTTAAGCAGCCACCTCCAGGATTCCGAGCTAGAAACACTAACCCCCAACCTTTACACCATTCTCAGCCTCCTCAAGAGTAAAAATCAAATCTAGAATTGATGATGGAGAATTTCATTCTTGCCCAAAAACAAAAAGGTGATGCTCAAGATGAAGCGATTAAACAACTTACTGCTAAGGTGGATCAATTGGCCACACATAATAAGATGCTTGAAGTACAATTGGGCCAACAAGCAAGTACTTCCAATTCTAGGGAAATATGAAAGCTACCGAACCAACCTCAAAATCCAAGGGAGCATTGTAAGGCAATTGTCACCATGAGTGGTAAACAATTAGCTGAACCTATAGGCAAGGTTGAAAATGAGCTTGATGAGCAAAAGGATGTTGAAAAGTCTAGTGAAGAAGATACATTGAAGAAAAAGGTTGAGGTAAATATCCAAGAAGCCCTTGAAAAGCAAGTTCCATCCAAAACATATTCAACACCTTTGCCTTTCCCTCAAAGGTTCCAAAAGGCAAAGCTTGATCAACAGTTTGGAAAGTTTTTGGATGTTTTCAAGTAGATACATCTGAATGTTCCTTTTATGGAGGCTATAACTCAAATGTCGGTGTATGCCAAGTTTATCAAAGATATCCTCTCAAATAAAAGGAAACTTGAAGAATTTGAAACGGTGGCTCTCTTAGAGGAATGCAGTGCTATTTTACAAAATAAGCTGCCACCAAAGCTTAAGGATCCAATGAGTTTTTCTATTCCTTGTGTAGTTGGTAAAGAATCTTTTGAAAAAGCTTTATGTGATCTTGGTGCAAGTATAAGTCTAATGCCTTTATCTATTTGCAGAAGATTGGAGCTTGGAGAATTAAAACCTACAACAGTGACCCTGCAATTGACGGATAGATCCATAAAGTATCCTACAGGGATAATGGAAAACGTGCCAATTAAAGTTGGAAAATTTTATATCCCTGTAGACTTTATGGTTTTGGAAATGGAAGAGGATATTCAAGTTCCTCTTATTCTGGGAAGACCATTCTTAGCCACAGTAGGAGCAATCATTGACGTTAAAAATGGAAAACTCACTTTTGAGATTGGAGATGAGAAAGTAGAGTTCAATGTCTTTCGAATGTCAAAGCAGCCTAATATTGTGAATTCTTGTTGTAGGGTTGACATTATTGATGATTGTATGAATGAAGTTTTTATCAAAAAATACCATGAGGATCCACTCGAGTCGTGTATTATTCATGAAGCTTCAGTCAAAGATGAAAATATGGAAATTGCAGTCTGTGCTCAGCTTTTGGAAGCAAATCCTAAGGTTGCTCCCATTTTGAATTTCAAGTATGAAGAGCTCGAGACAGGTAACCATTCTTTTCTTTCTCTTAAAGCGGAAGATGCATCTAAGGTAGATCTTAAACCACTTCTTGCTAATTTGAGGTATGCTTTTCTTGGCCCTAATTCTACTTATCCTGTGATTATAAATGTTGAATTAAATGATGAACAAGAAGATAAGTTGCTTAGGGAACTTAGAGCATATAGAAAAATCATTAGTTATAACATTCATGATATCAAGGGAATAAGCCTTACCATTTGCATGCATCGTATCCATATGCTTGATGATTTCAAACCTACCATTGAACATCAAAGAAAATTGAATCCTATCATGAAAGAGGTAGTAAGAAATGAAGTCATTAAATTGTTGGATGCAGGGATTATCTATCCCATTTCTGATAGCTCATGGGTAAGTCCGGTACATGTGGTACCAAAGAAAAGGGGTATGACTGTTGTCAAGAATGAGAATAATGATTTAATACCAATTAGGACAGTCACAGGGTGGAGGATGTGTATTGATTATAGAAAGCTTAATAGTGCCACCCGTAAGGATCCTTTTCCCCTTCCTTTCATTGATCAAGTTTTGGAGAGACTAGCAAACTATTCTTATTTTTGCTGTTTAGATGGGTATTTGGGATTCTTTCAAATCCCCATTCACCCAGAAGACCAGGAAAAGACCACCTTCACATGCCCTTATGGCACATTTGCCTATAGGCGTATGCCTTTTGGTCTTTGTAATGCATCTGCTACCTTTCAAAGATGTATGATGTCTATATTTTCTGATTTTGTTGAGCGGATTATGGAAGTGTTTATGGATGATTTTTTTGTGTATAGAACATCCTTTGATGATTGTTTGCTTAACTTATCTAAGGTTTTGCAGAGGTGCGAAAAAGTCAATTTAGTGCTTAATTGGGAGAAATGCCATTTTATTGTGAAAGAAGGGATAGTTCTTGGGCATACAGTCTCACAAAGGGGGATTGAGGCAGATAAAGCAAAAGTTGAAGTAATTGAGAAGATGCCCCCACCAACATCAGTAAAAGGAGTTCAGAGTTTTCTTGGCCATGTTGGGTTCTATAGGCGTTTCATTAAGGATTTTTCAAAAATTGCTAAACCTTTGTCAAATTTACTTGCTAAAGATATTCCTTTTAACTTTGACCAACATTGTCTTGATTCTTTTTGCAGGTTAAAGGAAGCATTGATTTCAGCTCCTATTATGCAACCACCAGATTGGAGTTTACCTTTTGAAGTAATGTGTGATGCTAGTGACTTTGCTGTAGGGGCAGTTTTGGGGCAAAGGAAAGACAAAAAAGTTTATGCAATTTACTATGCCAGTCACACTTTGAATGAAACACAAGTCAATTATGCCACCACTGAGAAAGAACTTCTTGCAATTGTGTTTGCTTTTGATAAGTTCAGGTCTTATTTAGTGGGGTCTAAGGTCATAGTCTACACAGATCATTCAGCCATTAAATATCTCCTAAATAAGAAGGATGCAAAACCGAGGTTGATTAGGTGGATATTGCTTCTTCAAGAGTTTGACTTAGAGATAAAGGATAAAAAAGGGACAAAAAATGTTGTTGCTGATCATTTGTCCCGTTTGGAGCAAGATAAGTGTGGAGGTTTTGACAAAAGTCTACCTATTGATGACTCTTTTCCAAATGAACAACTGTTAAAGATATCTCATTGGGTAGTACCATGGTATGCAAATTATGTGAATTATCTTGTGTGTGGTGTATTACCTCCGGAGATGAATCACCAACAAAAGAAAAAGTTCTTGTGGGAGGTGAAAAACTATTATTGGGAAGAGCCACTACTTTACAAAAGATGTTTTGATGGGATTGTGCGACGATGCTTACCACAAGATGAGATGGAAAGTGTTCTAACCCATTGTCATTCTCTTGAATGTGGAGGTCATTTTAGCGCCACCAAGACAGCAGCTAAGGTGCTCCAAAGTGGATTCTATTGGCCAACCCTTTTTCAAGATGCGAGGAAATTTGTTTTAACATGTGATAGGTGCCAAAGAACTGGAAACATTTCAAGGAGGAATGAAATGCCTTTAAACAGTATACTTGAGATTGAAATTTTTGTTGTATGGGGCATCGACTTCATGGGGCCATTTCCTATATCTTATGGGAATAAATATATCTTAGTTGTTGTAGATTATGTTTCTAAATGGGTTGAGGCACTAGCAAGTCCATCCAATGATGCTAGGGTTGTGGTGAGGTTCTTAAAGAAATATATCTTCGCAAGATTTGGGACTCCAAGAGCTATTATTAGTAATGGTGGTTCTCACTTTTGTAATCACCTATTTGGGAAATTATTAAAGAAATACGAAGTTACCCATAAGGTTGCAACTTCATACCACCCTCAAACTAGCGGCCAAGTTAAGATTTCTAATAAGGCAATCAAGAGCATACTTGAGAAAACTGTAAGTGCTTCAAGGAAATATTGGAGTTTGAGATTGGATGATGCACTTTGGGCATACTGCACAACCTTTAAAACTCCCATTGGTACATACCCTTTCCGCCTTGTCTATGGTAAGTCTTGTCATCTTCCAATGGAGCTAGAGCATCGAGCTTATTGGGCTACTAAGTTTTTGAACTTTGATTTAAAGAAAGCCGGTGAAAAAGGTCTCCTCCAACTAGATGAGTTAGAAGAGTTTATATTGGATGCCTATGAGAATGCCAAAATATACAAGGAAAGAACCAAAAGGTGGCATGATAAGCATATTCTAAAGAAAGACTTCAAAGAAGGTGATCAAGTGTTGCTTTTCAACTCAAGACTGAAGCTTTTCCCAGGAAAACTTAAGTCAAGGTGGTCCGGTCCTTTTAAAATCTTAAAGGTATTTCCTCATAGAGCTATTGAGGTGTGGAGTGAAAATTCTGGAACATTTAAGGTCAATGGGCAGAGGCTGAAGCCGTATTTTGTTGGTGACCAAGTAAAAGTGGAGGCGTCTCAACCACTGTCCAATCCCCCAATTTAAGTCTCACAATCGGTCAAGCTAAAGACCATAAATTAGCGCTCTTGGGAGGCAACCCAAGTTTTTCTTCTCTTAAAGAATTTTCTTTTAGTTTATTGATAAATAATTTTCTCCACATTTAATTTAAAATTGTTCTTTTTGTTTATTTCAGGTTGATTTTGGAATGTCTAGCAATTAGAGTACAAGTATGGACATGAAGAGTATTTTCAAGTTAAAAGAGGGGTACAATTAAATTTTGCTCAATTTGATGTTTTCATTGGTTGTGACTTGTTTGATTAATTGTGTTCTTACCATTGATTACATTAATTGGATTTTGTGATTTCTTTGTGGTGTTGAATTGGTTGATGAAGAGTGTGAAATTTGAATTTTCTCATAAATTCTATTTTGAGCTGAAGAGAGCAGTGTTTATAGGCAGCAAATATGGGCATAAGAGTGCCCATAATTGGCCTCTGGAAAAAGAAAAAAAGAATGAGGAAAAGTGTTTATAGAGAGCAAATATGGGCATAAGAGTGCCTATAATTGGCCTCTGGAAAAAATGAGGAAAAGTATGTTTGGTTGTTCATCTTTCATTTTTTTTTTTACTTATTTATATTTTATTTTATTTTAGTTTTATTTTGCCTTTTACTTTATTTTATTTTTATTTTTATTATTATTATTATTATTTCCCTTCTATGCATATTATATATATATATATATTTTATTTCTGTATATATACATATATTTAAAACCCTAGTTTATATTTTACCTCCCATTTCAACGTCGTACCTTTCTTCTCCGTTCTCCCGACCACAACCCTTTTCTGCTATCATTTTCTCTTCCAAATTTCAGCCACAAATTGACGCGTCAGCCCTTCCATTATTTCTGAAGCAAAAATCGTCAGCCTTCCAGCTTCTTCCAATTTCATTTCTCCTCTGTACAACCACAAATTGACGAGTCGACCCCACCACACTGCAGAAACGGAATTCGCTCCAGCCCCTGAAAAAAAAAAAAACGTAATTCATTTCTTCCTTGGCAACCCTATTTTCTTTTCCATTTTCAATTCGTCAGCCCCACATTTCCTCCCCTTCAGAAACACATCAAACTTGGTTCCAATTAAATTTTTCTCGCACTTGTTCCCTCAAATTTTCATTTTTTTTTCCTCACGCTAAAGCCACATATCCAAGTCTAATTTTTCTTCACATTTCTTTCCAAAATAGTTCCAATTTTTTTTTCAGTCCACATGGAATGAATTTTTCGTTCCAAAATGGGTCGGATTAAATGCATTCCTAACAAAAAGAGGCCATATGAACGTCCGAGCAATTTGTCTTCAATAGCACCATCATCCTCTTCTCCGACGACCAGTGACACAACATCACCGTCACCTCCTCGTCCAGCTCCGAAGACATCTAAAAGTGCATCGAAGCCCAAAAGGAAGCAACAGAACACAAATCACGTCCTACAGCTGTGAAACGTACTCCACGGGCATCTCGAGCAAGCTCTGGACCTTTGTTACTCTTCCCTCGCACTTTGCAATTTTCTGATACCGATCAAATGAGCAGGTATGAAGAGTTTTTACCTAGAAAAATTATCCCAACAATGTATTTAGATCGTCATACCTTAGAAACTTTGAATCTACATAATAACATCCATGAAATCATGCTTAGGGTAGGTTGGGAAAGATTTTATCAAATCCATCACCATACCTTTAAAGAGCTCACCCTAGAATTTCTAAGTTCTTACCAATTTGTTGATGATCCTACTAGTTCAGCCTATGGGTTAATGAGTTTTAGATTTAGTAATAAACATTACAACTTAGCCCTTAGTGATATAAATGCAATTTTCGGTTTCCCTAATGATGGGGTAACACCCCGCCATATGGGCAGTTTTAATTGTGCAGACGTGTGGCACAATTTGACACACCATATCTTCCGCAAGTCACCTTTGGATAAAGCATCTAAATTGAGTAGTCCCCTCCATAGGATTTTACATCGGTTTATTATGAAAAATATTTATGCAAGAGGGGACAATGATGGCATTGTTACTAAAACCGATTTGTTCTTGCTCCATTGTTTTATTAATGGCACAAAAATTAATGGTGGGGCCTTTTTAGGACAAAGATTCAAATATACAGCCTTGGATGAAAAAAATAGAAAGGGAAACATTGCTTGTGGGGTTTTTATTACAGCGATAGCTATCGCTGTTGGGGCTTTTAGTGTGTCGCAGTGTGGGTATGCACCAATAGTAGGGGAATAGCTTATCAGCCTTGAAATACTTAGAAAAATAGGTATTTGCCGAAAAATTGCAAATGGTTCTTATGTCTTAATAGGTGAAAACCCTACTCAAGAGCAAATGGGGGAAGAGGCATAGGTCCCAGTCCAAGAGGCAGCACTTGGAAGCTCTTACATAATGGCAAGGTTGCAAACGATAGAAAAGCGACAACTCAAGCTTCAAAGGAAACTGAAAAAAATCAGCAGCATGTTGAAAGCCTACTTCCATCACCAAGGATTCACTCCTTCCCCTTCTCCACTTGATCAGAGCTCCTCCACATCCAATTCAGAATTTGACCGCTAATCATGATGATGTTTTCACTTGTTCTAATGTTTACTTTTTATTTTGGACTGACTTTCATTATGCTTTGTTTTATGCAGTTATATTTTGATAAACTGATTCATTTGATATTTTGATGACTGTATTGATGTTGATAGACTGGAAACTTAGACCATATGATATTCTTTTGATGTGGTTGGATGCATTTGAGCACTTTCTATTGATTCAATGTGATGTTTTCCTAGTTTAATGATGAGTTGGTGCTCAATTTGTTGGGTTGCATGTGGTTTATTAATGTGGAGATTTGATGAAGATTTTAATGTACAGGTTCCTATAATTGAAATGTCAAGCTTATTGGAAAAGTGTTGCTGATTTATTCATTATTTGATTTTTTTATTTTTGCTGATGGAGATTGTTGCATATATGGATCCATAATTGTTGATAATGTTGTTATCTTTCTCTTTTCATTAGTTGGATGTGATTCTTTGAGACCTCTTTTGCTAGATAGTGCAATTTTGTTCATAATTTACTCATTCTAATTTCAGGGACAATGTTTGCATTTTCATCCAATTTCATCACATGAGCTTATACTGAGCCAGGGAGTTTTCATCTTTTTCTTCTTCTCTTATCCATGCTTAGTTATGTTTTCTTTATTACATGTTGAATAAACATTGAGGACAATGTTTGTCTTAAGTGTGGGGGGAGTCTTTAATGTTAATTTTGCAATTTCATTTTCAATGTTTAGTTTTTATGCAGTTTTTATTTTTAGTTTTAAATCAAACCCCCATTTGTTTATCCCTTCTTTGATTTTGGACTAAATTTTACAAATTCACTTTTAGTACCTTAAAAGACACACTTGTGAAAATATTTTCAGGTGATTTGAATGATTAAAACACCTTTGGCAATCGAACCCACTTTTTGTTCGTAAAAGGCAAGGAGTGTTGAGACATTCATGATTGGTGATAGAGTTACGATTGTTGCATTTGTCATTCAGAGTTTGTTGTGCATGTGGTCATATTTTTCGAAATTGTTTTGCTTACTTAGAGAGGGCTTATCTGTGCATAGACATATTTTCTAGTGTCTCACGAGTCCTAGAACTTGTCACGCAATCTTTCGAGGCGAAATAAAAGTTACTTGCATTGATAAGGGATATGATATAGGCATTTATTTGATTCTTTGTATACCCCAAATTGCCTTATTCTCTTAGCTAACCTTTATAAATATTTAATCTCTTGTTAGCCCATTGAGCCATTTTTATTTGTGTTTTATTTACAACCTTTTGCATTTTCTTTGTTTTAACCCTTAATCACCCACCTAGCTAATAAATATATTAAACCTACCCTTTACATGAGTTATATTATTGATAAGATGAGTAGATTTGCATGTTTTTTTTTTAGGATCAGTTGAAAAGGAAGAATGAAGAAAAATGAGAAAGTCATGGCATTATCATTCAATATGCCCCATGTACAAAGAAATAAGTTTGGGGGATTTTGAGAGAATTATATATATTCATACATGTAGCAAAACAAAAAAAAAAAGAAGAGATATCTGAAAAAAAAAAAAAAAGGAAGAAAAAAACAATATGAAAAAAAAAAAGAAGAAAAGGAAATAGAAAAAAAAAAATCTGTTCACATATTATTAGTGCAATTTATATTCACATTTCTTCCTTATTCTTTATTTTGTAATCATGTAGATTTTTACTTCCTCATTAATAGTATACTCATGTTCATTTGTTAACTCATTTATCCCTTTTATTCTTGAACCCATACCCCTAGCCACGTTATAACTTAAATAAAGATCTATTGATCCTTTTGAAATGCATTGCACCTTCATTAGTGGAGATAAGTTGTTTAATTTTGCCTATGGGACTTGGTTGACTTTATTTAGAGATCATGAAGATTGCTAAGTACGTATATGCCTATCTGAAGTGCAACAATTTTGGTGAGACTGATCATTGCATACATTTTCAGTTTGATTTTTGTGACCTTGTTTTCTTTGGATCCGAGATAGAGTGTCTCTTGCACTTAGGGATTTTGAAGAGCAAGTTTTGGCTTTCAATTGCATTAAGGTCACTTTAAGAATTCAATTACCTAAACCCTATTGATCCTTTCAATTTTCCCTTTTGTTTCACTTTTGTTCCCTTTTGCTTGAGGACAAGCAAGTTCTTAAGTTTGGGGGAGTTTGATGTGTGTATGAAATACACACAAATAGGGTTATAATAGTATAGTTTTAAAGTGAATTTTAGTCCATTTTGTTAAATTCTTTAAGTTTTATTTAATCTTGATAGTTTGATCTTATTTTGTTCTTTGAATTATATTTGTAAATGATTTGGAGTCATTCAAACCCCTTTTAGAGTGAAAATAGAAGTTTAAAGAAGCAAATGAGAAGGGTTTACATCAAGAGGCAGAGAGTAATTATGGGCAGTCTTATGGTCATAATTGGTGCCCATAATTACTGGGCATAAATTAAAAAAAAAGAAAAAAGAAAACAGAAAATAGGGTTAAGTGACAAGTATAAAAAGAAAATTACATCTTTTCCAAAGGGGGAACCAAATATACAACAGCTCAAAGGATTTTTAGAGAGAGAAAACTTCAAGAAACAAGTAGAAGAAGAAAGATCCAAGATTAAAGATAGAAGACCCAAGAGAATCAAGATTTGAAGACCCTAAAGTTTTTCTTATCTCTTTTATTATCTTCTTTTATTGATTCAAAATGTCTCTCTTTCCAACTTTATCTTGTAGTTTGAACTTCATAACCATGAATAGCTAATTTCCTTTACTAGGGTTTATGATGGATCTATAAATTCTCAAAGATTATGTAATAGGTTTTGATTTTTAATTAATGATGATGAATGTTTGATTTAGTAATTGTGATTTTAACTTCTTGCCTGGTGTTAGGGCCCAATGCCATGCTTGTTTGTAGATTGGAGTGTGATATTGAGAAATACATACCTAATTAGTTCATGCATTTGCTAAACCTAGGGTTTTATTTAAAGATAAATATAAATCTTTTGTCGGCAAATTAATTGTCATAGAAATTAGTGGGTTTTGATTAACAACATACCACGAAAGTAGGTAAGCTTTTAATCTTAACACTTCTAATTAACCTTAACAGAGGAATTGGGTAAAATAGGATAATCAACCATCAATAATTCATCTTGTCATTGATTTTAATTGGATTCGTTACTGATTTTTGAGTAATTGATAGTAAAATCATAAACTCTAGGCTTCTCTATAATTGGTATTTAGCTTTTAATTTGCTAGGTAATTATTTTCCTTTGTTAATTTCAATTTAGTTAGTTGCTTTATTTTATTATTTTTAATTCAGTCCCAATCCATAGCATTTCTATTTCTCTAGCTAATTTAAACTACAAAACAAGCTAGTATTCAACAACCAATCTCTGTGGGATCGACATCTTTCTATATTACTTGATTGACTCGTATACTTGCGAGCCATTGGCAACAAAATGTTATGAATTAATATTCGGAGCGTCTATTTTATTTTATTTTATTTTATCTAAAAAAACTACTTTAAACTAAACTCATAACTAAAAGTGTTTAGAAATTATTCTAAGAAAATTGAAAATCTGGAAGCAAATAAAAGATGTATATATCTCATATAAAAAATCATCTGAAAACATATGAAAATATAGAGTAATCATATAAAACTGTACTACCATCTCAAGAAGGTCAAAAGTTAACAAGACATGCGACTGTATGCATGTAACATAAACTAAAGATAATCTACTCCAATCGAATCTATCTTTACTGACCTGACCCTGCCTCGTAGCTACCACGATCACCTGTACCTGCAATCATGAAAGAAAAGGAAGTGAGAGATAAGAACACTTAGTAAGGGGAAAGAATTAAGTAAACTATCTTCTTTCCTGTTCTAACTCACTATCGAGACTTTATCTTACATCATAACCTCCATAAGAAATCAAAGGGAATAATCTAGTTAATTCTTTACTATTTGGGTCATACTTTGTCTCATCTGGTGTCTATTTGATATTTTTTGAAAGCTAACTACAGGGATTTGATACTTTTCTAAGCTCGAGCTCTCTTCCTTTCTCTCATTACACCATTTCTAAATCTAAATTATGCTCTACTACGAGCAACCCTTATTATGGGTCTATGTCCTATTATGAATATGTCCTACTGCAGTCGTGCCCTACTATGGATGGTGTAGTGTAAAGTGCCCCCTCATAGCATGCATGCATGCGTTATATCTTACTAATTTTACTTTTATCTAAAACTATCCACAACCCACTAGACCATACTTTTGGGACAACCTCTAAATCTTGAGCCCCAAATTCTTTTTCTTGCTTTTTTTTCTTTTCTTCTTTTTTTCTTTTTCTCTCATTTCTTTCCTTTCCTTTCCTTTCTTTTCTCCCTTTTCTTTTTCTCATCTGTTTTTTTCCAAAACTATAAATCACTGTTCACAAACTGTTCACTTGGTAGAGCAGTCTTTTTCTTTATGTAATCTAACTGTCCAAACGGTTTCTAATTCATACACATTATATATCATTGAAAAGAGGATTCAAAGAGCTTTCCAAAAAGCTATAAAGGCACTCATGATTCATCAAATAAGGTAGTCAAAACATGAGATGAAATCAGTGACAAAAAATTGTATTCACTATTCATTTGGTAAGATAGTCTTTTTGTTCATACAATTTAATAGTCCAAACGGTCTCTAATTCATACAATATATATACATCATTGAAAAGAGGATTCAAAAAGCTTTCCAACAAGCTATAATAGCACTCATGATTTATCAGATAAGATAATCAAAACATGAGACGAAGTCAATAGCAAAATGATAAATATCATCCAACTCTCTGTCATGAACAAACTATCACACATAGATCCCCCAAATGGCAAAACAAGATTTCTCAACTTCAAAATCATCATTTATAACATAGAGCCAAAGAACCAAAAGCATAAAACATGAAACATACCAAGGATAATACCCCTTATTTTGTTTCAAGCCAATGTTTGTAAGTTGACTTCCTCTTCTTTGTCTTGCTTCCTTTATCACCTAAACCACCGTAAATCAACACCAAAACACACTAACATAATCATATAATATGCATCCAATATATATAAACATAGATAAAGGGAGAGGAAGAAGATCTTTTGGTTACTAAGGTTTCCAAAGTGTTTCTTTGTTTTTTTTTCTTATTTTGTCTTCTAAAACCCCTTCTATTCCTTTTTTTTTTTCTTCACAAAACAAAAGAAAGCAGCATGAAGAAGGCTGGCTGCTAGAATGGATGAGAGACGATGATGGAAAAAGGCTTAAAGTTTCCTTTTTTTATCTTTCTCTCTTTATATATATTCATACCTTTTAATATGGATTTATATATATATAGACACACACATACACACATACATGCAAACATATATATATTTAAAACTGAAAATATCTTGAAACAGGGTTAAAAGACATAAATACCCCTGGAATGTACCTGAGAGTATTATAACTTTTCCCCCCTCACAAGAATTATGTCCTCAGAATTCAAAAAAACAGCTCTAGGTACTTTTCCCTCATGGTCTACTCTATTTCCCAGGTAGCCTCATCTATTTGTTTGTTTCTTCGTAAGACTTTTACTAGAGGAATCTGTTAGTTCCTTAGCTACTTAATTCTCCTATCAAGTATCTAAATCGGTCTTTCTTCATAACTAAGGTCTTCTGCTAACTGAATATCATTTGTATTCACGACCTGGAAATGATCACCAAGACACTTCCTTAAAGATGAGACATGAAATACATCATGTATCTGGTTCATACTAGCTGGTAAGGCTAATCTGTAAGCCACTTTACCAACTCTTTCAACTATCTCATATGGACCAATATATCTGGGAGCTAGTTTTCCTTTCTTTCTGAATCTCATCAAATGTTTGAATGGAGTAATTTTTACAAATACAAACTCATCCACATTGAATTCCAAGTTCGACATCGATGGTCTACATAACGTTTATGTCGGTCCTAGGCCTGTTTAATTCTCTACCTAATCAGCTAGACATCATCGGCCATTTTTTGAGTCAACTTAGGCCTAAAGGATCGAGATAACACATCTCTTTCTCCTATCTCATCCCAATAGAGAGGAGAACGACATCTCCTACTATATAATGTCTCATAAGGTGTCATCTGAATAGTTGTTTGGTAGCTATTATTATAAGCAAACTCCGCCAAGGGCAACATTTCTATCCACGTAGCGTTATGATCTAGGCAACAAGCTCTTAACATGTCCTCCAAAATCTGATTAACCCCTTATGTCTGACCATCTGTTTGAGGATGATAGGTTATACTAAATGCCAAATTAGTACCCAAGGATCTCTAGAGACTCTTATAAAAAGCTGATATAAATCTCGTATGACGATCAGATACTATGGTCTTAGGTACCCCATGTAATCTAATAGTCTCCCTAACATATAATCTCCCCAACTGATCTGTGGTAGTAATATCTTTGATGGGCAGGAAATGAGCTGACTTGGTTAATCTATTAACAATCAACCAAATAGCATCGTATCCATTCTAAACTCTAGGGAGTCCACTGATGAAATCCATAGAGATATGCTCCCATTTCCATTCTGGAATAGACAGAGGTTGAAGCAACCTTGAAGTTCTCTAGTGTTCGACCTTAATTTGTTGACAAGTGAGACATTTGGTAACAAACTCACCTATATCCCTTTTCATATCGGACTACCAAAAATGTCTTTTTAAATCCTGATACATCTTTATGCCCCTAGAGTAGGTAGTGTAAAGAGAACTATAAGCCTCTATAAGAATTCTCTGTTTCAATTCATTTATCTGGGAGACATACACTCGATCTCTAAATTTGATAACTCTATTCGATACTTGAAAATCTGTCTCGAGACTTTCTTAAACTTTTTGAATTTTCTGTTGACACTACTTATCTATTGTCTGAGCCTCTTAAATCTCATCTATGAGAGTGGGCTGAATCTCTAATCTGGTGAGGGCTCCAATCACAAGCTCAATCTACTCTTGGTCTATATCTCTCTGAATTTCTCTCTGGACCGTCAGTTATGATATCATCACATTTCTACTGAAGGCGTCTACAACCACATTAGCCTTACCTGGATGGTATTTAATATCACAGTCATAGTCTTTTACTAACTTGAGTCATCGCCTTTGTCTCATATTTAACTTTTTCTGAGTGAAGAAATATCTGAGGTTCTTATGGTCAGTATAAATATTACATCTTACCCCATACAAATAGTGTTTGCAGATTTTCAAAGTAAAAATCACCGCTGCTAACTCTAAATCATGAGTAGGGTATCGGGTTTCGAATTCTTTCAACTGTCTTGAGGCATATGCTATCATCTTGCCTCGTTGCATCAACACTGCTCCCAAACCACCATGTGAGGTATCCGTATATAGATCATACTCAACTCTCTCCTCTAAAAGTTCTAACACAGAAGTAGTAGTCAATCTTCTTTTCAATTTCTGGAAGTTTGCCTCACAAGCATCTGACTACTAAAATGACATTGTTTTCTTTGTAAGAGTTGTAAGAGGTCTGACAAATCTGGCAAATCCTTCCACAAACCTCTAGTAATACCTCACCAAACCCAAGAAACTACGAACCTCCTTGACTATTTTTGGTCTCTGTCACTCAACTATAGCCTCAATCTTACTACGATCCATAGATATACCCTCTGCTAAAATCACATGCCCTAAAAAGGTAACTATATCTAGCCAAAATTTTCATAATAAATTTATCCAGGTAGTCGTGGAATACCTTATTCATCAAATCCATAAATACCGCAAGGGTATTTGTCAATTTGAATGACATCACTACAAACTTAAAGTGGTCATACCTCGTTTGAAAAGTTGTCTTGGGTATATCCTTCTTTGCCATTATCACTTAGTGATAATCAGATCTCAAATCTATCTTGGAGAAGACCACAAATCCCTCTAACTGATCAAATAAGTCATCAATCCTAGGTAACGGGTACTTGTTCTTAACTATGACTTTATTTAGCTCTCTATAATCAATACACATCCTTATGGACCCGTCTTTCTTTTTCACAAATAAGATGGAAGCTCCCCAAAGAGAATGACTCAATCTAATAAAACCATGATCTAGTAACTCTTGGAGCTACTTTTTTAGTTCTTGTAACATGGTAGGGGTCATTCGATAGAGTGCTCTCGAAATAGGTGTTATGCTTAGTGTCAGCTTTATACTAAACTCAACCTCTTATTCGGGAGCTAATCTCTATAGCTCACTCAAAAACATATATGTAAACTGTCATACCATTAGCGTCTCATCAATAGTCAAGTCTGACTCAACCTTGCTTACTACATGAGCCAAATATCTCGTATACCCTTTTTTCAATATTTTACTGGTTTTCAACATATTGATCATCACACTTCGGATATGACTGTCATCAAACTCGAATTGATCTCCAAAGTCTAAGTTAAATCTTATTTTCTTCTTTTTACAATCAATCTTAACTTTGTATCTCCCCAAAAAGTCCATCCCTAAAATCATATCAAAATCTGACATTTTGAACACAATCAAGTCCACCAGTAACTATTGACCCTGAATCACAATACTCTGTCCTAGTAGGACATCTTACTAATGACTGACCTTCCATCAGATAACTCGATCATAATCCTCTAAGTTATTCTAACAGGTTGTAACTTTAACCTCTTAAGTAAACTCTTGGCTTGAGTAGCCCTACAATCAATTAAAACATAAATAAAAGTATCAAGATAGAGAATCTGACCCGTGACTGCTGATAGGTTAGCCTCTACTTGGCCTTAAGTAATAGTATAAACTCTGGTTGTGGCCCCTCCTATAGGTTGTTGCTACTCTACTCTCACTAGGGCAACTGTACAAAAACAAGCGATATTTCTAGGCTGACAACATCTGAAACAAACTACCTAGTTTGCCAAACACTCTCCTCTATGTTGCTTCCCATATTTCTAGCAAACTGGTATCTCAAGTCCTCTCTGTTTCTTTCTACTCTTCCAATTCTTTTTCATGCCTCTGAACTAGAGAGATCACTTACCTTTCTTGTCTCATTCTGGAGAAGGGTCTCTTTATGCTAAAACTGAACCACTACTTATCGGGGGAACTAGCATGGCAACAAGGGGCATAACCTTTTGCCCTATGGTCTGATGAACCTCTTCCTCACAAAAACCTCTACTCTCAAAGCTCTATCGAGGGCTTCTGTATAAATCTTAAGTGGTTGTGCCCCTATCATAACATTTCGGGCTATCTTTGGATCTAGCTTGTATATGAACTTCTACATATGCCCTATGTCTATACTAGCTATCTCGGGGGCATACTGAGACAATTAATTGAACTTCGTGGAATATTCTTTTACTGAATCGGTCCCCTATACTAGATTAATAAACTTTTGGGCCTTAATACAAGTAACATTGGTGCCTTTGTACTCTACCTTAAATCGACGCCTGAACTCGGACCAAGTCATCTCTGAGACATTGATCGTCTCTCTGACTAAGTTCCACTATATTTTTGCCTCTAAATTGAAAACATAGGTGGCATATCTCACTCCCTTTTGGTCGGTCATGTCAAATAGGGTCATTACACTCTCTACTGATTCCAACCACTCTTCAACTGCTATTGGGTCTTTTGCACCATCAAATTTTTGAGGTTGGTGCATAATAGGGAGGTTGAAAATAGGATACAGCTGAGTCCTTACTAGGGCTTCTGTAGATGCTGAAGTAACCCCCATCATATTATGTCCCTAGGTTGGTAGTGTATACATTGTCTCGCTTCCCTGTATAAGAGTAATTCTATGCTCTCTCATTATCTCTCTGAAAATCTCTAGCACATCATGTGCACTGAGTCCCCCTTAGGGTACCTGGGGAGCTACTCTTTCACTCTAGCTCCTCTGAAAGGGATCTACTGGTGTTCGACTCATAGGTCCTAAAAATGAACACATCAGTCTCATAAAACTCAATAGGTATAAGTGAAAACTTAACTTGCAGTGATTGGCTACGAGGGTGGTCAGTATAGCTGAAGGGTATTTCATTGTTGTGTTACTTGGATTACTCCATTTTGTTTTAGAAAACATATTTTAGGTTCTCAAAATCATGCTCTGATACCAACTTGTAATATCCCTCTCCAGAATTACTACCTTCTGAAGAAGAAATTTTATGAATTAATATCTGAAGCGTCTATTTTATTTTATTTTTTTTACTACTTTAAACTAAACTCATTATTAAAAGTATTTAAAAATTATTCTAAGAAAACTGAAAATCTGAAAGCGAATAAAAGATGTATATATCTCATATGAAAACTCATCTGAAAGTATCTGAAAATATGGAGTAATCATATAAAATTGTACAACCATTTCAAGAAGGTCAAAAGTCAATAAGACATACAACTATATGCATATAACATAAACCAGAGATAAACTGCTCCTGCCAGATCTATCTTTACTGACCTGACATGCCTCGCAACTACCACGATCACCTGTACCTGTAATCATGAAAGAAAAGGAAGTGAGAGATAAGATCACTCAGTAAGGGGAAAGAATTAAGTAAACTATCTCCTTTCCTGTTCTAACTTACTCTCAAGACTCAATCTCATATCATAACCTCCATAAGGAATCGAGGGGGATAATCTAATTCATTTTTTACTATTTGAGTCATACTTTGTCCCATTTGATGTCTATTTGATACTTTCTAGAAACTGATTATAGGGATTTGACATTTTTCTAAGCTCGAACTCTCTTCCTTTCTCTCACTACACCATTTTTGTATCTAAATTGTGTTCTACTACAAGTATACTCTATTATAAGCAGACCCTACTGTGGGTCTATATCCTACTATGAACCTGTCTTACTGCGGACGTGCCCTACTGCAGGCGGTGTAGTGTAAAGTGCCCTTCATAGTTCATAACATACATGCATGTTTTATATCTTACTAATCTTGCTTCCATCTAAAACTATCCACAATCCACCAGACCATACTCTTGGGACAACCCCTGAATCTTGAGCCCTAAATTCATTTTTTTGCTTTTCTTTCTTTTCTTTTTCTTTTCTTTTTCTCTCTTTTCTTTTCTTTCCTTTCCTTTCTTTCTTGTTCTCCTCCTTTTCTTTCTTTCCAAAACTGTAAATCATTATTCACGAAAATGTTCACTTGGTAAAACAGTCTTTTTCTTCATACAATCTAACCATCCAAATGGTCTCTAATTCATACAAACTATATATCATTGAAAAGAGGATTCAAAGAGCTTTCCAACAAGCTATAACAATACTCATGATTCATCAAATAAGATAGTCAAAATATGGGATGAAGTCAATGGCAAAAAACTATATTCACTATTTATTTGGTAAGATAGTCTTTTTGTTCACACAATTTAATGGTCCAAACGGTCTCTAATTCATACAAGCTATATATCATTGAAAAGAGAATTCAAAGAGCTTTCCAACAAGCTATAATAGCACTCATGATTCATCAGATAAAATAATCAAACTGTGGGACAAACGTAGTGGCAAAACGATAAATATCATCCAACTCTCTACCATGAACAAACTAACACACATAGATCCCCCAAATAGCAAAACAACATTTCTCAACTTCAAAATCATCATTTATAACATAGAGCCAAGGAACCAAAAGCATAAAACATGAAACATACCAAGAATAATATCTCTTACCTTGTTTCAAGCCAATCTTTGCAAGTTGGCTTTCTCCTCTTTGTTTTGCTTTCTTTATCACCAAAACCATCTTAAATCGACACCAAAACACACTAACATAGTCATATAACATGCATCTAATATATAAAAACATAGGTAAAGGTAGAGGAAAGAGATCTTTTGGTTACCAAGGCTTCTAAAGTGCTTCTTTGTTTTCTTTTCTTATTTTGTCTTCCAAAACCCCTTCAATTCCTTCCTTTTTCTTCACAAAATAAAAGAAAACAACATGAAGAAGGCTAGCTGCTGGAATGGATGGGAGAAGATGATGGAAAAAGGCTTGAAGTTTCTTTTTTTTGTCTTTTTTCTCTTTATATATATTCATACCTTTTAAAATGGATATATATATATATAAACACACATACATGTGAACATATATATATTTAAAACTGGAAATATCTCAAAACAAGTTCAAAAGATATAAATGCCCCTAGAACATACTTAAGGGTATTACAGATGTTCTCACCTTTGCCACTTCCACACCAAGACCACATGTCTAACAACTGACCTTACAACTATAACACTGGATATGTCAAGAGTTTAATATTACATGTTGTCAATTTTGAACTCATACTTTTTTTTGTTGTTTGGGTACCCCTAGTTTTTCTACTCAAGTTATCCTTTGAAGGCTAGAGTGTGCATAAAACATATTAAACCATAAAATCGAATCAAACAACATAAGCTAGAATTGGTGGGGAAAGAGCACTTAAATTTTTTTAGGTTCTTTTTGTCCTTAACAACCCAAAGAGAATACCAAAAGGCAAAGTACGAAGTCAAAGGGAAAAGGAAAGTTACCTTTTCTTTGCTATGGAAATTTATTAGCTAACCAAATTCATTATTATGTCATTAATTGAGGTACCAATTCAATGGAAAAATGGACCACAACTACCTTACATCTATAAATTATTAATATTAATAACCAATTTCCATATGGAATGATAATCTTCAACAATGCATTTGCTTGATTGTAGTGGTTGTTTCATCCATTACTTTAAAAGATGAAAAATAATATTATGTGAATACATTTTTATTACACAATTTGAATATATACATAATATGAGATCATGTGATTAATTGTTATATTATTTTTATTTCAAAATCATTAAACTATATATTGACACATCATTTGTGTATACTCAAATTATGTTTAAAAAATGTGTACGTATAGTTTTATTGAAAGATGAATTGAACCAGTTGGTCTTATTGAAAACTAGTACCAAATTTGATCTAAATAATGAGTAAAACTTATTTTAGTTATTGGACCAAATCAGGCTTGTATATCGAACATATTGAATTGGGCTTAGTTTGTTTAAGCACAGGTTAGTAGAAAAAAAGTTTATGTCAGGCTTCGAGCCTACCTATTTCGACCTCAAATTTTTTGTTTGGGCCTGAACATAAAAATTTTTAATCATGGGCTCTATCCCTATAACTCTAAAAACTTGTAAAAACACCTCTACAACCCCTTACAAATTTGAAAACCTAACAAATATACCCCTATCCATAATGAATATGTGAGTTCTATCAGCCCTACGGCTTGGACAACCTCTATTTAAGCCAAATCCCAATACCTTAATGGACAATTTTTTTTTCTAGGTTTGCCCATAACTTGAAATTGAATTTTCGAGCTAAACAATATGGCTTCAAGCTTGCCCTTAGTTGACAAGTTAGACCAGATTAACTTGGGTTTTAACCAAATGAATAATATTGAACCATGGTCCAACTATCAAATCAGACTAGTCTGACTATCATGCTGATGTCATGATGATATCACTAACAAAAACTCATTTAAAAATTTTGAATATGTCATACCGTTATCTCATTGACTAATAAGATTGTTCAACTTGTGAATTGACCCTTTACCTGGGATAATGCATGATATGGGTCTAAAAACATTTATTATAACCAATTTTCAAAAAGATGCCTACATTTAATAATTTGGATTAAGTTTGGTGGATATTTGCATCTAAAAATGATGCATAAATTTTCTTCATGTTGAATTTAATATATATTCAAATTTTATTCTAAATTTATTTTCAGAAGTTTTTAATGGGTCAAATATATATCGTCCTATGTTCATCCAATCAAATTTCACTTTTTGTATATTTATTTTGAAACCATCTATATAGAAATATTCATTGAATTGACATATAAATAACATAAAACTAGGGTTAAATTACTACAATATATTATTAACAAAACACATAATATAACATTTTATCTTATTCATAAATAATTTTAAAAATTATATATCAAGACTTTTTAAAACACATTGATAATTATAATAACAAAATCTCATTTTTCATTATCTAAAAATAAAATAAAATATTTAAATAAAAATATAATTAGATAAATTACAATTACCTGAAATTGTAACTATTTATGATATGCTCTATTAATACTTCTCTCTTAATTGTTTTTCTTTATTTGTCGTAATGAATTCTATGATGATAACATTTTTTTAAACATTTGAATGAATTTGGGTTAATTCTAACTAATTTTATGTCAATTTGATTATACCCTAATTTAGTTTAAAACCGTATCAAATTAACCTAAATTAAATTTTGTACAAAAATCTTAACCGAAACCAAGTTATTTTCCTATCGAGCACTAATATATATACACATTTTTATACATAATTTTTATATATAAATAATATATTATTATATGATTAGATATTATTTTATTTTTAATTTAAAATTATTTAATTATATAATTATATATTATTTATATATTTAAATTATATATTAAGAATAAATATATATAATTTTATTATTTTTTAATCCTATTTTATTACTTTAACAGAGGGTGTAAAAAATTGTGTCTAATCCAAAGGCTCGAATAATTGCATCAATCCGTAACTCCTTTATTCATCATAAAGTTCTAGGGCTCCACTTTTTAAAAGATCAGATCAATCCATTGGGACCCTCCATTTTTTGTCTGATAATCAGGTCCATCCTCTGGGCCCTATTTTTTGATGTTCATGATTTAGCTTTTGGGTGTTGATAAAGAAGATAGTCTTTCATTATTACTGTTTTTACCGATGAGATCTTCGAAAATTATTCCGACAAAGTGTAAACAAAAAGTATAAGATCAACGTCATGAGAAAGACTTAAAATCAGATAAGGATTTTAAAGAGGCTTGTTGGATAAAGCTCTAGTATTAAATGTTTTATTTTAGATACATGGAGATGTATTTTTTATTTTTTGTATGTGATAAGACATAAAATTATTATGTCTCTTTGTCAAACAATGGCGACTATACTGCGACAGAGACAGAGATAACACCATTCTCCTCTTTTTTCTCTTTGTCAAAACCAATGATAGACGAAGATTGTTAGAACATGAAAATCAAAGACAAAACCTCAATTCTCCAAGATCGACTTCATTTTTCGTCGATCCGACTTCAGATGAAGATGAATCACATGATGGAAACTTCATCTGGAGCTAATTCGATGGACAATGCGATGGATATGAGAATTGGTTGAGGTTTCTTCATCTTCAGTTTTTGTCATCAATCGATTTTCATCATGACCGTAATAGTTATTAGCCCATAGATGAGTGTTTGAGTTTTTGAAATTTTATAGATATATATTTATCTTTTCATTAAAACTTAAATAGAAAATAATCTTTCAACTCTTTTTATCATGGGTGAATGACATGAAAAAATGTCAATTGATAGCCTGCATTCTATGAGTGAGGAGAGTTTATCCATGGGTCAAAGTATATGCTGTTGTTTTTGTGGTTAATAGCTTCTTTGGGAGTTACTTTATAGGTTGGGGTTTTCTATATAATAATTGTATTTTTACATTATATTTGATCCGGCCTATTCAAGCTCGAATGAATCAACCGAGTTTGAGTCTAAAAATTTGGGTTATTTTCATAAATGAGTAAGGGTGTGTGGTCCAATTTGGTGTAGTTTGAAAATTTGTTTAAATTAAATTAAAAAAATAGTTTAAAAAAATTTAAATCAAACCAAACTAAAAAAAATATGGTTTATACTAATTTAAATTATAGTTAGAACCTATTAAAATATTTATTTCTAAATATATCGTATTTAATAAATAATAATTGAATTATAATTTTCTAAAACAACTATATATAAAGAAAATGACAAAATAAATATAAAAAATAAGTTATACATTTAATTGTTTATTAAAATTTTTTATCAAATATATATGTATTATAATAAAATAAGGTTTATAGTTTACTTCAATTTAAAAACCATCTAAACCGCAACCAAAACCGTAAATTGTTTTTTAAAATTTATCAATTCAAACTAAATTGTTTTATAAGTCAAACAAACTAAATTTTAATTTTTACGTGGTTTGGTCTGATTTTATTATTCGAACTGAATCATGTACACTTCTATAAAATAAATTAAATTCGAATTGATTTAAATCAAATTTAAAATTAAATTATTTTTTGAACCAAGTTTAAATCTTAACTTATTAGTTTTAAATTTATTTTTTTAAATTTAAACCAATCTCAAATTAGCAGTTATTTGTACTCCTTTAGGATTCAAACTAAATTTTAATTTCGTCTATAAATAATAATTTAATTTAATATTTAATATTTTTTATACTTTAATAATTGAGAAGAGTTATTAATTTGTCATATTGATATATATTTAACGTTACGTATAATAATAATAGATAATGTTAAAAATAAATAAATAAATAAATTCAGTCAAAGTGGGACACAAAATTAGAAAAATAAGCAAAGATACACCAGAAAGAACCCAACAAACGATCACTTTCAGCTGGGAAACATCATTAGCTGGAAAGTCGACAGTAATGTCTAGCTTCCTCACATCATAAACTGCTCAGTTTCAACTACTTCCCTTTCCTTCGACAAATCCGATTGAAAAATCAAAGATATTATTTTATTATTAATTATCTTTTTAATATTTTATTCTTTTATTTATCAATAAATGAAGCTTCTTGAATTATAAATATATTTTTTGTCAATATCACAATTATGCATTATTGTTCACGTAACCAAATTATTGTTAATTGTGAATAAACAAAGTGAAATGTTTGTTAGTGTACGTGATGAGAAAGCTAAAAATTTTGATTAGCAACAATATAGTTTTGTATACGGGTTTACGATTAGTAAAATTGATAAAATATTAAAATTTTTAAGGGTAAAGTTTGAGTTTAAGTCTTTATTATACTTGTAAAATTTTAACTTATTTAATACAGTAATTATAAGGTTGATAACTGTATCTCAGATTTATCTGTCCACTAAATATTAGTACAATCTCCGGTTATTAAAAAAATTAATTTTTATATATAGTTGAATAACTGCGTACCTTATTTTACATTTTACTATTATATTTTATAATTGCCAATATCCAATGATATATGATATGATTAGAGTTGGATACGAACCGAATTGAACCCGAACAAGGTTGACTCATTTTTTACTTGTTTTTAGTGAGCCCAAGCTCAGACTCGTTGAACTCGCTAGATACATATTCGTGTTTGATTCATTTTATAATTTTAGTATTTAGGAGTAGCTCGCATTTAGCTCGGGTTCATGTATTCTGGTTTGAGTTCGCTTTAATCGACTTTGGGCTTGCATTTCAGACTTGACAGCTTGGCTTTAGGCTCGTATTTTAGGGAACAAACGATGTCATTTGTTTCGAGTTAAAATTTTTTTCATTTGAGCAAGCGGCTCACGAGTCGAGCTCGACTCGCTCAGCCAATGTTTGGGTTCGATTCGTGCTCCTTTTTTGCTTAAAATTCATACTCGAGCTCATTTAAGCAAGCTCTGCTCGGACTCGTTCAAACAAAGCTCGTTCCGAATCCAAACAAGTTCTCTTCGAATTCAATCTTAGATATGATATAAATAAAAAATAATACATATCATAATATGTGTCAAATTAATATGATACAACGAATATATTATATAATACGATATGTATCTAATGATACGATATACATTATCTATACGGATTGATACACTTTTTTTAGAGAAAATGATTATGCAATATGATTGTATTTGAAAATTTTTAAAAATTTAGGAGTGTTGTAATATTTTTCAAAATAATAATATGTTAATTATAATTTTTTACTATTTTATTTGTTTAAAAGCGTATCATTCGATACGATATGATATATAATTTGATTTTTATGCTATGCTTATGTATGAAAAATTAGAGATAAGTGGAAACAAAAACTCTAGGTGGGTTTGTATATGGTTTTTAAACTTTTGATCAATTCTTTTTTCATAAATACAATTTTCATATACTTAGATTAATTTAAAAGATTGAAATGAATTCCTTTTCGATATGTATTAGAACATATGATTGTTGAAGGGTGTATATATCTTTAATATAGTATAATTTATATCAAAAGTAATATTATATATATTTATTTTGGATACATAACTATGTATATATTTATATATATTATCATATAATTGAGTATTATTTTATCTTTAATTTAAAATATTTAATTATATAATAACATATATAAACGTATTTATATTTATATATAGAAAACAAATATACATAATTATGTTATTTATATCAAAAAGTAAAATATGATTTATTTGTAAAAGAAATTATGCCGCACGTGTATATATATATATTAATATGATTTATAATTTGATTTGCTTTAAAAATGGTTGAATAGTAGCTGAAACTATAGACTATTTTTCCAAATATTTCTAACCTAATTGTGAATTTTGATCAGTTTAGTTCGATTTTACGGTTTGAACTATAACATGCCCATGCAGTATTTTTCTTGTCTGATCTTCAATCTCATCTCAGCCGTTTAATGCCCAGAAACCCTAGTAATTTTCTTCCCATCACACGGTTCTTCATCGAGCTATAGAATTCACACAAGAAGCACGTAACAGTGTTGAGTGTCTGGCTTGAACTAGACAAAAGAGACAACAACTGGTACATGAAATGAAGTGAGAACTAATCCCAAAGCCTCTTACACTTTAAGCATTTTCATGTAACGGGCCAGACCCAGAAGACAAAACTTAATCTTTGAGTGTAGAGAGTGAGATCTAAGCCTCTGAAAAGCGTACCTTTCTTGGGGTTTTAACTCTTTAACACGGCTGGTTATGATTCTTTACTTACATTTATGTTTCAAGCTTCGAAACACTGTATTTTTATGTTGTTTTCTGATGACTTGCATTGTGGGATATCCATTTCTTGAGATTGAAGTTTATTTCTCTCTGTGTTTTGATGATTGGCATTTTTTTTTTGTAGCAGGTGATTTGAATTGAAAATGGTTGATGCTTGTTGATTTAATTTGAGAGAGAGAGAGTGAGAGAAAGTTGGAATGGCTGGTGAGATTGAAGAGCCTTGCAGCCTTAGTTTTCAGGTACTTGTGTAATTTGTTTAGGATCTAAATTTGCTTTTATGTTTATGTTCATTTTTTCTTGCCGGGTTTGCTTTCGTTGCTTCCTGCTTAATGAATAATTTGAGATCATGTTTTATCATGATGAATGACTTTATACTCTTTTTGGTTTCATTGGCTGGACAAAGAGATCTAGTTTCTTTTAGGAATCTGCAATAGTTGTTTGACCAAAGGTCCAAAAGAGATAGGGGAGAAGAACAGTGAGTTTTGTTTTGTTTTGTTTATTTTCAACAGTGAAATTGTCTTAGACTTTTTCTTACTTGTGGGTAGATTTTTTCATTCATTTCTACTGAAATTTATACTTTAGTTGAGTGCCTTTCGGTTTCAGCTGTTGACATGATTTTATTTTTGCCATTGATCAGTCAGTATATGACACATAGACCAAGGAGTTCACAGTCTTTATTTAGCTCTGTTTAAGTAGATCTTTCTTGTCTTGTGGTTTTTTTCAATCTTGAAATCTTTATCTGTAATTATTTTAAGTTTAGTAATCATTTTTCCATTTGAGTGTTTTTAACTCTCTTTGAATCTTTTTAATCGATAATGCGGAAATGTGACTTTGAATAGTATTATTGAGTTACCCTGTCCTCAAACACAGTTGCACTAGCATTGTAGATTTAGTGTTAAAATCAGAGAAGCAACACAAGGAGATAAGACTCAATGAGGTGGTCTTTTCAAATTTAATTGAATTAGCTGCTATATTTGTAATCCTTTGAGGTTGATTTCTTAATTATGATTGTATTTTAATAGGGTTTTGCAGTTTAATAGTTGCTTATTATCTTTAGAAACTGTTACTCTTATAATGCACACACATGTTATCTTATGCTTCCATCTTTTTAGTTGTTTGGTTATTCACTTAATTCTTCCCTGTGAACTGCACAGTCAGGTTCTTTGCACTCTGGTTCTATATCGTTTGGAAGATTTGAAAAGGAACCCTTATCTTGGGAAAGGAGATCGTCTTTTTCACACAATAGGTACCTTGAAGAGGTTGAGAAATGCTCTAAACCGGGTTCAGTCATTGAAAAGAAGGCTTATTTTGAAGCTCACTTCAAGCGGAAGGCTCTTCTGCTTCAGGGTTCGTCCGAGTGCCAAAATGCAAATGAAGACCAAACTGGTGAAAATGATGTCTTTGAGAGTGAGGGTTATAGAGATGGATATGAAAATGTAGCTGAAGGTAGTTGTTGTGATCAATTTGATAGAACTGCTTTTGAGAATCTGGATGTGCACCACTCAGAAGATCTTAATGATAAACAAGAGAGTCATGACTACCACGTTGATGAGAATGTCTCAGAGACTGCAAACTGGAGACAGGATATTGACAATGGGAATGAAAGGAACCAATTTTATTCTGCAAATGGAACTAACCAATTGACTCACTTTGATGAGAGCCCTGAAGGTTCAGATTATCATGGAGAGCTTGATGTAATGGAATGTGAAAGAGAAGATCCTTCAGTTTTGCTTGCAGAAACTCCAATGGGAGCTACTTGGGCCAATGCTGATGTTTTGGTCAACACTGCTGCTGAAGATGTTAAATCCCTGGAAACATTTCAAACTGGAACTGTCTGTGACAAGTCACTTCCAAGTAATGATGAAGCAGAGATAGAACTACAGAAGAACTCTAATAATGATGTGGTTGATGTAAATGAATCTTCTAAAACCATCAGCTTGTCCCCCAAGAATAGAGCCACTAAGAAAGTTGATAAATCTAGTTCGGAAAATAGGAAAAATCTTTCTCCGAAGGTATAGATTACTATTTTCTCATGAATACTCTTAAATCATCATAGTCACAACATTCTTATAAGCTCTCTATCTGAAAAAACATTATTGATTTATAGTCTAGCAAGTGGCTTGTAATATATTTTTCATATGGAAGGTACAACTGTGCATCACGCTTACACTATCCAAATTATAATCGTCTTATGGTATCTTTCTCTGTGAGTCACACTTGTTTTGCTTCTTCCAGACTAGAGTTCCCATGGCAAATAAGTCTGGTAAGTCTAAATTGAATTCTCAGAGCCATGTCCAAAAGCCTGTTTCTCTCGAGACTTCAAAAGCTGCTGCAAAGAACCAGGACAGAATGGAAAAAGGTAGTCCAGGGAGGATGAAAACAGAAAAGCAGTCATTAAGATCATCCACTCCAGTTATGCGTTCATTACAGAGATCGCCTAAGACTCAGGTTTGCTTTTGAAATATGGCTCAAATGATTAGTCTTCTATATGAGACACTGCCCCTTTCCTTCAAATTTGCAGTTAATTATTTTTCAAATATTTGTTTAGTAATATCTTGGTTATTTTTTTGGGAAAGGAATCTGAAAGTTCTGCTTCAAAATCAAAGGTTGGGAGTAAGAGGTAATCAGTGTTTTTATGTTGATAGCGAACTTGTACATTCCAAGATGTGACTTATTGGATTCTTTTCTTTTTTCTTGTCAGTGAAAAAAATCTGCTGAGAGCCAAGAAAGTAATTGAGTCCCAACCTTCTGCGTCAAATAAGATTGATCCTAGAGGTCGCCAAATGCCAAATAGGTCAGTTATCAACATAACTGCTATATTTTTCATGCTGTTAAGGAACTAACTGTCATAATTCTGATGTGGGGCAACTGCTGTGCAGGCCTAAGCAGACTGCAGCCGATTCAAGAAGCCCAGTCATGAGGCCAAGTTCTGCAGCATTCAGTTTCAAAAGCAATGAACGGGCAGAAAGGAGGAAAGAGGCAAGCAAGCCTAACTTTATTGTCATTTAGACTTTTCAGAATCAATTTTAGGTGTCTTACTCGTGATTCATCCATTTCAGTTCGACATGAAGTTGGAGGAAAAAATGCATGCTAAGGAGGCTGAAATGAATCAGATACGAGCAAAACCACAGGTATTGAGATCATCCAATGATTGGGATATAGTACTGCAAATAAAATAAATTAATTTTTTGCGGCAGCTACTGCATCATCTCAAAAGAAACTGATTCAGGAATATTTCAAATGACAGAATCTAATTGTCTTGGGCAAAAGAGGATTGTTCTTTTAAAAATCAGTATGGCTTAAATAACTGTTGTTTCAGGAAAAGACACAGGCCGCAATTAGACAATTCCGGAAAAGCCATAATTTCAAAGCAACGCCAATGCCTTCTTTCAATCAAGCCACTGCACTGCCTGGATCTGATGGAAACAAGGTACACTTTTCATATTGCACGGCATAGTTATATTGGACTATTTTTCTAGCATTTTGGTGAAGTCCACCTAAATGGGTAAATCAGCACTGGTTCTTATGATTTCAGTCAAAGAGTGTCTTTAGATTATATATTTTCTTGACATGCTAAATTGAATTACATATTTTCCTTTTTAGTGCCTATTGAAGTTCTTGTCTTCAGAAAATAGAACAGCCTTGTAGCACTTATTCTTTGTCTTGGACCTGTAGAATCAGAAAGTATTCCATTTGAAGAAAAAACAGACTGATAGATTTTATGCAACCAAACATTTAAACCCTCCATCTTTTTTTTTTTTTTTTAATAAATAGGCACCAGCTAAATTACAACATCAGTCGACAAATCCAGGGACCAAAAGTACTGCAAGATCACCAATGCTTTCCAAGGCCAGAAAAGACAAAGGCCTTGCCATGAGTGAGTTTGTAAACACTGGTGATAAACCTGGATCCTCAGAAGCATCAAAGTCCTCAACAACTGAGCTATCTGAGGTCTCTTCAGCTCCCCTAAGCCATAGCAGCATTCATCATGAAGCCAGAATGAAAAATGGGAACACAGAGAGGAAACAGCGAGAGAAAGAGAGAAGTCCGAGTTTGCAGAAACATCGACTATCAGAGACCAGTAAGGCAACAAAAGACCACAGAAGTGAGGTGAAACCAAAAGTGGGAGCTCGAAGAAATAACAACATGATGATGAGGAAGAGTGTGAAAGATACTGTTGTTGGCAGCAGTTCCGGAGTAGGTCATCTAGGCTATGTAGCAGTTGGAGTAGCTTCTTGAACAAAGCAAGCCTATATTTCACACATTCGCATACTGCCTTGAGAAGAAGTTACCATTACCCGTATCAGCAAAATCCAATGGTTATGAAGCAATACTAATTGCAAATGCAGAGCTTTGCCAGTGAGATTCAATAGTTGGCATGTTTGTTTGAGCATAGTGTTGATGAAAAATCATTTGAGGGTTGCATTTCATGCTCGTAACTCTGTTTTTCCAAGTATTTTATGTATGCAGAATGTAATGTGACATGTAGCTGAATAGAGAATAATGGTGGCATTTGAGATTGGAATTTTCTCCTCCCCACCAAATATATGGAACTTCATTCATCAGTAGAAGTTGTAATTTATTAAGTCACTCTTTAGCATGTAATAACTTATATATCTTTCATTTGTCTTAAACTTATGATCCTTGAAACACAATGTTATAGGAATAACTTGTACAATTACTCTATTAGGGCTTGTGGGTGGATTTGATTTGTTGTTCGGTTTGAACGAATTGAGCATGAGCTGAAGAAAATATAGCTTGTAGATCTTAAATCAAGTTTGAGATCGACGTCTCACCAGCATCACAACACCAGAGATTGTCTCGCTGATAATACTGCTTTTGTGATGTTTTTTTCTCACCTAATCTTCTTCTTCTTCAATCATTTTTTTAATCTTTGTTGTTATTGTTTACCAATTGAGAAAGTCAAGCTCGATTTTGAGCTGATTGTATATGATTTGAGGCTACTTCAATCTTTGAGTTGGCCTTTGTTCGAGATCCGAATGACGCTCCAATCTACTCTCAATTAAGGTTCTAATTAATGTAAATTAGATAACTTAGTTAATACTGTGTTGATGATTTTTCCTTGAAGTGGCAGACAGGAATTGGGTAACATGACGGTGAACTTTTTGTTTGTTTACGAAAGTTCCAAGTCAATAACACAAATTTTATAAAATCTTCAACCAGAAAATGAACTCAAAAGGTAACAGCTGTTCCCTTTCTTATGAAGGCTTTAATATTCAATCATTTTAAAGAGGAAGAGCATCAAGACTAAAAAATTATCTCTTCAATTTGATTTATGAAATATGAAAAACTTTTTTATCCACCATACTTGAAGGAAAATTTCATTATTATTTTTAACAATGAATCTTTTTATAATCGAGTCTGATTATCAAACTGATAAATTCTAAAAAAATTCATCTAATATACAAATATATTCGAATGTACTAATTAAAATATTTTTAAATTATAATATTTTATCATTTTGATCTATATATTTAATTGATAAACATGTTCCACGCCCTTGTCCTAAGGAATTGAATAGTTTTTTTTAAAAATAATTATCTATTAATTATTTGGTTGGTGGGTTTTTTATGAGGCAATTGCACATGGCCCTAAATCAAAAGTCCTTTTTGGATGATTGGAATCATGGTGGTTCTCTTTGTGACCAAATACTTTAATAATAAAACAATATCAAATTATCATGATATTAACGATAATATATTATTATATAATTAAATAATTTTAAATTAAAAATAAAATAATATTTAATTATATAATATATCATTATTAATATTTAAATTGATAATTTATAAGATTGTTTATAGTTTAGAGTAATATTAATTTTTATAGATAAATTATATGATTTCTTTGCACATGTGTTTTATTCAATAGTTTAACTTCTTTTTTTTTTTGACAAAAATAATATTTTATAAATAAACAATTAGTTATTAATAATATAAATAAATTGATGCATCACTAAATAACTTTAAATTAGAAATATATTAATTATATAATGATTAGTCTGTATGAGATTAATTAAAATAAAAAATTAATATGATAAATAAAAGATAATAAATTAAAACTAAAATAAATAAGTATTAAATAAAATTTGAAACTTTATTGCCGAACAAACAAATTTACACGAAACCCTTCAAATTTCTGCAACTAGATTGCAAGCCAAGCTTTCCTTTAATGGCAAGACATCTCAAAATTCCCCCATAAGAACCCACAGATTACATCAAAACAACTACTTTTACTACCTCAAACAAGTGGCAACAAGAAAAACGAAAACGAAAACAAAACGAGCCTTGCTGATGATGATGATCTTCTTCCAAGCCTTGAAGCTGCCGATGATCCCTCGTCCGTTTTATGGGGAGGGTTTTTATAGTAGAAAGGAAAGTATGGCAAAATAGGGTCAGGAGGAGGAGGGTTTCCATAATTGTTGCCAAAAGGTGGTGAAGGGTAATTTGGTAAATTCCCTGACGGTGTAGGGTAGTTGTACCCTTGAGGAGGAGAGTAAGAGGTTGCCGGAGGTGGTAGCGTGGAGGGGGTGGTGGGGGTGGCGGAGCCGGAGCCGGTGGGCGGAGGGTAGCAAGGATAAGGGCAGGGCTCCTCTTGCATGGTGAGGGGAAGAAAACAGAGAAGAATGAAGAGGAAGATGGCCATTGTTTTTGTGCTTAGAAAGAGTGAATTTTGAGAAGAAAGGCTATCAAAAGAGAGAAGTGGGTGAGTTCACTTTGAAGACTTTTTTTTGTGGTCTTTATGGCTAGAAATAGTACTTGGCAATATGAGATAGAAATTGAAAAGCTAGTTTAGGCTATTTTATTATTTATTTTTAACTAAAAAAATGTCTTTTAATTTTATTTTTGGATTCTTTTGAGTTAGGGTTTGATAGGGTTGGATTCGAGTTGAGCCAAACTCGGCTCGCAGTCAGCTCGGGCTCGACTCAGTTTATATATGGGTGGCTCAAGTTCGGCTCGAGCTCGACTCGAGCTTGGCTCGGCTCGAGTTCGACTCGTTTTTGGTTCGGCTTGGCTCGATTCGGCTCGTTTTTTATTATCAAAACAACATCGTTTTTAATATATATTGATCAAAACGATGTCGTTTTGTATAAAAAAATTTTTTAAAAAATCTACCGAACCAATCCGAGCCAGCTCGAGCTCAGTTCGAGCTCGATCGAGTCGAGCAGAGCCCGACTCGTTTCAGGCAAGAACCGAGCAGAGCTCGAGCTCGAACTGGCTCGGCTCGAGTCCAGCCCTAGGGTTTGATGTGGGGTCCCTCACTTGACTTACACTTTTGTTGACTATTGGAGGCCAAGATTTGGGATGAATTCAATTTGAGCCACTTGAATTTGAATTAATGTTTAGTTTAGCTCAAACTAGGAGTGCATTTGATTTGAAATGGCTCAATCAAATCTAGGATTCGACGCAAACAAGTCAATATCAAGCTAGAATTGTAGTTCAACAGCTTCGACTTGAGATCGACTCCTTTATTTATCCAATGATAATATTCATCCCATTGGCAACATTGTTCACTCGAGGTGAATTCAAATTGAGCTAACTTAAATTATCTTGAGCCAAAAGATTTTGTATTGTCGGGCTCGAGCTTGTGAGTGTTGGGTTTGTCAAACTCATAAACTTGAAAAAGTTTGTTTGAATTAACAAAAAAGTTATCATTTTGGTCAATACGTATCAAAATGATGTTGTTTTAGTCAATTTTGACTCGATTATAATATTGAACTGAGCTCACTTGATACTATATATAGCAAAACTCTAGCTCGATTCCCCTTAAGTGACAACGCACCCAGTCAAAAACCGACTGAGCCAAAAAGACAAGTCTAATAGCCTAGGTAGTTGCATTTGAGTGGGGGTGTTGAAGACTAAAAAGTCTCACATTTAATAAATAAAACATAAGAGAGTAGTATATAAGTGTTGTAGATTGGACCTTAACACAAGTCAATTGGTTTTGTATAATATGAGTTTCAATCTTCACACTTGTAAGTTCAATATATATATTTCCGAAACTTTTGAATTAGGGCTTGATATGGGGTCTCTCACTTGGATTAATGCTTTTGTTCACTATTGGAGACCAAGACTTTAAGTTTGGATTGATGTTTAGTTCAGCTCAAACTAGGAGTGTATTCGATTTGGAATGACTCAATCAAATCTATGACTCGACTCAAACAAGTTGATTTTAAGCTAGAGTTGTAGTTCAACATCTCACACTTGAGATATCAATTTGTTTATTTATCCAATGATAATATTCATCCCATTGGCAACCTTATTTACTTGAGGTGGATTTGACTTGAGCTGACTCAAATTACCTTTAGCCAAAAGATTTTGTATTGTCAGGCTTGAGCTTCGGAGTGCTCGGTTTATCAAACTTGTGAACTTGAAAAAGATTATTCAAATCAACAAAAACGATATCATTTTAGTCAATATTTATCAAAATAATGTTATTTTAATCAATTTTGGGTCGATTACAATACTGAACTAAGCTCAATTGATACTATATATAGCAAAACTCTAGCTCGACTCCTCTCAAGTTGAACAAAGCTCGAACTAATTTGAGAGGAGCTTAACTCTTTTAAGTTAAGTCAAACTTGATCTGGCTCAAGCTTGAGCTTGATTTGGCTCAGCTCGACTTAGCTCAACTTAACTCCAATCCACACCTATTGTTACGATACTATTGATCTTCTTAGTAACCCTTTAGCGACACCATGCATTAACTCAAACAAGCTCGAGCTCGAGTAAGCCCTAAGCTTGGTTAGACTTGGCTAGAATTCACCATTAGCTCAAACTCTATTATTGTGTCAACCTTTCTACATTGGAGCTCGCCTCATCAGTGATTCTTTTTTTTCTTCTTTGATGATGTTTTTGTTCAATGATTCTAATAAATTGAGTTTAATCATGAACTAGTAATTTTAAATTCGAATCAAACTCAAATTGAGTCTTATTTATATTTAACTTAATTTGAATCCACCTCTACCCAAAACTTAGATAAGGTAAGATAATGCGACCTTGTAAAGGGTCTCTAATTATGTAATAAAAAAAACGAATATTATCACCTAACCAAATATTTAAATTTGGAAGAGGAAGACTAAGGCACATGTAAACAAGGGTCAATGAAGTCTTATTTGGGGCATAGTTAGTCCCTTGTTGCCGTTATATTTGTGATAGAAAATTCTTGCCCTAAAAGCAACTGTCAATAATAAGTGTTTAAAATTTTGCAATATTTTTATATGATGTATAATAAAAATTATAGTAAAAAATTGCCACATTCACCTAATTTATATTCTTTGATGCTTCCGTGACTACTTACCCTATATAAGTTCTCCTTTTAACATAAACTAGGGAAAAATTAATTAATTAATTGATTTAATAATAATAATAATAATAATAATAATATTTGTTGATAATAGTATTTTACCCACAAGTTATATTATACATATAACGATTGATAATAACAGGTAGTGGCAAAATCAAAAATAAAACTTATAAGAAAATTATATATATATATATATATATATATATATATATATATATATATATATATATATATATATATATATATATATATATATATATATATTTAGTATGCAACTGAAAAAATAGACGATGTGTCATCATATATGTGATTAAGTGATTTTGAATTAAAGATAAAGTAATGTTCAATTATACGATAATTTCTCATATGTATATCTAATTGTGTACTTAGAAATATAAACATATAATATTGCTCTAAAACTTAAAAAGGTCAAGGTTTCAATAACAATAAAATAGACGCAAGTCAATGAAATTGAACAGTTCAATGTAAAAATTTGGGTTTTTTTTTTTATACTTTTATAATAAAAAAATTTTTAAAGACAATAGGGTTAGTTGACCCCCTCTCTTTGCCAGACTTATTAATACAAATAAATTGATATATTATTATATAATTAAATAATATAATTGTTGATTATATCTCTGATTAAATAATTCAATTACATGATAAAATATCAATTTATTTATACTTGTTAGTACTCAATTGTTTATACATGAAATATTATTGTTTTCAAAATTATTTTTCATGACTAACTATATTTTTTATTGAAGTTGACCTATAAATTACATGCCAAATGTCAAAATAATTACAATTAAAAATTTTACATATGGTGACATCTTGAGGAGAACGATATATGAAAATAAAATAAAATTAAACACTATACGTATAAACAATAGATATTAATTTATAGAAACAAACTGACATGTCATATTATAGTCGAGTACACTAATTATTTATTTATCTCTAATTTAATATTATCTAATCATACAATGATATTTTAGTTTATTTATCTTTATATATTAGTTTTTATTCGTGATATAAAATATATATTATTGATAAAATAATAATTTTACTGTATAATAGTTAAAAAAAACCATTAAATTATGAAAAAACCCAAATTTTATTTTTGCAAAAATAATTATATGATTCATTGTAACCAACCTTATGAAAGTTGGAAGCAGAAGCAGAAGCATAGTTCAGGTGACCTAATCAGGGAATCACTTTCGGAAGGAGCGGAAGCAGGTAGTGAATAATTGAACAAGACAGGTGGAAAGGAATTGCAGCCAGGTCAAGCGTCCAATTCGTCGTCGTTTTTATTTTTCGCTGAAATTTTGAAGCCTGTCTGCTTCCAGTAAGTTACTTCTCGGTTGAATCTTCAACCAACGTTGCAATTTCATAACCCACAATTGCTGGAAATTGTGAAGTTGAGTGATTTCGACATGTCCATAGAAAAAAAAAAAAAGGCAGTCCTCCAACAGTAGAAATTAATTTTGGGCAAGAAAAAGTGAGCCATGTAAAATAATATGAGATTTCATAGGTTAACGAATTGTTCAATCTATGGTACCTAACACATGTTACATCTAAAATATCAATTTGATTTAGGTGTCACGTCCATGTCATTTTTTATGCTTTGCAGAAATTATTCGTATGTTATGATTAAGATTTGAAATGGGAGGTAGAAAAGGTGAAATTAGGTGAGAAATTTGAGCTTTATCCTTGATTTTTCTATGTGTCGGTGGACATTTAAGGGTCTTCATGGTGGATTCGAATTTGATTTCCATGTTTCAATAAGCACTTATTATCAAGTAGCTATAGCTAAACCAAATAATTGATTCCAAAATCAATTAATTTATACCCCCTTTTGTTCTATCTTTTGAGTTCATGATTCATGAACCATCCACCAAATCATAATCTAAGTAATCAAGAATCTTGACTCCACATACTTACCCTAATCTATAATTGAAAAATTGGGTCTAGGTGGCTGATTAAAAGGTTTGAACTTACTCCAAAATTAGTTTACATTATTGGATTGAACTGAATCATAATCAAACTATTATAAGCATTGTTTTTAAAATTAGATTAGATTAGTCGATTCAACCGAATGATCTACCATTATTAAGCAAAATAAATATAATTTGTGAAAACTGTTTTAGTAGTTAGATTGAAGTAAACCATAGTCCAACCACTAAAACTACCCCAATTCACAGTTTGATTAGACAAAAACCGGGTCAAACTTGGTTGCTGATGTTAATTGAAAAAATTTCATTTTTTTTAAAACTACAATTTAACTTGAGTGTCAACCTTTGCACTAGGTGGGAAGAACCACCCTGCCACATAAAAATTTGTTTTATTGTTTTTTTTTTTAATTTTATAAAAAAATATAAAAATTATCATTGTTGGATCACCTCATTCATAAATTTAAAACAAAAAAAATTATATATACATATTTTTAAATACATAATTAAATATACAGGTCATATATTATTATATAATTAAATGATTTTATACATATACTAAGTTTATTTTTATATTAAAACAATTTATATTATATATTTAATGATTGATTAAAAAATATTTTTAAATATTATGTTTAATATTTATTTAAATAATTTACCAACCTAATCACTAATTACTAATTGGGTCAAATAATCCCCACCAAGTCAATACTTTAAACGTACTGATCGGAACAATACCAATTCTCAATTTAACTGTCTAGTTACCTTGATCGGACTCATACGTTGACGTCAATGCAAAAATTAGAGAAATTTATTGAGGCTCACATGACAAAGCACCTCAAATAGAACTTATTTTTTATTTAAAATATTTTAAGTGAAAGAATTTTTTTTCGTAGAAGTCTCCAATTTTTAACAAGTAAAAAAGTCCATATTTTTTTTTATTTTGTATATAATTTCGTGAAGGCAAATTAAAATTTAATAGCTGTAATCCAATTTAATATATAACAACTAAATAAGCAAAAATGTTTTGTACATCATTTTTCGTTTTTATTTTATAAATACAGCATTTTGATTATTGGTCGATCTGATTGTTAATTGCTCTTAATTAATCTTTTCACTAAATCAATATTTGATATGAGTGTAAAAAAAAACATATTTATATTTATTATTAGTATAAATAATATTAGTCGACCCAAATTATATATATATATATATATTCCAAATATGGTAGTCGAATCATGTAACGTATTATGTATCAAAAACGTAATTTTATGTATCGTCTATTGAATATTGTATCCTATCGTATGATACAATTTTTAAGAAATAAAATATTAATAAAATAATTTTATATATATTCCAAACATAACAGTCAAATCGTGTATCGTATTTTGTATCGAATATCATATTATATCGTATGATATAACTTTTAAGAAATAAAATAATAAAATTTAATAAAATAATAAAAAATATAATTTACATGTTATTATTTTAAAAAATATTCCAAACATCTTTAAAAATTTAAAATTTTTCATATACACCCTTCATGTATCATTATTTTCTTTAAAAAATATATCGATCTATATTAATGATATGTATCGTATTATACGATACATTCATTATATCATATTAATTATGATATATTTTATGATATGTATCATTTTTTATCTATATTATATCGTATCATAAAATATATATCGTGTATCATAAAATATTGATAACTATGATTCCAAATCAAAACCTTGAAAAATAAACGTATAATTGAATTGTATTTTAGTTTTTAAAAATTATTTTAAAAATCTTTAATTTTTAACACTGTTCCAAAACCTTTATCATCAATTATTATATAGAAAAAGTGCATAAAAAGTAATATTTTTGGTTCTTTAATGATGCACAACCTTCCTTGAAGTATATTCTAACTTTACAGCTACTTCTTTATTTCAATTTTTATTCGTCTCTTTCTATTCACAATTTCCTTTTGCCCCCTTTTTCTCTTTATTGTATGCGTTTGCCTTAATATTGTGAACAATATTTTTAGACCTGGATAGGGTCCTTGCCCCGTCAAGGGATTGGTCCAGGTCTTTCATGGATAATTAAATAATATTTTATATTAAATATATAATAATATATTAATATTTATATTCACATTTATAATTTGATTTGAAATTTTAATTCAAGATAAAATTGCTTAAACTAAGTGTTTGATTCGTATCGAACCGATTCAAATTAGACCCAATGAAATAACTTGAGAGGTAAGAACAGACCAGAAAGTCGGAAGCAGTTTCGCCTAACCTACTCCACTAGGTAAGCCATTACCAAACAGAAACTGAAACTCATGATGATGACGTGTCTTCCAAAATTCGGTACATGGGTCCCTACTCTATAATGTCATTTGGTGAAATCGCAGTTGATCTCATCCCTTCACTCTCAATTCGATCATCATCATCTTCTGACATCAGATCAGATTGTTAAAATCTCCTCTCTTTCTGGTTTCACTTCTTTGTTATTCTTACTATTTTATCTATCAATTCAACTTACATTGTCTCCCATCTGTCCCTTCATGCGTCCTCACTTTCCAACTTTGAATTAACAGCTGTCTCCAGCTAATTGGCTCTTAAAATTACAGTAAAGTACTGATGGCCTTTTAGTATTATTTAAGTCATAAATTACTTTAAAATATCATTATATTAAAGTATAATACAAGTCATAATAAATTGCTTCCAGTTAGCATTTAAAGTATCATTAAATAATGACTTTCATTTAAATTTTTTATTCATTAATCTCTTAATAAATATGCAAGAAAATTCATAGGCACATGATCATCCAATTCAATGTTCAAACTTTTTTCCACAAATCCAAACCATGCGTTCAAAATAGAAAGATCCAAACCTAAGTATTGAAAATAAAATCAGTCTGAACTTGCCCTAAAATCCGACATAGCTTTCAGGTTTGGGTGAACCATTTTCAAACCATTCAGAGTCTTGGTTTGACCAATTATTGAAACTTGATTACAACATTTTATCAATCGTCCATTTATTAAAAGGCTTGATTCTCAACTGAACAAATTAACCTTTTTATCAAGTTAATATCTGGTCTAATTTTAAAAATATTAAATTAAATCATTCTCTTTATAAACTATTAAAATTAGATAAAGTAATACTAGTTGTATTAATAAAATGGATAATAACAATAATGTGTTATTATGTGGGTAAATGATGTAATTATTTATTTTATATTTAATTTAAAATAAACTAATCAGATCTTTGCACTTAAGATGTTAAAACATTTTAATGCTCATTTTATTAGTATACGAAATATTATTGAATTCAAAAGATCAAGAGCATGTTTTCATTAAAAAAATAAATGGGAAACCAAGTTGGTGGATGATCCACAATCATGCATTCAATCAAATATTATCATCAAATTATTAAATTAAATTAAATTAATTATTCATTTATTATTATTATTTTTTTTTGTTCATACCCACGACCCCAAAATAAAACAGAAACTCAATCTAAATTTGTGGTAAAAGTTTGTTATTTGATTGAACAACTGATTCCAAAATCCAAAGATAAAAGAGAAGAAAATTTATTCAAAAATTAAAATACAAGAAGTAAATTATAATTACCAAGTTATCTTCTGTATAACCTGGCTCCTTGGAGGCTCACCAAAAGGCCAAGAGAAGAAGCAACCCAGAGCCGATCAAAATAGGCAAACTTGCGGCGGTGGAGGTTTTTGGGCCGCCGCTGAAATAATTTTCAAGGGGGTAAAGGTTCCCGGGTGGACCGGTGACGTAAATGATCGAAGGTGGCGTTGGGGAGCACGGTGGCGGTGGGCAGTACTGCGTCGGAGGCATCTTCGGCGTGGGCGGAGGAGGTGGCGGCAGCGCTGGTGGCGGTGGACATGGAGGCGGAGGCGACGGTGGAGGAGGGCTTTGTGTGCACGCCGGCGCGCACTTTATGCCTTGATCACCACCTGTGGAGGATTCCTCTAGCGTTCTTGCAGACAAAACGTTGACTTGGGATACAAAAAGGGCAAGAAAAATGAGAATTTTGACCTTTTTGGCCAGATTTTGAACCCGTAAAGTGGAAGATTGAATTGCCATGGATGAATTTTGAAGGTGGAGAGACGAAAATGGAGTGTTTTGGGAGGTGGGTTTGGCTTTGTTAGAAGAGGTTTGGAGAGTGAAAACGAAGAAAAGTGATTCAGTTTGTCACGTATTAGGTGCATGGGACTATGGCATTAAGGGCGGATTTGACCTAATTTTAAATTGAATTTAGAATGCTTAGCTTGAGTTACAGTTCATTTGATGGAGCGTATAATATATGGTAATTAAATTATATATTATACGGAATATTAAAATCTTAATTTTTTATATCACATATTATATCAGTTTATATTGTATTATACATATTTTAAAAATAAAATAATAAACTCAGATAGAATTATATGTATTTATAATAAGTATTAATATGGGTAGTAACGATGATGTGAATGATTTTAAATTAAAAATAAAATAATATTTAATCACATAATGATAAATTATTATTAATACCTAAATTCGCATTCATTATAAACATATAACATCACTCAATAAAATAATATAAAATTCTAGTTACCACATCATCAGGGGAAAAATCACAAACAACTCTTGTAAATTTAGAATTTCTCATATACACCGTAATTGTATGATATGTTAATTGCATCTTATTTATTTTAGATACACTTTAGGTTATTTATTATTTTTCACATATATCTTATTTTACCGTAAGATCGCATTATGTATTATATGATATTAATAACTATTATACAATATTATTGAAAGGGTATTGATAAAGTGAATAATATTGTCGGAGAGATAAACAGTATCATTCAAAAATGAATATTATCATGGATAAACTAATAAGCTGAGTCATGGATTCAAATTATGTTAGCCTTGATCGGGTCCACCCCTGTAATGGCATTGGCATAGTTGAAAAGCAACATGTGAAGAAACCAATACAAATAAATTATGTACATTAAAAAGACGAAATGGACTAAAATGAGACGTTTCGAAGGGGCACTTCACCTTTTTCTAAAGACAAAATGGACTAGAACGAGACGTTTTAAGTGGGCAGCTTGCCTTCTTGCCCAAGGGAATCTTAATTGCATGTTCATGTCCAAATTTGAGACCCCACAATGTGAAGTTTTTCATCAAACTTTGATTAATTATATTATTGATTTATCTTATCATAATCTTTATTTTAATATTTATTAAGCTTAATTTGGGTTTAAATTGCTTGCCACTTCCCTTAATATACATGATTATCGGGGTGCTTCGGTAAGTTTTATTAATTCATTTTCGTGGTTAAAATATTTTTAAAAAATTATTAAAAATTCTTCAATAGAGAGATATAATTAGAATAATATTATATATACAAATTAGAGTGTAATCAAATTGAGTATAATTGAATTGTGTTTAACTCGAATTTGACTTAATTACTTTGGTTTTTGTCTTGATGAGACTCTAAGCCAATTTCAAATATTTGAATTAACTTGAATTCGACTTATTTATTAAAAAAGAGTTTAATTTTTATATATTTTTAATTTTTAATAATCTTTTAAAAATTGTGTGGATTGTGGCGGGCTAGTCACGGGTCTTCCCCATAGGCCCCTGACATGGCCTGCCTTAAAATCGGGCCTTGGCTAATTGCTGGCTGTCCATTGTTGGGATGTGACCCTAGCTTCTCAATTCATTATCAAATATTTTATTTTTTGGTATTGTGTATTGCATAACGCAGGACATATATTCTTTTCAATAACAATTAAAAAAAATTAATTCTCACACTATTATCTTAAAAAAATCCATAAATGCCTATACTTCTAAATTTTTTCTAAAAAGATATATCAATATGTATCAATTTATCAATATATATTATATCATATAATATATTAGATAGCTTGATGAGCTCATTTGAGTAAAATATCAATAAAATTTTATCAAATTTTACATTTAAATTCTTTAATTTTTACAACTTAACTTTGAATTTAAAAGTTAATTGATAAAAATATAAATCCAGACATTTAAAATTTTTAAAAAATTAAAAGATATAAATATAATTTTTTAATGTAGCAAAAACCAAGAATTTACCATATCAGTGAATTTTTTTTTTTATTTTAAGTAAATATGTATAGATAAAGAAAATGGGCAAACCGTCTGCACAATTTAAGCTCGTCTAATCCACAATTGATAAAGATAATAAAAACTTAAACAAACATCACCCCATAAGACAAGCCCTAAGGTTATGAATAATAATAAGACTTGTTACATTTTTTAAAAACTATCAAAAATAGACCAAAGATAGAGTTCAAAAGAAAGCAAGACGAGAAAAGAAAAAAGGAAAACTAAGCAACCAGCACCAATCAAACAATGCAGCAAAAAAGGAATGAAAAAAAAAAAAAACCCAAGGCTAAACAGCCGACCAAGCAGCACACATTAAGGAGAAGCCAAGAAGGTGGAACTCACAAACCAACCAACTGCCAGAAGAACAAGACAGCAAGCAGAGCCTAAGAAATTCCAGGGAAGAAGGCTTCTACAAAGGCAGACAAGGATCACCACAACAAGGTTCACCAAGCAACACCAGCACCAGAAGAAGGAGCTCTCCAGAGCAAGGAAGCAAACACAGATCAACTAGGTTACAAGATTCTAGAGCAGACTGCAAGAAGAGAGGAGAAAAATCCAGGGGCAGTAGCAACGCCAGGAGCAGACAAAGGCACCCACACCAGGCCTCACCAGGCGTCAGGAAGACATAGCCAGCAGAAGCAAATGTAGGTAGTAGCAGGAAGGGAAATCAGATCAGTGGAAACTTGGGATCAGATTCCAGGAAGCTTGGGAATGGAAAACCACCAGGAGCAAAGACATCCAAGCTAAGAGGCAAAGGAGGACCACAAGAAGCAACCAGCAGCCAGTCCAAAAAGGAAAATTCCAGGACCAGAAATGACACCAGAGAACACCAAAAAAACCTGCAAAACAGCATATAGTTAGAGAAAACAGGGCGCTAGAAAACCAGGCGCCAACAGCAGCTTCATGGGCCATAAAAATTGTAGCTAGGCAGCTTCCATTTGCACTTAACAAGGTCATCCCCCGACAGCTTCTTTAACTAGGATAGGCTGCCAGCCCTTTCTCTGACAAGATTAGAGATAAACTTAACAATAACAATAGTCTCTTTCTCTTCATTTGAAAAACACCGGTGATTCCTTTCAATCCAAATAGCATAGACAGTGGCAGCCAAGCTCAACTTAACCAAATAATGCTTCAGGCTATGCGAAGTCCAGCTGCTTCCAGCTTTCCCGATAAAAATTGACCACGGCTCAACAACATACCCAAGATTACTTAACCAAAGAATACTTCTCCAAATTTCTAGAGTTCTTGCACAACCAAAGAAGAGATGGTCAATCGACTCCTTTTGAGATTTACAAAAGCAACATAAATTGTTGTTGACAATGCCCAACCTCAACAACTTATCTTTAGTTTGGAGCCTATTTCTAATGGCTAACCAAAGGATAATCGAATGCTTGAGAATATGACAATTGAACCAAAGAAGATTAGCCCAATTCACAGAAGGCTTACAACTTCTCAAGATGCTCCATGCCTTGTTTATACTAAACTTGCCCGCAATGTTAGAGCCCCACTTCACTAAATCATTCCCTCCCGTAGGAACATTCGAGAGCGTATTTTGGATCTCCCAAAGCTCCCTAAAGGAAGCACGAGACCAAAAACAAGCACCATTTCTAATGATTTTACTTAATCAAATTTTTTGATACCAGAATTGGAGAGTGTACTTTCCTCATACTTATTAATAAGCGGCCCAGAAGGATGCTAATTATCAAACCAAAAGGAGATGTCCTTGCCATTACCCACTTCATAAAAAATATGCCTTTTCACCAAATTTCTTAGTTTAAGGATATCTTTCCAAGTACAAGAGCCACAGGTTTGATCTCCCAAAAAGAATTCTCCTTAATGTGGTTGGCATAGACCCATTTTACCCAAATAGATTTGAAGTTTTTGTTCACAATATTCCATATGTGCCTAGTCATCGCCACTTGGTTCTATTCCTTAGTACAAACCATCCCTAAGCCCCCTTCGTTTTTGGGCACACAAATATCCTCCTATGCCACCTTAGCCCTAGACAAGTGAGAGTTCATCCCCAACCCAAAAAAGGCTCTAAGCTTACTCTCCATTTCCAAATGGACTTTAGAAGGAAGCATAAACATAATTGACCAATAGACTTGAATACTAAATAAAATGGACTTTATAAGAATGAGGTGACCCACAAAAGAGAGATTTATTTTTCCACGAATTAATTCTCTCACAATTTTATTTATAAGAGGTTGATAATCCTTGTCATTGATTCTAGAAAAACCAAGAGGAATTTCGAGGTACTTAAAAGGAAGGGTTACCTCAACAAAACCCTTATTCCTCAACTAATTCTTGAAATTATTATCCCTTTTTCCTGAGCAATAGAAATTACTCTTGAGATTATTAGCTTGCAAGCTCGACCAATTACTGAAGATTAAGGAGACAATTAATAAACTTCTCATCCACTTTGCAAAAAAGCATGAGGTCATCTGCAAAGCAAAGGTGAGATAATTTCAGAGCTTGCAATTCTTACGGAATTTGAAAGAAGAGTCCAAGAAAGCTTTATTCAAGGGGACAGATAACACCTCCATAGCAATAACAAACAAATAATGGGATACAGGGTCCCCTTGTCTAAGGCCCCTAAAGCTCCTAGAAAAACCAACAAGCTCCTCATTCACATTGATAGAAAACTGAGGCAAAGAAATACATTCGGCAATCTAATGAATCATCAAGCTAGGAAAACTAATAGCTTTGAGAGAAGCCAAAAGAAAATCTCATTTCACAGAATCATAGGCCTTTTTGATATCAATCCTAAGAGTGCAATTTTCAACCTTTCCTATAGACTTATGATAATTGTTGAGAAGGTCTCGACACAATAAAATATTATCACCAATTTTACTATCACCAAAAAAAGCCGTTTGATTTTGGTTAATAATAAGAGGCAACACTTTCTTGATTCTATTGGTCATAATTTCGTAATGCACTTGTCAATAGTATTGCAACAAGAGATAGGTATTAAATCATTGCAAGTTGAGGGATTAGGGCATTTTGGGACAAGTGCAATTTATTTCTTTAAGGAGCTATCCCAACAAGAAAAAAATCTTTTATAGCCTCCATCATGCTCCAAGCTTTCTTAAAGAGCAAAGCTCCAAAACCATCCGGACAGGGCCTTATTATTAGGAAGGCTAAAGAAAGTTTTCTTAATCTCATCCTTGGAGACATCTTCCTCTAACATCTTAGCCAACTCCAAAGGAATTTTGTTGCCAATCACCTCACCAATGCCATCTAAATCTCCATGCCGCCCCTCATCATAGAAAAGATTATTAAAGTAATTGACAAACTCCTCTTTAACACTTTTTTGGTCGTCCACCTCTCTTTCATCCTTTCTAAAAAGCTTAGAAATTTTGTTGATGTTTCTTGTTCCATTGATGCATTTGAAAAAGAAACTAGTATTGTCGTCACCTTCCTTAAGCTACCAAATTCTAGACTTTTGCAAAGCCAAGGGCTCCTCTGCTTCACTCAACTTGATGTACTTTTCAAGCAAGGCATACTCTAAAGAGTTTAACTCACCATTAAACAGGTCATTACCAAGAGATATTTGGGCCACCGAAAGCTCCTCTCTAGCCTTCTTCACCCCTTCAGAAATATCAGTGACCTCAAACTCTGGTTTAATGTTATTGATTCAAGCTTGGTAACACTAATTATTTAAAAATTAATATTATTTGATTCTTACAACAATTATATCTTTTAGTAGAGTAAGCTTTTCTGCTCTTGATTAGTGATATTAGAATAAGACCAAGCGACCACCGGCCCATTTTCTTGAAGCACCTTCCACTTATTTTCTATTTTTATTCGTCTTTCAACTCCCCAAATCATGCCAGGGGTGAACCCAAATCGAGTTAATTTGGGATGGAAAGTCAATTGACTTAAATATTTTTAAGACAAGTTCGAATAAAAAGGGTTTAACTTATTTTTAAAATTGAGGAAAACTATAATTAAAAGAAGTTGACTTGATCCAACTAATAAATAATATAAATTATTTAAATTAGTTTAAATTATATCAAATGATTGTTAAAATAATATTTTTTTTTATTGGGTAAGTCAATATTGTAAGATTAATGAATTATAAATTTAAATCACAAATCCAATTTATAAATCTTAACCGTGAACTCAAATTGAATTTGAATTATTTCATCTTTCAATTGATCCAAACTCAAAAATGATTGGAGATTCTCAAATAAATCTCCAGTAGCCTTCCTTTCTTTAAAATGTTTCTCACTTTCGTGTTGGAGATTCTCAAATCATCTCTAGCTTTGATCTTGATGATTGAATTGATTTAGTACACGTAATGCTTCTTCAGAAGCGAAAAGTTTTGGATGATCATCAATTGGACGATACTTTTTATTAAATATACGAATAATACGTGTTTGACACATCCAAACTTACTTGTGATTGGGAGCTCATGAAAAAGTTCTCAAATTAAAGATTAAATGTAAGATTAGATTCAATCAGTCATGTGGTTAATAAAACTTGACTCAAAATCAATAAATTAAAACTGAAATTTGAATAAAAAATAAATTTATTTTATATTTAATTTAAATTGATTCAAATTCAAATATTCAAATTCGATTTATTTAATTTAATCTCTATTTCAAACTTAAACAATTTAAATCGAATATAATCCTAACCATGCCCCGTAGAATTGATCTATAATAAAATTGCGGCTTCAAACACAAGGCCCACTAAAAAAGATAAATGGGCTCAAACCCAAATGATTCTTTCTCAAGACTTAGATGGGTTCTCTTCGCTTAACCCAACTTATTACCACTTTAAACAAATCAAGCTCTATTTGAATTTAGTATTTGAGTTCAATTTAACTTGACTTAAATATAAAGTTAAATTATTTTTAAATTAAATTTAACTCTTAATTAGTCAACCTTGAGTTATCTTATTTGAATTTGAATCGAACTCTAATTGAGAGTTATTTAAACTCGATTCAAATTGAATTCAACCCTATTAGTTAATAGTTTGATTGGATTTTAAGCAATTCTAACTCAATGAAACTAGACTGTTTATAATGAAATCAAGATGTTAAAACATGAAGTTCTTGTTATTTCTCCAGCAAAACATGGAAATTTCCAAGATTTTTAGTGTATATGAAGCCAATAAGAACCCCTTGACGCCCAATACATTCCATGTTCTCATGTACAAGATCAAAGAGCAACACTGAAAAAATCTTGAAACCTTTATTTACCTTACATGATATAGTTGTTGTGGTTCTGGTTATTACCCATGTTTACCCATCTAATAAATATGAATAGGGTCCTGGTTACCCAAAAAAAAAAACATTGACAAAATCTCAATTTCCCCATTGAAACATTCTTTAAAGAGAAGGAAACCAATTCCTTTGTGGTTTACTGCCCATATATTTCTAGAGGTAGATTTGATCTGAGTTGAGCCAAACCTATCCCCGCTCGAGCTTGGATCGAAGTCATCGTGTCAAACTCAAGCTTGAGCTCGGATTGAAGTCATTGTGTCAAGCTTGAGCTCATTCAAGCTGGTGCATATTATAACTAGAGGGTCGACAATATAGTAAACAATAACCTTGGTCAGATAAACAATATCACTAAATGAACAAACGAGTTAATCTCAAACTGAGCTGGATTTGTAACTCGAAATAAACTCGTTCGAACTGAGCTGCTGGCCTGGATCAAATACACCCCTGCATGCATCTTTCAACCGAAATGTGTGCTTATGGTTTCACTTGTTTCCCGGTGAGTCCTCTTCAAATATCTTGAATTCAGGAATTGGGTACTCGTTTAACCATAAGCTTGCCCCAAATCCCTGTGACATCTCCAACAACATTGCCTGCACCTCCTCCAAACTATAGCTTTTATCCCATTTTCAAGAAAAAAGATTTATGAATTTCTAAGTTCATGCCGAAGTCATATCCGTGATAACTAATCGTCAGAAAACACATAACCCTTTTTTTTTTACCTCTTTTCTTGTATGAGCTTTTAAAGACACCATTTCTTGCACAAAATCAGATAATCCCTGAAACCAAAACATGTGTAATACATTTCTAGTAAGACTAAATGGAGATAAACTGTGAAAAAAACCAAAGCTAACTGTATAATATAAATGGGATAACAACACTTGGAGAACGGACTGGAATTTGTCAAATAGTGCATCATAGTTTACCCAAAATGGCACTTGATAGCTCAAAAGCTTACAATTTATATATAACTAGTCTTGTCGTAACATTCTCAAATGATTTGGAATACTCAAATTCTTTTATATGATTTGTCGATGTGTGTTTGTCAAACGGTTATACAGGACTAAATTTTCAAATTTTCTTATTAAAGAAACTGAACTTTTAATATTTTTTATTGAATGTACCAAACTAATCACTTTACTTTTAAAACAAAATAAACAAATACTCTTAACTTAATTATTTTATAATTTTAATAAAAAATACTAAAAGTTTAGTCCTTCCTATAAGAAAATTTAAATTTTTGATTGAAAAAATTTAAGAGTTTAATATCTTTCATAAGAAAAAAATGTTCAATACATTCAATAATAAAAAACAGTAAAATAGAATTAATCTAATTTTCATATCCAATAAGTTGTAAAATACTGAATTGAAAAGAGCGATTGTAAGAGTATTATTGGCATGTTTTATGAATACATGGATTTCACCCAATTTGCTTATTTTAAAAATACGAAATTAGGTTTTGGAGAAGGTGAATATAGTAGGATTCTATAGAAGGTTTAAAAACTCTAAAAGATTCACTTATATTGTTCACCGGATTATAACATTAAACTATCATTTCATATAATGTTGAACTCACTCGAAAACTTTCATGAACTTTTTAATTACCCAATTTTGTTAAATCAAATTATAATTAATATGAACCCTCATAAAACTTTCCAACAAAGTTCACTTAAAGTGGTATGAACCTATGTACATATAGTTATTGAAATTTAATAATCAATATGAACCTATGTACAACCCCATTTCTGAATGATCATATCAGGCTCATAAAATAAAATCTTTCTGGTTTATAAATTCGTCCAGTTTTTATTAAACAATAAAATTATTTAACCAATGGATAACTACATTTTTCCAACATTTTGAGCTTAAGAGGTCATACATGCATGGCAATGGCGGCGGGTTATTTATAAAAAAGAAAAGATGGGTATGGCTATATGATATGAGAATTTCAAGAATATTAGAATAGGGGAAACTATTAGTTAGGTCCGGAAGGTTCGGGAAATAGATTTTTTAAGTGAACGTGGAAGCCAATGGGATAAGGAGGATGAAGACTGTAGACTTTGAGGGTTCAGATATGTCTGTTAGAAAGCTCCAAGGCTGCAACAAATGGTAAATCAGAACTAGTTGCTACATGCAGGAGATTTTAATTAAAAAACCATGATTCTCTCCTGATATGAGTTTCAATCTGAACAAATCAAAAATTTATTGCTAGTTTATAAAAAAGTTAAAAAAAAAAAAATTCTTGTACATATCCCAAAGATCCTTCAAAGCTCAAGGTAACCGGACAGATTCTTAATGCTTCAAGTATTGATTCAACACAGATTGAAAAAATGGTCATTAATTTCAAGGGTTTTCAGATGTTCACACAAAACTCACTGTCATAGAAAACAATATGATTTTAGATGAACAAAAATCAATGAAAATCTAGAGCTAACATGGATGTGTCATTTAAAATGTGTAAAAGGAAAGGAGCATTTGATGTTGTGATGTATAGATTTCTCACTAAGGGAGGAATCTTTCCACCAGAGGTTGAACAGAACCTTGTCGAGGATTCGTGGGAGGCTTTGGTGCAGGCAGTGTCAGTTTTCCATTCTCAATTTCTGGCTTTGGTACCCCAGCTTTCTCCCTGAGCTTCTCGAGCTTCTCCATGATTTTTCTCTTTCTCTCAAGTTTCTGAACTCGAGCTTCAGCTGGTTCTGCTGACAGAAGAGCAACCCCACTTAGAATTTCAGCTGTCATATAAAGCATAGTATCCCTTCGTGAAAGCCGATTAGTTTCTGGCTTTTGCAACTTCTGCTCTGCATTGCTTCTCACCTGCAGGAGGCAAAATAAATTATGCTCATTGAAATGACCTCGGTCATTTCTTCATTCACTTTCAAGGTTTCCATTGAATCTTAAAATATCAAAACTCTCTAGTAAACTTCAATAACTTGTCCAACACAAATTCATCAGATTTGGTGCTATGATACTGTTGCAGAAACGCCTTCCTAGGGATCTTTGGACAAAATTTCTCAATTCAATCAAACAGTCATAAAATAACAGAAATGAAATCCCAATGAAGAGCACACACCAAATTTATATGGAAAAACCTCCTCAACATGAGGAGATAAAAAAACCGGGGGAGAACAATACTCCACAATATCACATAAAGTTCAACATTAAAAGTTTCACTCTAACAAACTAGTCACTGATAACATCTCCATAAGATAATATGAATACAACAAGAATACAAAGAAAGAAAACTCAACTTTTCATCCCACGCATAATCCGGCTCTTGTTCGTTATACCCACTCGAAGACTGTTTTAGCATCTGATTAAAAACTCATGAAGAGAAAATAAACTCACAACCACCACCAAGGTTGTACAGAAAAATACAAAAGAAACACACGACCTATACACCCAAAATAGGTAGAAAAGAAGGTAAAAAACTCACTTTGGTTGATCAACCAAAAATCCCATTTACTTCCGCAACTATTTCTGAAGCCCTCACTGTTATCTCTCTATTTCTCTCATCTGTGTCTGCTTTGATATGTGTTTCTTTTCATTTTTTGTAAGTTGCACTCAAGTATTTCTCTCACTAACTCGACTTGACTGCCGCTCTTACTTCTTGTTGTCCCAGCACGAAAGCTTTTAACTAAAAGCTTCTTGCATCTTTGATTTTCTTTATTTTGTTGTCGATCCAATCACTTGGGTAAGACCACCCAACACATACAACCGATGAAAAAAAATACAAAGTGGTTTGGCTCTTGTGCCTTGGATACACTAAGAGCTAAGTTCTTAGTTTGATTTCTGCTCAAGAAAAACACAGAATCATTAAACCTTTTGCATTGTTAACAATACTACATGCACCACAATGTTGATAGATGAAATAAACATCTTCCCGAATGTAGCAATACCTAAACAATGTATAAACTACAATTCAGTCCGAAATTCTGAAACACCAAGATTCTAAATCTTTACATACCTGAAACCTGTCCACAACTGTCCTATGAACCACTCTGCTTCAACTCTAAACTATTCATCAACTACTAATTAAAACTGCTTCCTTTCCCTCCAAAAATTTGATTCCAAGAGGCTAATAGGAGTAATGCTACACATACACATGTATCCACATGGGTTTCCTTAATAGTGGGGCCATAGAGCAAGTGAGCTAACTAGCCAAATCAATTGGATACGAAGCTGGGCTCATAGCTTGGTTCTAGGTCAACTTGTTTGTTCAATCAGTGATACTGTTTATCTTAGTGATGATACCGTTCACCCCTTACTATTCAATGCACCATTGGCCCTATGGTGATAATGTACACCAACTTGATCAAGTTGGAATTTGAGCTTCAGCTGGGCATTATGGTTTCGATGGTTCGGATCGAATCCAGCCCCTCTCAATGCCCCTATTTTACACTTAAGTTACTTAACCTTCAATCAATTTTCCATCACATGAATTTGAAAATCTTTTATTTTTAGCATAAAAGTGTGACAAGATATAAGCAAATCCGAACTAGAGAATGAATATGTAGTAAAATTCTTACAGATATACAGGTACAAAATACCCAACTTGAATACTTTTAAATTGTCACCCATTAATACACACACACACACGCACGCACGCACGCACGCACGCACATCGATATGAAACAGTCAGTAAATTTAACATTGACTGAGATTTACTTTCCGGGAAAAGAAAACAAACAGAAACTGTTTTGCGAAGTCGGAAAAGTTTTGGGCTTGAAGTTTGAACCTGAAGAGGAAGAGGAACTCTTGTCTTGGTTAATACTTTCGTCACCGGCGGTTTAATTAAGTCTTTTCCATCGCAGGCCGGAGGAAGTGGGATCGCTGTCATATTCGAACGAGAGCACGCCATCTGTCTCCCGCAATAAATATCTGGCCGTATCCAGCGGCTGCTATCACTGCTTCAACTACAGTCGCAGTGGCGCTGAAGCAAGTGGAAGAATTTAGAAAGGTAGTTTTCATGCGAAATTGTTTAAGGAGAGGCTGAATTGGGCTGAGCTTTAGGGCCCATTGGCATTTTGTTGCCCAACAGGTTTTGACTGAAATTGTGTTGTTTAGATATGAATATTCTATTAGAGTTAGATGCACTTTGAGTTGTTCAAATCTGAATTGAATAAGCCGAGTTCTAACCAAAAATTAAATTTGTTTTTTGTAAAATAAGTTCAGTTTGAGTCAACCCAGACATTTGAGTTTGAACTTATTTAGATCGAATTTAAAATAAAACTATTTTGAGTTGAGTTTAAGACTTAACTAATCGATTTTGAGTTAAACTATTAAAGTTCAAGCCAATATTGAATTAGGACTTATTCTGACTTACCTTGGATCAAATTCATCCCTATAGATGAACTACAACAAACAACTAGCTACGCTATCTATATGCTTTTCAACTCAAAATGTAAAAATTAAACTATTTATCCAAATGTGGTGCGAAGAGTATAACTTGGAAGTTTCGACCATTGGCACATTGGCACGCTCTCCGCACTGCAACGTGCCAATTAAATTTCATATATTCTCGAGATCGCATTCCTTTTTTTATCTAGGTCTATAATTTGACAATTATCATTTTCTACTAAATTCTGAGCACATAAATATCTATTTCCTTTAAGAATAATTTGTTTGTAAACAAAAATACTATTAACATAATAGTGGACATGTAGATGTAGGCTCTTAAATAGCAAATTGTACTACATTAAAAATGTCATTTTGTTCATTATAATTATATTATTTTTGATTGCTTACATTCCATTGCACCAAAAATTTGGTGTAATCCCTTTTAGTAAGCTTTTTGGTGTATGATACTTTTTCAAATTTTTTCATAAAATGGTTAAAAAGATTAAAAAATCTCTCAAGTTAAATAACACTTTATTCTCATAATTTTATTAAATATATATTTTACACTAATTTATATTAATTTTAATTAAAATAATGAAAAAACAAATTTAAATTTAATTGTTGCTAGAGACATTCATCACTAGTGAAGTCGATTTAAATCATACCAATTCGGCGCAATTCCAAAATGAAATCGTACCAATCAATGTGATTCTTGACTGAAATCACACTAATCAATATGATTTTAGTTGAGAATTGAACCGATTGATGCAATTCTTGACTTCACTACTGATGAATGTCACTGGTGATAGTTAATACTTGAATTTATTTATAGTGAAATGAAAACAGCGAGAAAAAGGAAAAAAAATAAAACATTTAGAGCTAAAATGTAATCCATTTATATTACTAAGGGTAAAGTGATATTAACTATATTATAATATTTAGATAAAATAATATAAATATACTTTAATCGTTAAAACTAATGACTGACATTGGCAGAGATGTGGTAAAATTACTTTTTTAAACGTAAAAGATAAAAATATATCGTTTTATCAAACCTTAGGTAGGACATAGTCATTTTGGCCTATACACATCTTGGACTTGGAGGTAAAATAAGTAATATATGTCTCTTTCTATCGTTCCTTCAGAATTGGGGGAGTCCATCTGCCGTTCCCTTACATTGAAAGGCAAATTCACACAACGAATGGTCTGAAATCAATGTTCTTTCTTCTTCCATGGGACAAATTTTTATGGCATTTACTTCACAAGTCTGACAAATCCTTGTCAAACTGTGAGGGTTCTAAAGTTAGTTTTAATATGATCTTCAGTTCACTCGTACGACTTGTGACACTTGTTGATCGATCTTGGTTATATGTTCGGGTTCTATGGTGGTGTCACTCTCGTCTAGATATGAATGGATTCAATCTGAATTAGTTCGAATTTAATCTATGATTTAGTTTAAACTAATTTTTTTCAAACTAGAGCTCTAATTTAACAGCTTAGCTTTGTTTATCATGCAGGTGACACTATTCACTTTTCCAAAAACATTATTTATCTTTCCAGTGATCCTCCAATGATATTGTCTACCAGTTTAAACAACCTCAAATTTAACATTCTAACTTTGATTCAAGGTTGAGCTGACATTAGACTAAATTTAATTCGGATCAAGTCCATCCCTACACACCTAAGAGCAATAGTAAGTAAAAATAAGGAGGCAATAGTAGGTCAAAAATCAAAATAAGAATTACAAGTTGGTGACAAAGAAAGAAGAGTAGCTAGGAAAGAATTAAAAGAGGATTATCGATTGTATTTAGACTATTACGTTTAAATATACAAAATTGTCTTCAAGTTGAGAACTAACACTTGTATTATATACATTATAATATAATATGATATATAATATAAGTTTTATATATACACAGAATCACACAATCGACCATCTATTCATATGTATGATCGAAATTTTGAAGTCAAAAGTAGTTGATTATCTAGCCAAGGGTGGACGTGATCGGAGCCAAGGGTTAGCTCTAGTTTGGATCGAGTTCAAAATAGTTAGCTCGAAACTTGGCTAAGATTACTCAAATGATAATCAGTAACGTTGAAAGTGAAGAAAAAAGAGTCATATAAAGAGAAAGAATGTTGAAAAAAAAAAAGAAAAATTGTTCAAATCCAAAATGAAAAAAAGAATCGTTGACAAGACAAACTTCGATACAATAACTCCAAAGACAAATAGTGTATTTTTGTCAACAACAGATGATAGATAGTTGTCGATTAGTTCTATGTGTTAACAAGATAACTATATAAATAACGGGTAGTTGTTTGTTGATTTTGTCAATCAACAATGAATAACTTCAATCTTCTTTGATTATGACAACTTAAATTACTGTTAAATGAAGCTTGATGGATGAAGACATGGTCTTATGGAATTAATTCAAATTTAATTTTTGTTAGTTGTTTGGTTTCTCTAATCTTACTATATAACTAATAAGCTTAGGATATATTCATTAAGAAACTTCCGAAAATTCATAAAAAGAAACAAGCACATAGGAGCAATGTATGTAAACCCAGATTAAATGTTGATTGGTTGAAAGGCCAGTTCACAAGTCAATCGAACTGGTGACGTTAATATGAAATAATTAAAATTGTATGTAGGTTTAATGATATGATAATAGTATGATATCATCATAGCAATCGATCAAGTTTGATATATCACTTGAACTACGATTATATTATATTCACCCAATTTAATCCTAGATCAATTTAATTTAATGGTTAAAATGAATTTTATCCGTACCCCTAATTGAATTTATCCTAAATTCCCAATCAGTCCAACCAAGTTTTAAATAAGAGGAAACATATTAATTTGATTACTTCAAATATTAAAAAAAAGGTTTAATTATGGGAATATTGAATTTTTACCCTTTTTTTTAACTCTATGTATATATATATATATATATATATATATATATATATATATATATATATATATATATATATATGTCACTTATCTCAAACTTTAAATAAAAATATCATAATAGTAACCTATTTCCCTAAAATACTTCAGTTGATATAACTTATGTAGAAAGAGAAAATGCACAACATTAATCTCTCTTTTTTTACTTGGTTTAAAGAGAAAATACACAATCGGTGAGAGAAACTATTATAAATGATTCAATTTGAACTCATGATTTCATGTTGTTAGATTGTTTAATGTTATGATTTTATCTTGTTATATTGTTTGGTATTGTTATAATATTGTTTAATGTTATTATAATATTTATTTATGGTTAAAAAATATAAAAATTTATGTCTGCAACACCAACCTATTCTTCGTCTGGTTTTATCTAGACTTGAATTTTCGTATTTTTTTAACCATTAATACAATATTAAATAATATTATAACAACATTAAACAATATTATAACAACAGTAAACAATACAACAACATTAAACAATCTACCAGTATGAAATCAGTTGTATCTTTTATAATGACTTTCCGATTTTATTATTCAATCACAAGTGTCTTCTCTATTGAAAATTTGTTTTTCATGTTTCAGAGATTTCTTCCCTTGCTAGAAGGATGAGTAAAAAGAGAGAGATTACTGTTGTATATTATCTCTTACATCAACGGAGATATTTTAAAAAAATGGGTTACTGTTGTGATATTTTTGTTCAAAGTTTGAGATGGGTGATATATATGTTTACACGATTAAAAAAAAAGGTAAAAAATTTAACATCCCTTAATTATGTGACATTAGTACAACAACATCATTTCAATTAACCAGCCTAATTTGGCATTTGAACCGTGATTCTATAATATTCATCTGGTCTTAGAGCAAATTTTTTTCTTTAACTTTAACCGGATTTGACACCGATTTTTGATTGGTTCAAACTAGGTTTAAACAATGCATAGGAGGAAATATATCGATCAGATTACATCAAATATTCTACAACGACGCCTTTAATTTTAACGTAAAAGTTATGACACAAGTACATGAATTCGTATTATTGAATCGATTTATACATTTACAAATCGAGAGATGAGGCATAATTAATGAAAGTTAATGCTATCTTACAGCTGAGATGGCGTAGATAGGGCACCTGCAGGACAACTAAAATGACAAAAGAAAAAAGTGAAGAAATAATGGAGATTATAAGAGATCATAATTTCATCTTCAGTTTTACCTTTGAAGCGAAATTTTATCACTTGGCTCAAAGAATTGAGAGTGTTGAGTTCCATGCAAAACCCCTGTCAAATGAACAGTCCCTTGCTTTACGCCTGACCTTCATTGTCGGTTCGACCTTGAATAAATTTTATTAAATATGATATGTTTAAATTGTTTGTTAGAGAAAAAGAAGAAAATGGATCGTTGGGGAAGAAAAAAAAGAAAAAAAGTCATCTAAGAATATGCATCTATCTATAACTTCTTAATGATTTAATTAAGTCAAACTTTATTGATTCTCAGATATGAAGATAGAGATATATAAAACTGGAATGTCAAATAACCTATTTGTGGTATTTGAAATGTCTTCCTAATATTGTCATCCCGTTCAATCAAATTGGGATGCCCAGAATCTAATATGATTCTTGGGAAGAGTAGCACGAAGCTCATAATGATTGGTGCATTTGTTCTTGAGTTAAGAGAAAATGTAGGTTGACTGAGGCCGAATAAGGGCAAGACTATTATGGTTGACTCGTTCAATAAACACTGACTTTGTTAGAAAAAAAGAAGAGGAGTTGCCAAAGGTTAAAAAGAAGGAATTACTAAAGAAGAAGAATTATCAAAAAAGAAGAACAAGGATCATCAGTGATAAAAAAAAAAAAAAAAAAAACTAAAAAAGAAGAATTATAAAAAAAGATAAATTTGCTGGCAACTAATTTGAGCTAAACATTCACAGCAAATTATAGTTTTTTTGGTGAAATTGCTTCGATATGTAGGTCCACCAACCAGATAGATATATTTGTCCATATATTAACCAAAAATATTCCGAAACAAAAAACTTTTATACGTAAGTACACAAATCTAACCTTTTGTGCCAGTGTCACTCTCTAAAAATTAAAGCTTTTTTTGTGAATGTCTCATCTCGCCCATGAAAACAGAAGTAGAATTGAAATGAAAAGAAATTTGGCTTCTTTCATACGACACAAACACATGCATGCATGAACTAAAGCCACAGAAATTAGAATCTAAATTGCCATATACCTCATTGTACAAAAGTGTTTGCGAATAGAAAACTCTTATATATGTTAAAGGAAAGCTCAATTTGATCGCTTTGAAATTCAAATTAGATTTAAGTAGGATTATGAATATTATTAATATTATAAATGCATTCTAATTGTAGTATATTACTTGATTTAATCAAGGTAGATAAGGTAATGGTTAAATTTCCTAGACTTTTGACCTAATTTGTCACCTGATGCAGGGGGTTGGGGGAAGGGGGGGGAGAGGAGGGAAATGTATTGAGTAATAATACTATATGTATTAACAATATGTATATAAATATTGACGTATTATCACGTGATTAAGTATTATTTTATATTTACAATGACAAAAAAGTATTAATACTCGTATTTGTATCTATTATTAATGCATTAAGTATTATTGAATGAATCGAATCTAGATTTATTCAAATGTGTAACCCCTAAAAGCCCCCACTGCCTGATAAATAGTTAAATACAAAATGTTGAAGTGGAAGGGAGAAGAAAGAGAAATTCCACCAACTAATTATCTACCTCAGTTAGGCTTGAAAACTCAAAATAAAGCTTATATTATCAAAATTTGCCCTTTAATTCTTTCTAGGAAAACAAATTCTAAGATGCATTTCTTTTAACTCGAACTCTAGCTTAGTATCGTACAAATGAATTAGAGACTTAGAAAAGGATAATATGCATACAAACACAGAGCCACAATAAGCAAAGATCATGAAAGGTTTCAATCTAGTTTCTAAATAATCAATTAATCTTCATGTATGGATTCAATTAAGGCTAGCTGGCTTACTCTAAACTTATAAGGAATAACTGTAATATGAAAATCCTTGGATTCAATGAACGCTAGCAAGCTTACTTGTTTTCTCTTTTCATATTCTAGCAAAAATTTGAGTGCACCAGAAAGTCATACGCAGAATTGCAATTACAGCTTGTTCAAAGCACAAGTTTTCTTCCCAGCTAACCGTACTACAACTACGACACAAATACTACAAAAATACATACATGAACATACCATATATACATACACACACACACACACACACACACACACACATATATGTATGCACTTGTATAAAACTTCTCATAGCACATAAATAGAGAGAGAGAGAGAATTGTGGAAGCACTTTTTCCAAGAGAAGAGAAGATTAAAGAAGAAGAATCATGATGGGGAATTCACGAAGATCCTTATATGAAAAGAATTCTGATATGAACTTCGTTAACTCTTGAGATTTGAGAGTTCAAAGTATCTGAATCTCATACTTTGTATTTGAAATTCGAAACATAATTGAATCATATTATTTAGTATGTTTAGATCATATTATATGTATTTAAAATATATAAACTAGGGTTTGTGAGAAGTTTTCTTAATGTTCAAGGTCGAACAGACAACGAAGCAAAGGTTAAACCTGCAAACGACTACTCACTTGACAAGTATAGCATGGAAGCCACTCACCCGAGAAAGCAAGCAACAACAAAAATATTCCAATCTGATTTTCAAATTCAATATTCTTTCAGCCATGATCAGTTGACGTTTCGCTACACAAACTCACCTGAAAAACAATCAAATAAAAGTTAAAAAAAAAAAAAAAAGCATCCATATCAATCTGAATTGGCTCAAAACGATGCAAAAAGTAAAAGATAGAGGAAGAAGAAGAAGGAGGTTGTACCAGTATTTTCTAAGCTTTCTCTTTGGGCATGAACAAGTGGTGCTTCTTGTGGTAAAGTAGAATCCCGGTTTTATAGAGATAAGATGATGAAAAATCTTCAAGATTTATTTGATTTTAATGTGTCGTATTGCCGATGAGAAGCTTTGACTAACGGGTGAAACAATTCATGTATACTTGGCAGTGCATGTGCATTCTTCTCCCTTAACAACCTTCCAAAGTAAATTTTAAAATGAAATTGAAAATTAAATTTAAATAGTCCAGAGAGAGAGAGAGATATACAGTAGATGGAGACAATTTATAATTAAAATAATTAAGTTGGAGTTGAGATGAAGAAGAGGTTAGATGTGCTCGTGTGATTCTGAAATGTCGATGGAAATAAAAAAATGTTCCCGGACCTCACATGATCCCACACTCTTCATCTACCTTCCTTTAATCTCCATTGCCAAGTCTTTGTTTATATTATTATAGGCCAATGACTATTTCCACCCTAACTTTGATGGAACGACTCTTTTATATGTTTAAGTTTGAAATATTCATTGTTCCATCCATAATCAATTTTTATTAATGAAAATGGACTAGTTTCACTATAAATTATTAGTTTGTTCATTTTAGTGGAATTATTAAACTACTCTAAATACTTAATATAAATATCAATTATTATCTATTTTAACTTTTTATTAAAATTATAGAAATATTCTATTTATTTTTCATTTTTTTTCTTTATTGGTTGACATGATCTGTCAAGAACGAGTGATCAAATACGATAATTCTTTAACGTAGAAACAACAATAATAACAATAATCTCCTTTTTCAATCAAGAAAACTCTCAAGAGACTTCTTCAATCCTTTCCTCTATATTCCATCGTTCCAAAATAAATTCACAAAATTTGCACTATCAAACCCTTCTCTTTCCACGGCCACGACATCTCCCTGTTAGATATATTTATTTATTTATTATATTATTAGATCTACATATTAATAATGATATACATGGTACGTTGTCAATGTTTTGAATAATGTTGTTGGAGCCTTTTATTTTGGGTGATCAAATAGTGGAATAAAATTTGTTGGCCTTACATACATTTTATTAATATTATTGTGATACGGGTTTTATAATGTGTACAGGCCATGTTGTCAATTCATGGACGGTGAAGATTCTTCAAAATATCTGACAAACAAGGATGAGGATGAGTCTCTGCGTGTTGTGGAATCCTTTTCCAGAATTCTCCTCGTCGATGCTCCCTTTTGTTTCCTCATTTATTTCCACAAAGCTCTATGCGCCAAGCTCTCCAACCTCCATCACAAGACGGTCGCAGCTTTGGAGTGTGTCCCCTACAATCGTGAACTCATACTCGAGCTCCATTGACAATTCAACTATACTAACAAATTTCATTAACTGAGGTAGATGACGGGTAAATAAATAAAATTTTCAAATTTGAAGGATAGCAAATTACTTTCATCAAAGTTCAGGTGGGACATAGTGATTCACCCTTATTATTATTATTATCATGACTGTTTTTAATTCTTGCTTTTCTGCTTTTTTGCAACACAATTCTTGCCAACTACCGCAATCCTTTCGAAGAGACCATTGCATGCATTTAAGGTCCCCGGTTCCATCCACTGCGTCTAGCTACTGTGACCAGTGGTTGCAAATAAACTTACAGGTGGGCAGTGCTTCAATTTATTATGTTCCTAATTTAATTACGATCTTGAAGATCCAGAGACTTTGCCAAAGTAATCTGCAATTCCAAGTCAAACAGAATTGACCTTTGTGCTTGAAATTAAAAATTCTAGTGTAAGGATTTAGTTATGGGTAGATCTCATTCAAGCTAACTCAAGTCCAATCTACGTTTTAGTTCGAACAAGTCAATTTTAAGTTAAAGTTCTAACTTATTCATTTTACGATAATATTATCTAATCAATAATATCATTCATCCATTCAATGATATTATTTATTTTGTTAGTAACATTTCGATGATACTATACACCAGTTAAATATATTTGAATTCAAACTTACTAGTTTAACTTTGATCCAAGCTTAAAGTAACTCTAAGTTTGACTCAGAAATGATAGAATCACTAGATCAAGTTTTACACCTTTTTTTTGGCATATATTTCAACCAATTACTTACCTATTGTTTGGTTAACACTTTAGATAAGCTATTATGATATATGAATTTTCAATATTTTTTGTAAAGTTCATTATCATATTGAGTATGCTACTGATCTCCACTCTACAAGTGATCCAAACAATCCATCTATTTATAATCATATCACTTCGATTAATTCTTATATTATCTTTTTAATTATATAATCACTTAATTCTATATTTATACTTGCATGTATGATAAAAATTTCACCAACAAGAGAGACATAAAATTAGAGTTGTAAAATTATATAAGCAATAAAGAACATATAGGATAATATCCATGATATCAGCAGAAGCATAAAATTGTAAATACCTCACATTGGGTGCTGCACAATGCCTTTTTTGAATCTTTGAAAATCTTACGGTGAAAATTTAGTACCTAATTGACCAAATTTCGTACCATTTATGACACAAAGACTTCTTTCAATCTCCAAACAAACATAGAGCGAAAGAGTGATATGTATGTGTTTATTTTTAATATTTTATCATTGACATTCTCTTCCACCAAGTGGAGAGATATTTATAAGGATGAAAGTTAACTATTACAAGTTGTTTCCTACTATAGAGGAGTTCTATGTATCATTGCCAAGTAACTGCCACACACTAAGGGGACGTTTGGTTTGAAGAATATTTTATTATCAAAATGAGAAAATTATTTTGAATATAAATTATCTTGAAGATTACTGAATATAAATTATTACTATATTTGATAAAACTAAGTAAATATAACTAATTATTATATTTGGTTAGAAGTAATAAAAGAATTCTAATATATTATTTTACTTAAATACCCTTAGGTTTAATTATTCTAAAATATTTTTTTATGTTATTTGTTATATTAATTAAAAATAAGATTATTTTTACCTTAAAAAAATTAATAAATAAAAATATAGTTATAATAAAATCAAGATTACTTTAGTAATCTTTTAATACCTAAGGTAGAGACAGTAATTAAAGTACTTCTTATATTACCTATCATATCATCATTGGTAATAAAAGATTACCAAATTCTTTTATTACTCATAAACTAAACAAAGTAATGTAAGTAATAAATAAATAATTTACAAGAATAATCTTTATAAACATTTAACCAAACACCCCTTAAGTGTTATGCACTAAATCGTCCAAACACAATAAGATTGATAAAATAGTGATACATTGATCAAAAGCCTACGTATACTATTATGTCATTGATATTTCAGAGAAAATTTAGCAAAGTAATAATATGAGATACAAAAATATCATTTTTTACCTTTGTACAATAATGTATTTATTGGACAAAAAGAAGGGATAGTTATGTAACTACATAATGGAAAACAAATATATTCAAATCCTAGTACATTGAATCTAAATGTTTAAATAGAAGTTGATGATTATGTTGCTTCTTCAAAACAAAAGATAATTATATTATCCTGCAGTAGTAAGAGATAAAGATAGAAAGTGGTTGGACAAACCACGAAACTGCTAAGATTAGTTCTTTCTAAGTGTGTGCACAGTTTGATTTAGAGTGGGTTGAGAACTTTTTCAAACCAAATTAAAAAAATAGTTTGAATGTAACATTGCTTTCCATAGATATACCCCTACTTGAAATATGTACCTAAAGAGACATTTTACTTTAAACCTTTTTTAAAACTTTTATAATGATAATTAAATGCATAACACTCATCATAAATAAAACCACAACCCCAAAAATGTATTAAATAAATATAAATAAATAACCAAGTCAAATCAATTCGTTTGAAAAGAACAAGTTCACATTGATCTAAATCCATAGTCAATACATGAATAACATTTATCAAAATCCAAATTAAGCCATGACGAAATAGCCCCTACTCATTAAATGGAATGAAACATATCCAAAATAATCAAAATAAGGTCAATTTTGAAGGTAATTGTATTATTCAAAAAAACAGACATAAAATTTAAAAACTACACATCCAAAAACTCTTAAATGAAAATTTGTCAGTTTGCCCTTAAAAATGAAAATTATCATAAAACCCCCAAATAGAAAACATTAAAAAGGCCCAAAATACAAAATATCAAATTGCCCTAAGCACCACCATGTGAATCCACGTGGTGGGAATTGTTTGAAAAACAGTAGTTTGCCCCCACCACATGTATTCACGTGGCCTTATGTTTGAAAAATCGTAATTTGCCCCCACTAAACGTATTCATGTGCCAAACTATTTGAAAACTCACTCTTTGCCCCCTTGCCACATGTATTTGTGTGGCCCATGCTGTTTGAAAACTCATAAATTCCTCCCCATTTCCAACTCATCTTGTGGTGGTCATATTACAACCAAACTCAATTTTTCGAATTCTATTTCATCAAAAATCAAATCAACACCTATTTTAACACAAATCCCCTAACATAATTCATTCAAAAGACGAAGGATTCAAGTCATTCAAGCAAAAGTTCAACATTGAAACCCTAAGCTTAAAAACACGCAAAATCTTCAACCACTCGCTTAAATCTCTATACTAAAATGTATTAAACAGGACAAAGAGTGATTGACTAACCTTTTATGTCATTTTTGTCACTTGAAAACCGAAGAAATTGCCAATGGAATTCCTGGAGCACGAAGGGAAATAGGAGACTTGCATTTTTTGGAAAGGGGTATGAAATGGGCATTTTGGTCATTGCACATTAATTGGTTTAATGTTGATAAAATTGGATAGTTATGCTTTTGGCACGTGAAATTTGGGTATTTCAATGAATATCCCAGTAATTTTCAAGTTAAAAGGAACCTTTCAAATCGATTCTTGACTACTAATCCCTTGATTTGGGGAGATTAATTTTCTAACTAAATAATTTTGAAGGTTGGATCAAAAAAAAGTCTTCTAAGTTTGGTAACATTCTGTAAAGAGAAAGAAACCGACCCAGAAAGGTATATTTAACTGCTATATTTAAATATTTTTATTTTTATTTTAGTAATTATCAATTCTAATTACAAACGTCATTGATCTAATTACTCTCCAAAACAGATTATCAACAGACTATTTATATGATTAAATATTAATTCATTTATTTTTCTTGTTTCCCAAAAAATAAAAAAGAGAGAGATATTGTACGTGAAAATCCCTTTGAAAATTAGTAATATTATTACTAACTTTTTCTTATTAAAATATTCATTCAAAGTACTGCATATTAACTAAAGGGCAAATGACTATTTCTCACTCAAGTTTTCACATAATTTCAAAAACATATTTATAGCAATTGAAAAACTTAAATACCTAACAATAAACTAAATTCTATTAAAATTTTCTATTAGAGAGAAGGATAAAAATATCATTTTTTCTAAACCCTCAAATCTTAAAAATTTATAATATTTTTTCCCATTAGTTTGAAAAACTAATATTTTCCCTCTTAGAATTAAGTTTAAAAAAGTGATATTTTCCCCCTTTTAAATTTGTCAATGAATTTTCAGTGAATGATGACCGCTCTCTATCTTTTAACGATGACTCTTCCTCCAGTGTCTTCTTTTTGTCCGAAGTCCTCTCCCCTTGGCTGAATTTCTCTTCCCCCTTAGGATTATGTGATTAAGTGATATTATTGTTTACAAAAATTTCATTTTAAAATCATCTAATCTATATTATCACATTAATTTAAATAAATAAATTAGTAAAATATTATTTGTATATATCAAAATATTCTTTACATTTTATTAATTATTTTTATAATATATGAATAAAAAATTAATTGGCTTCCAACTACCGGTAAAAATCAATTATCTATTGGGTGGTGGAATGTTGGTTATTCACCCAATTCAATATTTGTACCAAGTGTCAGTGTCCTATGTACTTATTTAACTTTTACGTAAGTGGCTTTTTGGTCGGTTGGATTTTTTTACGAGAACTGTGAAGTGTTTTTATCATACGTGTTAATATAATTATTTTATTATAAATTTAAAATATTTAATTAAATAATAAAAAGTTATTATGGATATGTAAATTAATATTTGTTATAAGAGCATATAAATTTATTAATATATTATATTTTGAATGCATAATTAATTATTTAAATGATATATTATGGTATTATTAAATTATTTTAAATTAAAGATAAAATAATATTTAATTATATAATGATACATTATTTAAATATTTAATTAAATAATAAAAAATAAGTACACATATATTTGCTTTAAATCATATTTTTTTAAGGACTAATACTATATGTAAACTCATGGTAGTCAATTTGTATATCATATCATATGTCAAAAATCTAATTTTTTGCTGTATATCATAAAATACATATTTTTAAAATTAAAAATAATAAAATAATAAAAAATTCTAATTATCATATCATTATTTTGAAAAATCTCACAATACCCCTTGAAATTTAAAATTTTGCAAAAACTTTATTATTTTGCTAAAAAAAATGTATCGATCTATATCAATAATATGTCTTATATGATATATACACCCAATATGTTGTATTGATTAGATACAACTTAAGATATATATTATTTTTCACTTATATCGTATCATATTATTAGATATATATCATGTAACTAATAACTATAGTATAAATGTAGATATTAATAATTATAAATAAACTGACATTTTATCATATGATTAAATTACTTAATAATTTATTTTATTTTTAATTCAAAATTACTCAATTATAGAATGATAAATTAATATTTTGGTGACTATCAATATCCAACCATTTATACATAGAATATTATTATATTTTAAAATAATGACCTCAATAGTTTATAACATTGAATGGACATGTGTGTAACCTAAGACTTATGGATGGACTAAAATAATGACCTCAAAAAATTATATTTAAATATCATAACTTTTAAAAAAGTTTATTTAATCCTCGTAATTTATATATTTATTAATTATTCTATGTTTAAAGTCAGATAATAATATTTTTGTGATTTAAGTATTTACATCTTACTCAAATTAAGTCTCAAATTCTGTCAATAGTTAATAAGATATGATTGAAGGAAAAATAATATGTATCTTAAGGTAAATTAAAAATTAGTGTAATACAATAGATATATCGTATTATTTGATATTTGATGTAGTAGGGTGTGTCTGAGAAATTTTAAAGGTATTTGTAATGTATTCAAAGATGATTATATTAAGAATATTGAAACCTTTACTAGTTTATTATTATTATTTTTAAAAAAAATGTATTCTAAAATATGATATAATATATTATAAATAATATGATATATAATTCGATTATTATTATGATGTGAGATGGAATTAATAGTTGACATTACAATGTTTACCAACCCCATCAACTTAAATATTTTTCCATCTAACCATAGTCCCCATCAAATCCAGTAACCTCATTAATCAATCCAAATAAATCAGAATTAGGGTTTTCCTAATCTTGATTTTCAATTTAAAATCCTATGATTTATTCAAATAATAAGACTAATCTCCTTCACAGTTTGTATAAAAATTTGACACGTTTTTACATTTTATCATGCATTTGGTTTTTATATATATATATATATATATATATATATATATATATATATATATATATATATATATATATATATATATATATATATATATATATATATCTCGAAGGATAGCAACATAATTATCACAGGTTTTCACTTTCTTCATCAATTATTGGCTTTTTGCAGGCGAATCTCTTGACTTTTGCAGGAAATCTTGGCTTTGCAAGTGAACTTTAAAGGCGAATATTTTTGTTCATCAGGAAATCTTGGCTTTGCAAATTTGCTTTTGAAAATTGGCAATATGTATATATATATCCTTGGAAGTAACCTGAAGGTGGCCCAAGTTAATTATTTTAAATTTGGATGAAGGATTTATTTATAAAGTAGGTTTTTTGTACTCTTTTGTCACGTGTGTTGAAAAATAAATTATGGCCCAATTTAATATTTTTAAAATCGGTCTAAAGTCCTATTCCCACTAAAGGCAAAATGAAATTCTAAAGTTATTTTCTTTAATTTTTAAAAATTTAAATATTTATTAATAAGATAATTTTTATTAAAAATCTCAGCAAAAATTAAAGATAAAACTGTTTTTTTTTATTTTATCATATTTTTCTTTCCTAAATTTAAAAAATGTAACATATCGGCACTCCGCATTATTTAGTCATTTATGTTTAAGTTTGCATGAAAGATTTTCTCATTTTGGTGTGAAATGAAACATCCAATGGACTGGATTATTTTTTGCTTTCAGGCCCAAACAGTAGGCCTGCTCATGAACAAATTCAACAAAGACCCAATTATTCTTTTTATTTATGGTAAGTGTTGGCATTGACAATGTCAATATTTTTTTTATAGATTAAATGAACTTGTTCTAAATGAATTATCATTACCTGAATTATGCCAAGTCTCCCACTGAAAAAAGCATAGACTTGAAATTATAAATTCATGAAAATTCGGTCAAAAAAAGAAGAAACCGGTTTTATCCCCTTTCTCTTTTTAATAAATTATATTTTCTTGTTGTATAGGTTGATTCATTGTTCTTACCAATTTTATGTCCCTTTTTTAGGGTGGGCAAAAAAACCGAATTGAAATCAAAACCGTAGGTACCTAGCTTTTAGTTTCAGTTCTCACCTGAAAACTGACCTATTGCAAATAAGTCTTGGTTCCAAGTTTGTGGAACCAGTCGGCTTCAATTCTAGTTTCGATTCTACTTTTTAAGTAACTAGAATTGAAATCGATATCTAAATATAAAATGAAAATACATATGTGTTTGGGCGATACATTGTGTTTAACCTAGTATTCTCAATAATCTATTGAAAGAATACAAACAATACACATAAGAGAATTTCTCATTCCAAATTTTTATACTTAATATATGAAGTCTATAATTTCCACAAAGAAACCCTTTATATATATTTTGGCTGGGTTGAGTTTTTTGAACCATTGATTGGAATAAGTTCTCAGGCTCTCACATATCCACAATATCTTCAAAAAGCCAATAATATTTCCTAAAACTTTGTTAATGTTACAAATTTAATTGAAATAATTTATGGCTACAATTGAAAGATGTAAAATTTATGTAATTGGAATTTTATGATAATATAAAAGAATAAACAGAAGCTGCAAAAGAAATTGAGACAGTGAATATGCTTTTATTAACGAGAAAGGTTAAGAGCAAAATGTTCAAATAGAGGGAAGGAGTTTAGCAAAATGAAAAGGGGTAGAGGGCTTTATATAGGAAAATTTTTCTGCCAAACAATTAATATTGCCTTCCAAAGCCCACATTCCTCCTGCCAGCCTCCATATTCATTTAATGCATTCCTACAAGTTTTCTAAATTGCCTCTCATGTGGTGGAAAAATCCACCGTACATATACTCCCCTTAGATATCCACCACCATAAATAATTACATTAACATTACTAAGAAAAACCCTAATGAGGTAAAAATTAAAATAAAAAAACATAATTATTTAATTTCCTGAAAAGTGGAGTTGGACGTGTTTAAAGTACCTTATTAAAAAACCTTACTAAGAAAACTCAGTGAGACAAAACATAATAAAAGAAAAAAGAGCACATAATATATTTTATCTAGTATATGATAAACTTAAAAAATTTACTCCTCTTGATAAATGCTCCCCTTCTTTGTGGTGAGATTAACTTGGTTGCTTGCTGAACCGCCGCATACCAATGTTATATACTAACTTTTCAAATATCAATGTCAGTAATGCCTTGGTGAACAAATTTGCAAGATTCGCATTGGATCGTATTTGTTTGACATCAGTCTTTTGACTTTACTGAAACTCATAAATGTAAAAGAACTTTGATGAGATATGTTTGGTTTTGTCTCCATTGATGTATCAACTTCTAATTTGGGCATTACATGTTGCATGTCTTTATATAATATGGAAGAAGTGTTTATTATAGAAAAAAACTGCATATATTTCAGATTTGATAGATGACAGATCGTAACTATATGTATTTTTTACTAGCTTTATGAAGAGCTAGAATCTCTGAATGATTTGAATATGTTGTAACCAAAGTCTTTTTGGTGGAGCATCATGATATTGTTATATCATTATAAGTAAAAATATATTTCATCTGTAAGTGGGTCTTATAGGGGTACCCAACATCTGCATATCTAACCAAACTATGATTTTTAAGAGATTTAACATAATAGACTAAACTTAAATCTCTAGTTCCACATAAGTAACGGAGTATATGTTTAATTCATTTCAATGACGACGGGTTGGTGTAAAGTTAAATCGAGCCAATAAATTTACTATAAAGGATATATCCAATCTAGTGCATTGAGCTAAATATAATAGGGCTCTTGATCCAAACCCGGATCCAATTGAAGGTCCATGCCCGGTCCATAGTCCATCCAAGACTCGATCAAGTGCAATCCAATCAAGACCACTAGAAAAATACCAAGTCTAATCTCATCACTCGACAAATTTGGCCTTACATGAAGTGTGGAGTCCAAAACCTTGTTTTGAAGAGAGGTAAGCATAAACCCAAGCTATGTTCAAGCCCATTTCGTCCCTACCTTCATTTTGGGGTCCGAAGCCCTCCTTTGGTCACTCTCTTATCACCTGGGTCCATTAAAAGTCCAACAAGCTCAATAGAGTGTTTAATTAGCTCTATGTATTTTATTGTCTAATTATGCACTTTACTTGTTGTTTGTGCTAAACCATGTGTAATTAAGTTTATTAGTTGCCTTGGGTGAAGCTAAGCAAGTCAAAGAAGCTCAAAGAAGGAGACAAGAGTTGACATATCACATGGCTCTAGGAATTACTTCTTTTGGCAAGGCAATTCATGACAACTTGGTCTTCCCTTGCCTTACATTCTTCTTTGGGACATATCACATGGGTCTAGGAATTACTTCTATTGGCAAAGCAATTCATGACAATTTGACTTTCCCTTGCCTAACATTCTTCTTTGGGATTAACATGAAGATTAGAGCCAAATGACTTTGAAATGAGCTTGAAATGTAATTTAGCTTCATTTAGGTTTCATTTAAATGTAATTTAAAGCCTATTTAAAGGCTCCTTTGGTTATGTACGTTTTTTGGCTTGAATATTGAAAAAAATCTTCCTTGCAAGTGTTTTGCAAATTCTCCCTTTATCCAACTCTTGACCAAGGGGTTGGTGGTGATTCAAGGCTAGTGGGTTCCCTTTAGGCCTTGGCTTATTGGTTAAATTGTTATTTGCTTGTTCTTACTCTCATCTCTTATCATTTTTTCCCTTGGCCGAAGTTTCTCTTGAAACCTATTTGGCTGAAACTTATTTTTCTATTGAGTTGTGGTAGTTTAGAGTTGTCTTTGGAATTGAATTTGCTTGATCATCCCGATATAACTCACCTAATATTTGAACTTGAACTAAAACCACATCAGCTCTAATGACATTAATATATGGTACCTTAGAACTGATTATCTTTTCATCTTTTTCTTTAGGACAAAATAGGTCATTTTTCAGACGAAAAACCAAACAACCATTTGGATGCTTAAAGGATAAACCTTATCTATATTAAAGTGTTTTAACAATTTTCTAATATACGTTGATTGATGGGTAAATATTTCATTTAAATTGTGCTTGATTTGTAGGCCAAAACAATATTTTGTTTTTTCCTAAATCCTTCATCTAAAATTTTTTTATCAGATATTCAATAGTTTTTGAAAGCTCTTGAGGAATCTCAGTTAAATTCATGTCATTAACATAAACTGTTACAATGATAAATCCCAATTCTGACCTTTTGATAAAAACATATAAGCATATAAGGTTATTCACATAACCTTTTTTTTTCAAATATTTATTGAGGTGATTGTGTCACATTCTTTTGGATTGTTTCAATTTATACAATGATCTTTGTAATTTAATTGAGTACGTGTTTTTTGATTTGACCCTTTTTGTTTTAGACAATTTAAATCCTTCAAAGAGTTTCATATAAATTTCAGTATCTAGGTTTCCATACAAATAAACAGTAACTATATTTATTAGAAGCATATCCAATCTTTTAGAGATTGTTAAATTGATTAAATACCTGAATATAATTATATCTATCACAGGTGAATATGTTTCATCATAGTCTATACTTGACCTTTGGGAAAAGTCTTAGGTTACAAGCCTTGTTTTATATTTTAGGATCATTATGATTGATATTTGTTTAATTATTTACTTTTTTTAAGGGACAATATCCTTTAATCCAATAGGTCTACTGCACTTATAACCTGCAATAGTTTGATCAATTACGATTCGAATTGACTGTTCAACACTCACATTAATTATTGCTAGTGCATTGACAACAGGTATGTGTGATTTTGTCATTTTTGTTGTATCTACAAATGCATAGACATTTAGTTGTTACATGGTAGGTATGTATCAAGTAAGTTCATGCCTAATTTTAAGAGACATTTTCCCCCCTAAAAGTGTGAATATTGTCTCATCAAAGTGATAATCTTTAAATCGTGCAGTAAAAAAATCACATGTTAATGGTTCTCAATACCTAATAATGGACGATAAATTATATCCAACAAAAAAATTTCAAACGATATTGGGGTCTCATTTTTATACATTGAGAAGATGCAATAAAGACATATACAATACAACCAAATATCCTCAAATGAGATATATCAGTTTAGTGACCAAGAACCAATTGTAGGAGAAAATATTGATGATAAAAGGAAAAGTCACAAGCAAATTAACGTTGCAATGTATAATATAGAATGTCCCCACATAGTTAGTAATTAAGTTCTTAATAATAAAATAAATGCAATTACTTGGAGTTGTTTGATTAGAGACTGAGCTAATCCATTCTAAGTGTGGACATGTGGGATAAGATATTCAACATCATTTTCTATAGACATGCAATAATCATTAAATGTCTTAAATGTAAATTCACCAGTATTATCTAGTTGTATTGATTTGATTGAATAATTTGTTAACTATGTTTTTAATTTGATAATTTGAGTTACTAGTTTAGCATGGGCAACATTTTGAGTTGATAATAAACAAAGATGAGACCATCGTGCAGACGTATCAATTAAGATTGTGAAATAATGAAATAACCCACTTGGTGGATAAATGGATCCACATATGTCCCCTTGAATCCTTTGTAGGAATGATGAAGATTTAACTCCAATTTTGGAGGGGGATGATATCATTGTAGATTTTGGGCTACCTAAACAGTCATGCTAAAGCATGAATACTTTTGGATTAGAGAACTTCTGGTTTGATACTACATAGGTTTTAATTGCTTTTATGATTATATAATATAATTTGGATGATAAAACGAGTAATTTTTCTAGCATAAGCCTTCTTCCGGAGGTATCGCCAATTATATAGATAAACTCTGTACTATTTTCACTTATAGTTTTAATGTGATAACTATTATTACTTATATATTTAAAACTAAGTAAATTTCTTCTAGATATACTTGAGTATAATGCATCATTGATGTTTAATTTGGTCCCATTTTTTAACAAAATTGTAACTCTTCCAGAGCCTTCAATCAAATTTATTAATCATAATATAACATTTACTTCAGCTTCAATTGGTGCTAAAATTAAGAAAAAAAAAATTTCCTTAAGAATTATGTGCATTGTTGCATTATCCACCAAACACATGTCTCCATCATCAGCTTTTGAAGTCAATACTTCAATTTTGAAGCCCATATCTATTTATTTAAAAATTACATAAGTCATAACGTACACAAATGTTGAAATGAAGGAGAACATGATAATAAAATATAAAATAATATTCATGACTCCAAAATAAAGATTTATGATGGATTTAATTATAAAAATTTTGGGCATTCACTTTACTAGTTAAGTGATCTAATTTTATTTTTGAAAGAAGTCTTAAAATATCAAAATTTATTATATTAATAGGATCTAAATCACCAATAAATTTAATTCTTATAGATGTTTAATATAAATTCACTCAATGTTTGTATGTATTACAAGTACACAACTCATAACATTTATAATCACACTTATTATTTTGTGATTTACTCTATTTTATTCTTTATTTTGTTACAATTTTAACCCACTTGTGATGGTATAACTGAGATTTTTTATTATAACCATTTTTAAATTGAAATTATTTCATCGATAGCCTTACTCATAGGGAAAGGAGGCTGTTAAACTATTTTATCCGCTTCTCTATTTTGTGGTTTATTTTCTATTATAACAAGTTAACAAATAACTTGTTATCTGCAAGTTATTACACAGGGAAAGGGGGCTGTTAAAAAAGCGTGGTTATGTTTGGATTTAAGAAGAGCGATGTTGGAGGGATGACTGAAGAGTTGAGGAATTAAACTTTCTACCTGTTTGTAAATGAGAGAAAGCAAGAAAAGAAATAAATAATTACATAGAATTTTATGGTTGAGGAGGCAGAGATAAAGAGTTAAGCTGGTGTTTTTGTTTTGTTGAGCGGCCTTATACAGTTATCAAATCTTGGATATTATCTTTCAAAACAAATTCAAGCTTTCGTAAAGAACAGGTTTTGGAACCTACCCAGAACCTATAAAGTTGATTTCAAGTAGGGTAACCAAACATACTCACTCCTAATTTTTTTTAATCAATGACTCAAGAGAAACAAATATTGTAGTATGTTTGATGCGGAAAATTGTATAAACGAGAAGTATGCAAAACCATGGATGTGATCTTACACAGAAAATGAAAATGAGTGGAATTGACAATATAATTTTGTTTAAGTAAGATGACATTTTTAAAATGATTCGGCTTATTACTCAAAAGATTACATCATTGTTATGTTATTGATTATTTTAATTAGAGTTCAAGCAAATAACTAGAAAAAATATAAATTTGATTAAAAAAAAAAAGAGAAAGTCCCCTCTTTTTTACAAAGAGATTGGATGAATTAGCAAAATTATTTAAAATATATGTTCTGGATCCTAACACATTGAATTGAGTTATTTAGAAAAAAATTGTTAATCACGTTATCTCGATGACAGAGGAGATAATACTGTCATGATTGTTATCCTGCATCTATCAAAGATAAAGGTGGAATGTGATTAAATACATCATGCAATTGCTAAGATTCGTCCTTCCCACTGTATCTAGGCGAAGGAGCTTTAATCCTTGTTTTAAGTTTGATTTGCGGATAGATAACATGCCTAATCACGACGAATTTTCTGCATAACTAGTCACCTCTTGGATGTTGCTTATCACGTTAGAAATAATGTCGTCATAATCTTTATCTTGAATCTATCAAAGAAAAGAATAAAATGTGATTAAGTACATAATAAAATTGTTAAGATTTGTTCTTCCCACGTCTCTAGGTGAATGAGTTTTTATCCTTGTTTCATATTAATATGTGAATATATGTTATGTCTAATCTTGATAATGAATCATCTCTTGGATGTTGTTTTCGTAAGTTTAACTAAGAAAAAGTTTGATTGCATCATATAGTACGAGCTCATTTCACAGATATATAACCATATATTATATGATGTCAAATAAAGTTACAAGATTATTAAAATTTAACCGTTGTTATTGCCATTAGACACACGCACACACATACAGACACATATACATATATAAACAATGTTTATAAAACATTATGAATTATATTACGGAGAAAAATGTAAATGTAGGTTTGCATATATAAAATAAAATCATTCAATATAAAGATCTTTTAGATAAGTAGACACATTACATAATACATATTCTCGCTTAAAAACTAAGAAAATTGAGAAGAATATTATCTTTTAATAATAATGCTTCTGAATTTCATGAGCATCAACAGATTAGCCTGAAGTATTGACCAACCTGTACACAAATCCATAAATGGCCAAATGATTATTTGCTACCTGAGTTTAATGAAACGACAAATTCCCATCTTTTTAAGTTTCAAAAAAAAAAAGGGAATTCTATTTGTTTTTTTTTTTAAAGAAATAACTGTTTTATTCTTTTTATTGAATTTATAAAACTGTTATTAATATTTAATATAAATTTTAAATTACTAATATTATTTGGGAATGTAACTGCCATTTATATAACTACAGAGGGTATATTGAAATTTTCAAAACACTCCAAACTTTTTATGAATTTCCAAAAAAACCATTGAAAATTTTTATCAACACCCTTAACCTTTAAAAAAAGTTACAATTCACCCCTAAATATGCATTCTTTTAGAAAAGAAAAATAGAATAAAAAAGTTTATATAAAATGACCTTTCACTTAATAGAATTTACTGGCAATGGTGGATAATGAATGGGGAATCTATTTTTTTGAAACTTAAAAAGTGAGAATTTATCATTTTAGCAAACCAGGATGGAAAATAGTCTTTTGGCCATAAATAAATCAATGGGGGCATTGGCCCCCATTGCATGATATCATGGGCAAGTGAACTGACTACCATCAGAACTATTATGATAATTAGAGCAAGGAGAAGGTCCGACGGGGGACACTGGCCCCTTTTGTAACCTCTCAGAATACATGCTGCCGAACTGTATTATCTTCTTCACTTCCCTCATCCTGCTGCCGCTGCACTCTTTGCTTGAAAAAAGAAACAAAAACACAAGAAAAACAACCGCAACAAACCTGAAACACTCGAAACGTTTCCTCCTTGGACAAGACGACATAGTTTCAAGACCCTCTCTTGTATTGGCTTCTGGTGCAAATATATGTGTATTTATAATGAAGATCAGGTGCAGTGAACTTGAAGGGGCTGGGGGGTTATCATTGATTTTTTTGAAAAACTTGAAGAAGTGAAGTGAAAGTCTTTGCATTGGGAAATTAATGGAGGAGCAGCCAATCTGGAAAAGGAAGTGGAAATAAAATCGTGTCACTTAAGCCGTCTTTTAGCATGCCTTATTTTTTTCCTTTCACATTATCGAGTTTTTGCGCGTTTTTAGAATAGGTTTTGAGAAGGTTGAACACTATCTAAATCACGATAATGACGTATCCAACAATTATTTCAAACGACGAATGTGGCTGAATGTGTGGTTCAATTTATAAACAGTGTTTTTAGACTATATAGGGTATTGATCTAGTCAATTAAAAGACCGATTAGCGGATTGTTTAATTCAACTGATTTAATTGATTGATATAATATATAATATTATTAAAATTTTTAAATGGGTTTTAGCCATGTGACGTCAATATAACAATCAGACTAGTTTGATTTGACGATTAAATTATAGTTCAAAATTATTCACATGAGTTAATTAAGAATGGATTTAAGTTGAGCTAAGCCAAAATAGAAGTTGGTTAGAACTCAGTTCAAATCCATAAAATGAAAGCTCAAGCTGGCGATGAAATCCCCAAAAATGCAATCAAAAAGCATTAGAGAAGAAAGTCACTGGAGATGATGAAGAATAAAAATCGCCAAAGAAGAGGAAAAGTCATTGGAAAGATGAAAGGTGGTCTAAGAAGATGATTTTACTAAAAAATTTTCGGTGTCTAGCTAGATTTGAACAGACTCGACTCGATTGAGTTAGGGTTATATCAACTTGAATTTGACTCATTTTGAGTCGAATATCAAACCAACTCAGCTCAAATTCAATTCTAAGTTTAACACCAGGTCAATTTAGTTAAATGACTAAAATTTGATCTGGATCAGATTTGACACCAATTCTCACTTGAATCAGCCAATCCTATTGAAGTTTTTAAAAAATATTGTTGCATGACATCTAAATCTTTCAACGGCACTGTTTATCCAATTGATACACTGGTGAGCTTTTAACGGTATCTCTGGTCAACTCGAATTTACCATATAGATTCAAGTGAAATTTAAGCTAGCTATGTTTGAACTTGGCTCAGTTTGAATTCAAACCTAATTGTAATTACAAGCCACTTGCGCTGATGTTGCACGCCATGTGTGCTTGTCCTACTGAAGACTTTTTTTTTTTTTCAATTGAGTAACATGTGTGATTCATCTGCAGCGGATGTAACTTGTATGGCAAGTATTCCGTTGATATGGATTTGGAAGCGTATTTCTTGGCAAAGGAGGATGGTATGGCTGCTGGAATCTGGCTTTCAGAGATGGCGTTTCATGAAGATGATCCTCATCTGAAGGTATAGAATTAGAAGTTGCATGCTTTGGATGGTGATTATGTTCATAAAGAACAGCAATTTGAGGAAGTTTAAGGTATGTAAATTGATCATTGTACATAAATTATGAGATACAAGTCTCATACCTTACACTTGGAATCTTAACAATATATTTTAGAAACCAGAAAATCTGCTCCAGGTTTACAAAAGGTTAATGCTTTCACACGGTCCTGTACCAACATCTTTACTTAAGATCAACAATGACCTAGTTTGGAAAACTATATAAGCAAATTTTGAAGCGCGCTGAGCTCCAAGATGAACTTTTTGCTCAGATTTCAAAACAAACCAGGAACAACCAGATTGGCAGGCTGAGATATGATTTGGACAATGACGATCGATTTTGCAGGGTCTGTAGTTGTTGCAATTGGTGCTATAAATTATGTAGTTCTTTACTTGATGCTTGGTAAATTTATTAAATGTCACATTACAGGCAATACCTAATCAAAGTATGGAAGCTGATATATTTATGTGCATCCTCTGTGACACATGTAGGGAAATCTCACATCGGCAAAGGAGAGCTTGAGTTTGTGTATATCCCACATTGCTTGGGAAGTCTTAGATTAGACTAGATCTCCTTAAGATGTTATGTATCCAAAGTGGACTTGACAATATGTAGAACTATTTGATTGGAATATTACAAATAATATCAGAGTCATTTTACATATTCTCCTCAATGAGGATGTTAAGTCTTGTAAGGGGATTTATTTGTGCATCTCAAATCATTTGAAAATAGACAATGAGCTAGCTTTTTGTAAAACCCAAAAATAAAACCATAATGTATATATAATTCTGGTTTGCAGATGTCTATACTTTTGATCGTCTAGCTCAGTATCATCTACTGTGCCCTTTGCTGTCATGTAGAGGAGTATATCGGATTAGATGATAAAAAATATATCAGTGATCTGTTGGCGGAATTCAAAGCAACCATGGATCGGAGTTAAGGGGAAATTTTGAACTGGAAATTGTCGTATGTTCAAGCGTAAACTTGCGTTGAAGTAGTGTTAATTGGGCAATTTAATTTAATTTCTAGCATGATACATATACTCTTTCTTAAACCTAGGTTGATATGCATGAACACTTGACATCGTTTGGAAGTAATGAGAAAATATTAGTTAAATAATTCGTAAACTTCTAAATTGTCAAATGTGTTTTAAATTACAAGACTGAAAAACATAATTGTGAAATGAACAGTATATTGATATGTAACCTAATTGTGCACAATCAAGCAATAAACATATAAGTTGCACCTTATGTTTTGTTTAGCAATGATATTATTTTGTTAATAAACTATGAAGTTGAGTTAAGTTTTGAACTTAATACTCGAGTCAAACTCAAATTGTTAACAAGGCTCAATTAACCATGTTGTGGATTGTGCCAAGACCCACAAACATAGTGGATCATACCAGGGCCTCACGAGAAGGTCCACAAGCTGTAAAAATTAAAAAATAAGTGTTCCGCGGATCAGCCCTCCAAAAACGCACGAAGCCACTACTAAGCCTTTATATTTCGTGGGTCAGCACGGTATGCCAGAGCCTGTATTTTTGCATATCTTTGCCTGGCACAGCCTGTGGCATGGTGGACTGTCACATTTGCAAACCACCACGGCCCACTGTCGACCCTATATCTGCAGATATGTTAGTGAAAGTATTTGATCAAATAATGCAGAATTATCTGTTGGCATTTTAGCTTTGACTTTTCCCAGAAGCTCAAGCAAACTGTGTTTGGAAAGGTTTAAATTCTCGCAGGCTAACAGTCAACACTTTTTTCACCTACTTGTTCAATATTGCTTATCGAATCCGCTTTCTGATAGCAATTTATAGCTGAAAATTTAGAATAAACATTCAACTGAGGTTATTTTATAGTTTAAAGGCTTGACTTTGAACAAAATTTGAGGTTGAAAAAGGCAGAATAATGATATTAAATCCTGTTGTGGGCTTGCTTGGCATCAAAGTTAGGCAGCATTTTCAGAAAACAATGAAGACACTTTTTTTTTTTATTGTTTTGTTCAGCATTTTAAAACTCAACGCAACTTCAAGAATTCTTCTTTTATTATTGTGCCTGCCTGCCTCCATGTTCTCGTCAGCTATGAAGGGCAACAAGCCCAATTTTGGAACGAAAGCTTTACTGATCTATCACAAAAATTGTTAAATTCATATTCTAAAAAAGGTCGGATGGATAAAGATAATTACCAACTATTATCATATAATTGAGTAAATTAATAGTCTTCGTAAATAACTAAATCATCTAATCATATGATAATACATTAATTTATTTGTATACGTTAATATTTAGTCTTCGGAATCATAATATTACTCATATTTTAATCTTATATATAAGCATGCCTAAACTTGCAAAAATAAATATTAATTAAAGGCTAACTTAACTTACACTTTATTTGAAAAAAAAAAAAAAAAAGTGAAGTCTCCATCAATATGGATAATGCCTCACAATCAAAGGACACTTTAAAGGTCAAAATCAATATGCTTCATAGGCAGAATTTCAGTCTATTTCTTCTAAAGTTAAAATTAAATTGGGTATATAATTAAATATGATTATTTGGTTTGATAATTTTGTGTGTATATATATATAATATAGTATTTTTTACACTTTTTTTTAATATTAATAAAATAAAATTATCTGTATTAACTAGTATTTATTTATATCATTATTAATACACATAATTTTACTTTTTTATATTTGACATATGATCTCGGACCCAATTTATCAATAAAAGTTATGAGTAATTCATTTTAATTTTTATATGTCAATCTATTTTAATTCTTTTCCGCTCTAAAACATCGTATTATATACAAAATATTTGAAGAAAAGTATTTGATTATCCTAATATTTTCAAAACCATCAGTTAAACAATGACCATAATATTTACTGGGTTTTGATTATTGTTTGATTCGAAAGAGTTGAATTCAAATTGAAATTTCAATTCGTTAATTTCAAGTTTGGTTCAAAATGGTGTTTCACTGATATTGTTATACTGAACTTAGTTTGTCTTGTCGACAATTACTAATGTTACTCTTTAATTATTATGGATTTGAATCAAACTTAAATTGATTCTTATTTTAAAATTTACCCCAATTTGGCTACTACCGAATAAATTCGCAAAAACGAAATTCTCAAAATTTTCTATAAAAGCATTGTGCATGAAACTAGAAAAGTGGTGTAAAGGTGAAAAAATCAAATGAAAATGCGGTGAAGCCAAACTTTTAGAAGAATGGTAGTTGATTTAAGTAGTAATCAAACATTATCACATCAATTTCTTTCTTTTATATCCAATACAAGAGACTCTAGGGCTTGTCATTACTAAGCAACAAAAAATCAAAGAAGAAATTAATAGTAATAATAATTAAAGCTAATTGAATAAAATGAAAAACCCTAATCACATGAGCATGCCCTATTTGGGCAAATAGCCTTCCCACTATAATTAATCTCTAGGATTATGATATTTTCCAACTAAGATTAAATGATCAAAATTTCTAATCTTGGTTAGACATTAATTATGGTAGTGGGGTGAATCACATTTATGCCACATTGCCGACCAATTTGAGAAATATGGAAATGAAAGTACAAAATACTTTGGCAATATTTACATGGAGGAAAAAAAATTGTAATGAAAATACTAAACTTTAAAAGAAATAGATGACAGATAATTTATCTTAGTTTATAGTGGAAGCTACTTAAGCTCGTATTACAGTTAATCAATCTTAAACTTTGGTCTAAATTGATATCTCTCTAATATTACTGTATCAAAGTTTGTCTTATTATTAATTCTTTTTGTTTTCTAATGATTTTTTCCTTTTCTTTTTTGATGACTTTGACTCTTTCTTTATCTTTTTCAGTATTATTGTTTACATATTAAACAAGAAAAGGTCTATTTTAGGCAAATCCTTTTGGATTTGAGTGACACTTCATTTTTTTCCTTTAAGAAATTGGAATTCCATCAGTCTAAAATTAAAGGATATTATCTTGTAGATTATGTACTTTCGGTTTCTTTTTTCTCCTTTTCAATTAATTGTCTTAATGACCAATTTACTGAAGTCTATGGGCATTACCAAGATGGCGAGATCCATAAGAAACATTTTCAGGTTTAAAAAAATATTAACAAAAAAAAGATAAAGATTAATTTTGAATTATGATATCTGATCTTTTAGGAGTTCTATTGTTCAAATTTAGGACTTTTAAATTTAAGATGTTAATTTTAAATTTTACAACTTAAAATATGTCTTAACAATATTTAAGTTTACATTTGATTGAAACAATTTTTTTTTTTAATCATTCCCATGTATAGTGGAAAGTTCATACATATGTAATACTTAGAAGTGTTACTTTCTCGATTCAGATACATAAATGTACACTTGTTAAGATATTTTTAATATAAATTATTAAGTTTTATAAAGCTAGAAAAACAATCTGAGGTGAATGATTTTGATGGAGTTTTGGTTAGGGATTTTAATTGATGGAGAGGAAGAAGATAGAAATGCACAAGTGGGGTCATAATATTGTAGCTAGCCCTAATTAATTTGACAAGGCAAATATGGACTTATTTAATAAAAGGCAACAAAGTGGCATGGTGATTCAACAAAATAACATAAACCCAGATGGAGATGAGTCATGGATGATGATGACGACGAAGATGAAGAAGAAGATGAAGAAGTTTTGCTTAGGGAGGCAACTTTTTTAACTTTTAGTCACACTTATGAAACTTTGTATTATAAAGTCAAAAATGATCAAACCTTGTTTTGATAATAATATCTATGTTATTGTCATGGATTTTTAATTAATCTTTCAATTTTTTTCACATGTTGTATTTTTAAAAGTATTGGGGAGCAATATTATGTGTATCTATTTTTTTGTATATAATTTATATACACAGATTATATGTCATTATATAATTAGTTGATTTTAAAACATATATCATTATATGATAAAACAACATTCAATCATATGATGACACGTTATTTATATATATGAATTGCATACTAAAAATAGGTATACATAATTTTATTAATAACATATTAATTAGAATTTATTGATAGTATATATAATTTTATTGAAATTCTATTCATAATCCTAAGTACACTCAAAATTAAATGGTCGTATCAATACCTCCGGAATGAAAAAGCATAAAATATTGTTTGATAATCATTGATGTATTTAAAATTAAATGATATATAAAAAACTCTTGCAAAAAAAAAAAAAAACCCTCCTCCTTTTGGAGTTAAAAGATAAAACTAGACAAAAGTACATTATGATAGTTCAACAAGATCATAAAAAAATTATATTTATTGATGCGAAAATCTCATATTGAATAGGAATCAAAGGTTTTAAGTCAATTTAGATTTGTTGTCTCGTTTTTCTTGATGAGATATTTTTAAAAGTAAAACTGTGAGATCAATAAGATTCGCAATAAACAATACCTCATTATTTTATGTATGGATCAAAACTACATCAACAGTTTCTCCATCTATAAAAACAATGACAAATACTCTTGTCAAGTTTCCCACGTTCCTTAGTTGGAGGGTTAAGTTGATTCCAAAAACCTTACACTAGACATGAATAGGAGGGACATAAACAAAATTCAACCCATGAAATAAAAGGAGACATTGAATAAATACAAATAAAAGAAAATGACATGAAGAAAAAGTGTAAAAAGAAATAGAAAATAAAAAAAAAAGGAATATCTTTCGGCATTCCTTCGCAGATGTTGTCTTCTCACCAAACCAAAATGCCAAACAAATGCTACCAAACTTTTGTTACCTGTAAATTTGTAAAAGACATGCCCTCTCACACCATTTTTTCCCTCTTTTTTAATAAATTACAACACGTGATTGGATGTTGCTTATTAAATTTAATTTGTGTTAGATATTCATTATTTTTTATTAAATTTTAAAATATTATATATTTTCTTTTAAAGTTTTTTTTATACTATTATCATCATTAATCAATTCTCTCTTCCTCTCTATTATTCACTTTTTTGATGACTTTTTCTTATTTTTATTGTTGGATGCCTTTGTTTGATGACAAAGATGAAAAAAAATCATTTAAAAAGGAAAAAAAAAAAAAAGGAGAGAGTGAGAACCTGTTAGTAACAATATCAAAGAAAGAAAGGAGAAAAAAATATTTTAAAAAAATATAATATTTTAAAATTTAATTTAAGAAAAAATTTTATTAATTTTTTAAATTAAAAAAAAAGAGCATGTTAATTGATTATATTGAATTTAATCACCTATACATAAGCATTTGATTTTTCATTCATTAATGAATAGTGACGAGAAATGCAACAACCTTTGGGTTGGAAATTGGAATAAATCATCTGGCCTTAATATTATTATTAAAGATAAGGGAGAGGGCGGCAGAGAGGGAGATTGAGATTTAACGCTTGAAGAAAGAGAAAGTTGAGGGTTTTAATATTCAAATCTAATGAAATTGTCATCAGTATCAAGGAAGAAGAAGGATAAGAGCAGAAGAAGAAGAATTATTAATATTACTAAAAATAATATTAAAAATAATTAATATGGTCGTTGTGTTCGATATGCGAGCTGATTCCTGTAGAAAGGGAGCCTTCCCCTTAATTCTTCTTTTTCTTCTTTTAATCCTCATTTTGCCTCGCATTTAATTCATCTTCCTCTCTTTTATTAACCTTTTTTTTTTTTTTTATAACTTCTCTTACTGAGTGATTTGCCCCTCAATTCTTGAAACTTATTTAAGTTTCAAGTGGTTAGTTTCGCGTTTCTTGATTTGGGTTTGGTGGGTTTAGTTAAATTTGAAGTTGGTTTCTTTTTGATTTGGGATTGGTGGGCAATTTTATAAAACAGGGGGAAAATTTAGGGTTTGGTGGATGTTATTGTGATTGTGTTATGATTGAATCTGTATTTGGATGCATTATTGATGAATCTGGGATTGGTTAGGCGTTAAATGTTTGGATTTTGGGGGATTAGTTAGGGCTTTTTTTTTTTTTTTGGGTTGCTGTATGACAAATTTTTGTTGTTTTGTTCTTGATGTTGTTGCATGAGTTTGGTGTAAATACTTTGAGATTTGCGAATCTTTTTTCAGTTAATAGATTATGTGTTAATTTCTTCCTCCTTTGATAAATTTTGTGATTCTGGGAGGAATTTGATTTCATTTTACACCCATTTTTAGTTGAAGAAAAAGAAAGGAAATAAAAAGTCAGAAGCAATTGTAACACACCCAAATCACCCACTATTTTTGTTGTGGGATTTGTTATGTCAAACTTGAGTCAGGAAAAAAAATTGTAGATTTTTTGTTATTTTTTTGAAAAGAAAATGAAATACTCAATTTACAAGAAGAAACAGCAGCAGGACTAGAAGTTTGCATGAAAATTTGTTCGGTTTTTGTTGTTCTATGGGAATACCTGATAGTTCAATATTAGATCTGTTTCAGAAGGTTAGGTCTTGGATTTCTTGTGGTGGTAGTGATCCAACAAGTTTGTCTGGGAAATTTGAGATGCTCGATAGTCGTTGCAAAATGTGTTCTGAGTGTGATGCGAAGTTGAATGAATCTTGCAATGGATACCATTGCGAAAGTTGTGGCCGTTTTTTGTGTGGGAGGTGTAATCAGAGTACTGAGTCTAGAGAGAGTACTAAGGCTTGCCAGTTTTGTAATGGGATAAGTCTGAGGCATGGATGTGGGAGGAAGAACAGTGAGAAAGTGCATCCTTCTGTTTCAGCTCGCGAAAGCCCCGAGCCACTTTCGCCTAGTTTTTTTTCTGAGAAAAATGGTTACTCTGTGAATGGTGAATCGGTTCAGAGTGATCGACTTGCTCACTATCTTGAATTCCGGGATTGTGGATACTCTCCCCATGCAATGATTAGTGCTCAGCCTTCTCTGGCATCTGTTCAGCGTTCACCCAGCAGGTAAATCTCTATCAGATGGTTGTAATGGCTAATCGGTATGGATGCATGTGTATTCAAGACATCTGTATTTGTTGCTGAACATTCATTCTCTCGCCTTATTTGATAGTGATTGTGTTTTATTGATCCAGGAGTGATGGAGAAGAGATAGAGGGATGTGGGAAGCACTTTTTCAGCTCATCTAGTGAGTATTGTCATGATATTTCAGATATAGATGCGAATAATATTAGTGCTAGACATGAATTTTACAATTTTAAGTCATTGGGATCAAGTCCCGTTGACAGCCCCTCTAGGAATAATTTTACTCCATATAGAGGCAGGCATAGTGTACAGCAGGCACAAGAGGGAAGCCCATTGCCTCAGAATGATAGTCCCGTCCATCAAGAAAGTTTGGCTGTTTTAAAAAGGCCTGATAGAGGGTCTGGGGATCCAGAAAATACTGATGATTACTCTGCTGACCTATCAAATTTTCGATATCAAGACGGTAGATCACAGAAGCCATTGGATTTTGAAACTAATTGTCTTATCTGGTATCCCCCGCTACCTGATGATGAAAATGATGAGGTGGAAAGTAATTTCTTCTCCTATGATGATGACGATGATGATATTGGGGAATCAAGTGTAATGTTCTCATCCAGTAGTAGCCCTTCTAGCATGTTTCCTGCCAAGGACAAGCATAATGAAGATTATAAAAAACCTCTTAGAGCTGTGGTACAAGGGCATTTTAGGGCACTAGTTTCAGAGCTATTACGAGCTGAGGGTATCAAAGTGGGGAAAGAGGATACTACTGAGGACTGGCTTGGCATAGTCACAATGATAGCATGGCAGGCTGCTAATTTTGTGAAACCAGATACAAGCAGAGGAGGCAGTATGGATCCTGTTGATTATGTAAAGGTTAAATGTATAGCATCAGGAAACCCAAGTGCGAGGTAATCATGCTTAGTATTTTTGCAACATTACAGTTCTTTGTTTTCCAGACCCTTTGCTTGTGTACATTAAATGTCACCTTCCATTAACTGTAGTTCTTTTTCATGTATGCAGCACCCTTATTAAGGGGGTAGTTTGTACAAAAAATATAAAGCACAAGCGCATGACATCACAGTACAAAAATCCTAGATTGCTTATTTTAGGAGGAGCACTTGAATATCAGAGAGTTGCAAATCAGTTGGCTTCTTTTGATACATTAATGCAACAGGTTCTTTCTAGCATATGCTCTATTATACAAATAGGTGAAAATGTACCCTAACGAAGTTCTGAACCATTATTTTTAATCCTTTTTAAATAGGAGAATGATCATCTCAAGATGGTAATTTCAAAGATAGAGGCTCTTCGCCCGAATGTTTTGCTGGTGGAAAAAAGTGTGTCATCATTTGCACAAGAACTACTTTTGACAAAGGATATTTCATTAGTGCTCAATGTAAAGAAGCCATTGCTGGAGCGGGTAGCTCGGTGCACTGGTGCTCTGATTGGTCAATCAATTGATAATGTTTCAGCAACACAACTTGGGCACTGTGAACTGTTCCGGTTAGAAAAAGTATCTGAAGAACATGAGCCCACCAACCAGTTAAACAAAAAACCATCAAAAACATTGATGTATTTTGAAGGGTGTCCAAGGCGTTTAGCTTGCACGGTAGTGTTTCTGCCCAAGCCTATCATTTCTTTTGTTTGTTTTGAATCTTTGAATTTATGTGGTTCAATATCAGAATCTCTTTTGCATCATATACCATCTTTTCTACAAGTGTCCATTTTCTTTCATGCTTCGGAGTACAACTTGACTTGCTGGACTTCTTGTTCTACTCTCTTTCAATAGTACTTGTGTAGTATGTTTTCATTGTTTCTTTTTATAACTCTTGTTAAGGAAAATATGATCCAAATCTGTATATATATTGTGCTTTTGATTTTGCTATTTAATGTGAGTGTAAGATTTAATTGTTTGATGTAGAAAGATTTCAATCTGGTTTTCTAAGATCAGCTTGTTGGGGTTCATTTTGTAGGTCCTGCTGAGGGGTGCTTCTAGGGAAGAACTTAAGAAAGTTAAGCATGTTGTTCATTATGCAGTATTTGCAGCCTATCACTTATCCCTTGAGACTTCTTTCCTTGCTGACGAGGGTGCTTCTCTGCCTAAAATCAGACTAAATCACTCACTTATGATACCAGAGAGGATAATACCTGATAATTCCATTTCTGTTATCCCTAATTCTCAAGTTGTTAGTAATTGTCAGGCAGTAGCCAATGCATGTACCCAGGATGATGGATCTGTGAATCTCAATCTGGAGAATGGAGGATTGGAATCATTGTCTGGGCATTTTGATCCCAAGTATATTTGCTCTTCTATTTCCATGGATCATAGGTTTGATGATGCAACCTCTGAAGCATGCAATGATGATTTAGAACCTGATGACAGCCTAAATTTGCAATCCCTAAATCTATGCAATGATTTGAAGGAGGCCAGTGTCTGTTCCTTTGATGCTAGTAATCTTATACAACCGGAGTTGCAAGATATCATGGGTCAAGAGGAGGGGCAGCTTGGGGAGATTCATGAATTGACAAAATTTGATAAGGCTATGGAAGATGAACCATCCAGTGAGTACTTCTCAGCTGCTGACACTCACCAGAGTATATTGGTGTCTTTTTCAAGTCGTTGTGTGCTGAAAGGAACTGTATGTGAACGCTCTCGGCTCCTGCGCATTAAGTTCTATGGCTCTTTTGATAAGCCTCTGGGAAGATTCCTTCATGATGACCTGTTTGATGAGGTTGTTCATTTAAGGGTTCTTTGTTTAATCTTCTTTTGTATTATTCCTAATCTAATGAATTTACAAGATTCTTTTTTTGCCAGACTGCCTGTTGTCGAACATGTAATGAGTCAGCAGAAACCCATGTTATATGTTATACCCACCAGCAGGGAAATCTAACAATCAATGTTAAACACCTCTCCTCTGTAAAGCTACCCAGGAAACGGGATGGCAAGATATGGATGTGGCATCGATGCCTAAGGTGTGCTCATACAGATGGAGTCCCTCCAGCAACTCGTCGAGTGGTAATGTCAGATGCTGCCTGGGGACTTTCTTTTGGAAAGTTTTTAGAGCTTAGCTTTTCAAATCATGCTACTGCTAATCGTGTTGCAAGCTGTGGTCATTCCTTGCAAAGGGACTGCCTCCGATACTATGGGTAAAGTCTTCACAGCTTAAATATATCTTTTTATTTATTGATTTCCATGTTGGTGATCGCTGAAATGTGTTATTTGACAGGTTTGGGAGCATGATTGCATTCTTCCGTTATTCCCCTATTGATATTCTCTCTGTTTATTTACCCCCGTCAGTTCTTGAATTCAATGGCCATTCTCAACAGGAGTGGATAAGAAAAGAGGCAGAAAAGGTGATTTTATGAAATAAGGATTTTTGCATTCTTTCACTGCACTGATGCCAAAATCATAATTCAATTTATTAAAGACCTGCAGCAAATTTTGCATGCTTTCGGTGTTTTAACTTACCAGTTTATTTATCTCATCTTTTTCAACAGCTAATGGATAAGCTGGAAACTGTGTATGCTGAGATATCTGATGTACTGGAAGGCATGGAACAGAAAAGTAGTTTCACTGGATGTGGAACTGCAGATGCAGCCAGTTTAAAGAGCCGCATTGTGGAACTGAAGGATCAGATTAAAATGGAAAGGAATGATTACATGGTAAGCTTTCTCTGAAGTCTGAGTGTCAGTTTTGCTTTTAGAATATCAAAACTATTGCAAATTTTAGGTCCATGGTATCTTGGCAAGTGCATGCAGAGAATCAAATTTTCCTTTATGCTTTATATATTCAAATAATGAGTTTATTGTTTTAATTGGTCTCCATGTGAATAGGGTGTTCTACAACCGGTTATTATGGAGACTTCAGAACCATGCCAGACACCTGTAGACATACTTGAACTGAACCGTTTGAGACGTGCCCTTCTCATTGGTTCACATGCTTGGGATCTTCAACTTTGTTCGTTGAGCTCTCTTCTTAAGAAAGGTTCTATTGTCAAGGCGACTCCCCGGGATGCATCTTATGCCCAACTAAAAGAGTTGAGAAATGATTCATTGTGCAAGGATGGTAAAGTTGACAATAGGCATGAGGAAAATGTGTCTGGACCTTTAGAAGTACAGGAGTCTCCTGTAAATGATTCATTCTCAGAACAGAGGGAAACCATAGAACCTTTTGGTTCAGACATTTCTGTATTAAGCTCATCTCATCATAATAGAGAGGAGGATGTACATTCAGATGGTGAAATTGCATCCACTCTGTCTGAGAGAATAGATTCTGCATGGACAGGAACTGATCAATTAGCTCAGCCTCTACAAGTGTGTCAGAGAGATGGCCTCCAGGTTGGTTTTGTTGGGCAAATTAGAAAAGTCGATAATCCGTCTTTTGAAAGGCCAACTGCTCCGGTGAGAGTTCATTCTTTTGATTCTGCTTTGAGAATCAAGGAAAGAATCTTGAAAGGATTACCCCCTTCTTCATTGCATTTGTCATCACTTAGATCTTTCCATGCTTCTGGAGAATATAGGAGTATGGTCAGAGATCCGGTATCTAATATAATGAGGACTTGCTCCCAAATGTTACCTCTGGAGTCACAGAAGCTAAATTTGGTTCTCAGTTCAACACCCTCATTTATCTCCTCTGCTTCTCATGTGGCTGATGGGGCTCGGTTGCTGCTTCCCCATAGGGGCAATAATGATTTAGTTGTTGCTGTTTATGATAGTGATCCTGCCAGCATAATATCATATGCTCTCAGTTCGGAGGAGTATGAGAACTGTGTTGCTGATAAGTTGAATGAGCATGAAGGAGTGTGGAGTGCCAATGAGATCAATAAAGAAGGTTCTGAGGTTTCCACCTTTTCAGCCTGGCAGATGTCTGGCTCTTTGGATTTGGATTATATCCACCATGGAAGTTACGGATCTGAAGATGCTTCTATGAGTAACTTGTTTACAGATCCCAAGAAGTCTCCACACCTGACAATGTCTTTTGGGGATGAGTCTTCAATTGCTGGTGGTAAAGTGAAGTTCTCTGTCACTTGTTACTTTGCGAAGCAGTTTGACTCTCTTAGAAAGAAATGTTGTCCTGGTGAAGTGGATTTCGTGCGTTCCTTGAGCCGAAGTCAGAGATGGTGCGCACAAGGTGGAAAAAGCAATGTTTTTTTTGCAAAGTCATTGGATGAGAGATTCATTATAAAACAAGTCAAAAAGACGGAGTTGGATTCCTTTGTGGAATTTGCACCAGATTACTTCAAATATTTGACAAAATCTCTTAATTCACGAAGCCCAACTTGTCTGGCTAAAATTCTTGGCATCTATCAGGTTAGTTGTTACTTTTCATGTGTGTGCTGATGCATGGGTTATTGTGGGCACTGGGGTGAAACGTTGAAGAACTCCCATGGATTGTGATTCTTATTCAAATGTTTTGATTGCAGGTCTCTGTAAAACACCTGAAAGGTGGCAAGGAAATAAAAATGGACTTGATGGTAATGGAAAATCTCTTTTTCAGGAGAAGCATCTCAAAGGTCTATGACCTTAAGGGCTCTGCGAGATCGCGATACAATTCAGATACAACAGGCACAAACAAGGTACTTCTAGATATGAATCTCATGGAAAATCTGCGAACAGACCCAATATTTCTTGGAAGCAAGGCAAAGAGAAGCTTAGAGAGAGCCATTTGGAATGACACATCATTTTTGGCGGTGAGTTTTTCATTTGGCATCCTCATACATCATGAATATGGATCCCCTATCTTTCACTCTATACGTCCAGTTTTAGCCTAGATTTGAGTCAGATTGATTTTCAAGTCCTGAGCATTTAGTATTTTGTATGAATGCTCACCTTCTGTCTTACCATCGATGATTGTGCTTCTGCAGTCTGTTGATGTAATGGACTACTCATTGCTGGTTGGGGTGGATGAAGAGCGCAAGGACCTGGTTTTGGGGATCATCGATTTCATGAGACAGTATACGTGGGACAAACATTTGGAGACATGGGTTAAAGCTAGTGGGATTCTGGGTGGTCCGAACAATGTGTCTCCGACAATTATCTCTCCCAAACAATACAAAAAAAGGTTCCGGAAAGCGATGACGAGCTATTTTCTTACAGTGCCTGATCAATGGTATTCATGAAATTGCTGCATTCTTTTTTGGCACAGCAGCCATTTTTACAATAATGACAGGTAAAATAAGGGGAGGCAACTCCCTGCATACCAAATCCCCCCTTGTATTGTTTTTAGAATTAAAATCTTTTGCTGTGTGCAGAAGTGGCCCTAAAGAAAAGGCTTATACATGATGGAAATAATAGAAATTCCTTGTGAAGAGAGCTCTTTGTACAGCCTTTTTTATCCATGTGCAAAAAGGTTCCTTCACAACTTTAGTTTGTAATGTAAATCTCTTCTGTTTTTAACGCCTTTGATCGGGTTAAGACTTGGTCAGAGTTTGCAAAAATGGTTTAGAATGAGTACATATATTTTATTAAATTTGAAATATAACCCAGCTAAATAATCTTGATTACCTTCCTTTAATCATGAAATAGAAGCAGAACGACTAAAGTATTGCAAATCATCATTAATAATCTATCAAGAAAGAAAAGTGATGATTATTTATAACTTTTTTGTGAAAAGCAATCTCATTTGGCAGAACCCGACTGTCTAGTTGGTAATTCACGGAAAAACTAACCTAGCAACCCGTTCTTAGGCTCAACCACCTTAATACAGATAATATTAAAAAACGTTAGTGTGTACTCAATTTCAGTTGTAGGAGGGTGAAGTTGAGCTTGAGTATTTTGATTCGACATTGAGATTTCACATTGTAACCAATTCAATCCATATTGGGTGATAACCAGTTCTCGACCTTCAGTCTGCGGACACACAAATTAGTTACACTCATTTCGTGTTTGCAAAAATTCTCCATCACTAGAGTGCTAACATTTCATTTCATTACCACTACTGGTTCTGATTAAGGAGTTTCTTCTTTGTTGTTCTTTATTAAGTGGATTCGTGTTGAGCCGAATTCAAATGAAGGTCAACTTGAACCCACTTTTAATCCATAACAGTCAGCTCGAGATTTAGCTCAGCTCATTCAAATCATCGAAGAAATTGTTATTGTCAGAGAAAAAGAAAAAAAAGAATAATTGGAGATGAAGAAGAAGAACGCTGGTACAGCAAGATGGTTCAAATCGAACCTAGTTTGAGCTAAAAAAATTTTAATTCATTTAAGCTGAACAATGATATGAATTTGAGCATCTCAGATTGAATCGAACTCTAACCGTAGAGCATGAGACTAATTTTAAGTCATGTTCTCTTCAATACCTTCTACTCTTAAAAGGGGAAAAAAGTTGCATAAATATAATCTAACGACAAAGTAAAATAAAAATATATAATGAGTAAGATATAATAATACAATTATAACAAAATCTAGATATAGTTAGCTAGGTTACAACTCCAAGTCTCAGAATTTTTTATCAAACTCTTGATTTATTTGTGTAAGTGGAAATAAATAATTTTAGAATCATAGAAAATGCATACCCAGATTACAATACATACGTTTTTTGATGATGTTCAATGATCCATGTGTCCCAATTAATAATCCACAACACAGTTTGCCCTTTTGCCTTTTTGTATTATGTGGTTTTTGGTCTTATCGTATTTTGTATTTTTGCAAGGAAGAAGAAGAAGAACCAGAAGCCCCTGCACAATAGTTGCGTAACTTATATATATTAATCTTAAGTGATAGTCGGGATTTCAAATTTTGAAATCTCAATTGTTGTTAACTTATATAACTATCAAAGGCAGATGAGAATTTTAACTGTAAGGTTTATTTAGATATTTTAACTCTAATGAATTGGGTCAACCTATCATGGGTAGACTAAATCCAATATCTCCTACTTATACATAATGGGTGATCCAAACCAGAACTCTTCCACAAGAATCTTATAGAACAAAGCAACTCATATTAACAAATGTGTTATGTGACCTTATGAGCAATCTATACTTGGGAGCTAATTTACTATACATCTATTAGGAATAACATAGTCACTTCAACCCAAATAAAATAATAAAGCGTTAGTCTTGCAACATCCCAAACTTATTTGATAACACTAGCTTCCTTTAATCCCTCATTTATTATTGTGTTATTTTCTTATATATTAATGATCAAGTATATTCTACCGTATGAGTGATATGATTGGCTAACCAATGGACACACGTAATATAAACTCTTCATTTTCTATTTGAAATTTTCAATTTAAACTTTACTACTTTTCTAGTCATGTTTCATAAACTAAATTGTACATGGCTATAGGTGTTAAGTTAAGATAACAACACTAAAAGTAAACATTAAATAATAATAAAAAGTTTAAGGGTATCAATATGAGATAATCCTCACAAAGTCTCACATAGTGATGGAGCAGAGATTCGTTTTCTCACTACTTTAAATGATTGTCTTACTTATGCACATATGATATGAATCATGTGCTATAATGTATATTTTGTCAAATTTCAATACCAACACTATACAGATCTTAGTTTAGTTGTCGTATACAAAGCCTAACTTGATTTCTTAATTATCTCTCAAATCTTGTAGGTATTATTATATATTAAAAACTCACATCTGACATTCACAAGTTATTTGGATATGAGAGGAATCAAAACCAGTCATAGCTAAATTTATCCATTCATGACCTTCTCTTGATTAATTATTAAGGCGACATGTCAAATAAAAATAATTCATTTGTTAAGTAACTCTCATCTTCTATGTGCGCTCTTTTAGTGTTATCAATCTTAAGAAATATGTCTTATTTTTGCATGTTTTCTAAGCGCCGAAGGCGATTACTCGTGTGAGTAAGCTAATTTTTAACTTGTGTGACATTTAATTTCCTTGAGCTAAAAAGGATGTGTATACAATGAAAACCCAAGAATTTTGAGATATAAGTTCAAATACAAAATGAATTTGAATTTATGGTTTTTGATATTGTGTCACCAGTACAATATATAAACTCAACAACTTATCATTCATAGTCTACATAATTTAAAAGATTCAACATGTGCAAGATATATATTTCTTGGGACAATCTTGGTAAAAGAATCAGTGACCATACAATTCCTAAGATTATATTGTAGAGTCATTTCCCTTTTGAAAATGAAGTCTTTTAAAACATTGTATCTAGTGTCAATATGTGTGATTATCTTATAAAACTCAAAATCTTTTATTTCAATGGACAACTATTATTTTGACAATCTCGTTTTATTTATCCAGATTCACGAAGAATCTTTTTAACCAAACCATTTCTTACATAATCACTAAACAGACTATATACTGACCTTCGTTGTGGATAAGACAACACATGTCTATTTTTTATCGCTCCAAGATATGAACCCTTTTAGAATAAGAAAACATAATAAAAAATTGATTGGCGTTGGTCTAAATTACCTCCTCAACTGGCATTTAAATAGCCAATCAAATACAAATTCCATTCTTAATCACATAAATAATAATCCACATAGCCTTTTAGATATATCAATATTCTATAGATAGTCTTTCAGTGTTTTTTTTTAATATTGACTCGTATCAATTAATCAACCCGATAACAAGAACAAATGTTCGGGCATATACATACCATAACATACATAGTACATCTAACGACATTTGAATGGACAACTATTGACATTTCTCTACTTTTATCTTAAGTTTTGAAACATATCTCTAAGCTCAATAATTCGCCAATTGGCACATGAGTATCAACGGGTTCACAGTTTATTATATTGAATTGTTCTAAAATTTTTTGAATATTATGCTATTTTGATAGAGTCAAAATTTTCTTTAAACAATTCCTCTAGAGTTTAATTTCCAAAATGTAATCCACTTACCCATATCTTTCAAGTTAAAAGCATGGATAACCATTTTTAATGATCTTCACTTACTTCAAATCATTAACAACTATCTACACATTATCACACACATAGATATAATTGCAAATTTGTCATCAGACTTGGTCACATAGACATAGTGGTTTTGATTAATCATTTTAATGTCACAAGATATTAAGTCTTATGAAATTTTGAGTACCAGTGTCTGAATGATAGTTTTAGGTCATATAAGGTTCTTGAAGCTTGCATACTTTGAGTTTCAGATTTATAACAACGAGATCTATATCTTGTTTCACATGGATTCCTTTGCCAAGTTCTTTACTAAAGAAAGTTGTTTTAACATTCATCTGATGAAATTTTAAATTCAAATGCATTACTACAACTAGAATCAAACAGATTGAAGTAAATCTTATAAATGGGAAAAACGATTTTTTCATAATCTATACCTACTCATTGGTATAGTTGTTCGCTATAAAATGAAATTATATCTATTTGTTAAGCCACCTACCTTATAATTGATTAAGAAACCCATTTATTCCTAATGGGTTTTCGACTTAACAATGAGTCAACAAAACCTAGACTTGGTTTGTTTCTAAGTATTTCATCTCTTCTTCCAATACATCTTACCATTTTTCCTTGTCAAGAGATACGATAACTTCTTTTATGATTTTAGGTTATTATTATTTTAGGGAGTGGTTATGAAAACCCCATTTTCAATTTAAAATGTCATTAGAGTACTTTTGGACGTTCATCTCTATACAATTGATGATCATTACTCTTACTATCCAAAATAGATTGAAACTTAATCTCAATGCTCCCACTAGGATAAAATAGATGAAGTAAGCAATTAAGGATCATTACTCCCACTATCTGAAATAGGTTTGAGCTCAATTGCATGTGCTTCCACAGTCTGGAATAAGTATATATATTATTTTTTAGGACTCAACTAATGATCGTTAAGATGTACCTATTCTTATTCTTCTCTTATCTCATACAGATAAAACCTTTTTCAATATCATCCCTATTACAAAAAATATCTTCTACGAATGTAGCATTTCTTAATATATTTTCGATTAATCTTCTAGTAAAATCTTTCCTAATGAACACATACCTTTAGAGTGCTCAGCGTATTTAATAAAAATATATTCCTTTTTTCTCGGTCCTAGTTGTTCAAACTCATGAGAAAAGTTATGGATAAACATTGTTAACCACTAGGTAAATGACACTTGAGATGAGTGTACCTCCCGGTTACAGATGTAAGAGACATTTGAGATGGGTGTTCAATTCGATGTTTCGTCATGAGGGTATAGGAGACACTGGGGACAGGTGTCTAGTCAAATACATCTAAGATGCAGATGACAGTAAAACTCTATCAAAAATATTCACAAAAAAACACCAAACTTATTATAAATGTCTACTGAGAGTTACAACTCATGTGTTATTGGGTTTTGTAAGTAGGAGAAACAATGGGGTAGACGAAGAAATGAGTAGATCAATACATTGAGTTGTGTACTCAACTATAGTTGTCTTGACATTTTATTATACATTTGATTTGATTTTTTTAATTAAGTGCAAAAATTAAGATTTAGAATAATGTTTTTTTTGTATTATTTCAATAAAGATATTTTTTGACACGTTCTTCATTAATAATAAGTGCATAATATTATTTTATTACTATACATTGACTATATTTTTACATTAATTAGAACTTGGGTGACACATTATTTCGGTATTTTGATTGTTTGGGATAAATACCTATAGTGGGGTGTCACAACTACACGTTGAAATTGAGATTAAAGAGAACCTAGAAACATAATTATTTTTCCGGTGTATTTGGTTTATATAATTTTATTTTGACATTTTATTTTAATTTTAGCTTGTCAAGAGGCCACTGCTATTTGGCTTCCTCCTTCGTTGACTGGCCTGAAGCTCACACGTCTCTGCAATCAAAATTACAAAATATATGTATATATATATATTAGAAGAGAGGCTGGCATTAATAAAAATAATGAAAATAAAATTTAATATGAGAAAACATATGCAAGGATTTTAATTAGAAAAAAAATTATATGCACAGATAAATTTTACTAATACGTGATTATATGATATAATTATTTATTTGTTTTCTTATTTCAATATTTTTTTTTTTTTTACTTTAAATTTTTTTAATATTTATGTAGCTTAATAAATAATACATTGAAATATGAAGATTCTAGCTAAGATGGAGTTAGGTTGAGCTGATTTGGATTTACGTTGAGTCGATTATGCGTCACACAACACATGGTTGAAGAGAGGTGAATTCTTGCTACTTAATTCCTTTCACATGAATATGAGAGACAGTGAAGAAGAAGTCATATCAAGGCACGTGGTAGTTGAGATTAAGATTTGGTCCACAGTGCTTGTAATTGACTTATGTACGTTACAAATTTGACTAAGATTTAATTGTCCAGAATTCTACAAAATAGACTACTCTGATTTGATGCTTGAATTGTAGCCTAGTACGATTCACCTGGTTTACCAGTTTTATCCATGATTTTCATGGGATATTATTTTTAATTTCAAACTCAAAAACCCATTTAAACTAAGTAGATATACTCTTTTAGTAGTGTCTTTTAACAAAAAAAAAACTTACTTAAATTATACCATCTCTTTAGAGTTAAACTATATGAAATAAGAAAAATTTTGAATTTAATAACTAATTTCATAATTATTATATTAGACAAATAAAAAATTTGATCTTTTAGTAGTATTTTTTTTTTTCAACTAACATCCTAAATTTTCAAATATACTAAAAAGTATGTAAGAAAAAAACGATCAATAATGAGAAAATTAATTGAAATTTTATCTTTCAAAATTTTCTTGTAATTGGATATATGTTTTGAGATGATTGGTAATGAGGTCTAGGAACCTTCATCCTCCCCAACCTCAAAAGATGTCACACTCTCTTGTTCTTGGCCTAACCCTAGATTTTTTAAAGTTGCACTAAGGGTTGAATTCGATTTAGACCTAAACCAAATAAGATTTAGTGTGAGATCAATTTATATTCGAAAAACTTAATTCGAAATTGACTTAAAATCAACAAAGTACAGCTCAAAAACAATTTAAATTATAGATATGATCTAAATTGGTATAAATTTGAATATTTAAATCAATTTGAATTCAATTATTTCAATTTAAACCTTGAACAATTCAAATCAAGTCTAACTTTAAAGGCACTAGGGCAAGTATCTCTCAAAGGGGAATGCAATACTCATTGCTAGCCTTGTACCCAACGGTCTTTGAATTTCTTTTTTTTTTTAAATGAAGTATTAATTAAAATAAATTATATTTAATATTTAATATTTTTAGTGAGGATGCGAGTGGGTCGATATTCATGGGTTTTCACCATTTTCCTTCTCTCTCTTGTCCCTGAATAGGGGTTACAAACAAGAGGGGTTGTTTGCAAGCTATTCATGGCTTAGTTCGTATTAAATCGAGCGTGAACGAGTAAAATCTCATACTTAAGTCACATTCAATTTTATTATTATTTGATTTAAGTATAATATCAGTAAATCTCTAAAAATTTAATATCTTACATTTAACATCCTTGAAATGTATTTCTCTTAATTTAAATATAGAGTATAAATATATTAATAATGTGATTTTAAAAATTTTTCAAACTAAATTTAAGTGCTCTGAGTTTGAGCCAATAATGTCCAAACATTTTAAGTTTGAACTCGAACCTTAGGTGAATACCATCGAAACGAGTTTAAACCAAGCAATATTCAACAACATATATATTTAATGAATAAAACATGAAACATAAACCCAATGAATGAGCAAGATCATGTCCTTAAAAAATAAAAGAAAGTTGGCACAATATTAAAACTAACCTCACGAGCCTCGAATCCGTCTCGAGCTCCTTCATGTCCATCTCCACGGCCGTTCTTCTTCCAAAGCACTTGTCGTCCCTGCGACACTGCACCGTTCTCATTCTTCTTCCCCTTCATTTCACTGGAATCATCATCATCACCCCCACTGTTCCTTGTTCCATTATTCGCCATACAAAGCTCCATAATTTTCTCCGCCGCGTCGTTCTCATTCTTGCTCTCTTTGATCACCTTCTCCACTTCAGCTTTCGAAAGTTTCATTTTTACCCTCATTCCAGAATCCCCCTCGCCCAAATCGTTCACCTTCTTCATAATGGTGAGATCCGATGCTGATCTTCTCGACAACATCAAGCTCTCAAGCTTTTCTTTCGCGCTCATTTGAATGCCCGACCGAACCCTCCTGGGAACTTTCTCCTCCGCCGCCGCATTCGGAAGCTCCACCAAGAAATAAAGCCGTTTCGGCTCCAAATTCTGCTGAAGCTGCAAAGGCTTCGCCCGAATTCCGAAGTGCTTCACAGCTTCCGATTCCAACAACACGAATCCGGGATAGTTCTTCACCACCTCTTCGGCTTTAACTGGTGTCTTCAACTTGAATGTTTGGCCGCTTATTGTCATCACCTTTGTTGTCTTCTTCCCCCCAAAACTGTTGCCCATGGAAGCACTTTCACTCTCAGAAGTGCTTTTGAAATCAAGTAGAGGCAATAAAATTACACAGCAATGGTGGCCTGGTGTAAGGTGAGAAGATGGGTCTGTTAATTTATAATTATAATGACAATTTATGATGGTCGTTGATGATGTGAAGGGAATCCATGGTCAATAAAGAAGGCAAATAGAATTTAAAATGGACAAAAAGTTTGACAAATGTCGAAAGTACATAAGCTTTTAAGTAATAGTAGAAAACGAATGAATGTATAATGGTCAATATTTTTTCACCTTTAGTTATAATGAATGTATTTACAATATAATTATTTATCACATTCAACACAATAATTTATTTTTATATGCTAAGGTTATCATATTGAAATCAAACCCTATTAGGATACTAATAATAGAGTTCATATTCTTTTGAAAAATCTAAAAATGGCTCTTCGTAAGATAACTCAAACTGCAGATAGTCTCTAATAGTGGGTAACACCCTATTTGCTATATGATTGAGGGTGGATAACAAATAATTAAACAATATATGCATACAAAAAAGTGCCTTATCAGATAAATGATCGTCAATTCTAACAATTTTCTACTTGACGAGTAGGTATTTCACACTAAGAAGACCAATCTTAGCCGCTAATAGCTTTTGCCAATAAGTCTCTGCTGTTTAATGTATTTGCAACAGAACTGTTATCAGATACTCATTCTAAAGAATATTTTGTTTATATATATAATCACACTATCTGCTACATGATAGACAAAGTAGTTGTCAATTTCAACAATTTTCCAATTGACTAACCTCAATTGCACATTATGTAAACTTTTCCAAGCTAACCGTTTTCTCAAGAAGTCTATATTGTAACTGTTTTCCATTGCTTAGTCAACCTTTTCTACCGACACACCGATTATTGAGAACCAATTCTAACTGTTACTGGGAACGAGCTCTTTGAACTGCCATTTTCACATACATTCAGGAAGACTGGAAGACAATTTTTTTGTTAAGATGTAGCCCCGTGATATGTGGAGAAGGGATTTTACTGTTGAAGACAATGCTATCTGGACATACAAAGTTTTTAATGTTCAATCAATACGGATAAAGTCAAGGCATTAATCGGTGGCTCATCACAGAGTTGTTTTTGCTGAGTTTGCAGGTTAATATTTTCGAGACATTTACATATGTCTGTATAAGATTAGAGTTGGATTCAATCTAAATTACATAAATTTGAATAAAATAAACTAAATTTGAGACAAAGATTAGACTTTTTATGTCACCTCAATTGGTAAAAATTAATAATATATGTATACAATTACCTTCTCTTTCTTAAAAAAAGAAAAATTCACCCTATAATTGTAATAACAAAAATTCCTAATCTCCGTTTTAAAAGAATTAATATAAATTTTAAATCATAAGAGTAATATTATTTGCATTCATTTTGATTATTCAATTGTTTACCTAAATGATATATCGTTAAGTGATTATATGTTATTTTATCATTACAATAAAAACTATACGTACACAATTTTAAATATATAAATGGGTATACACATGATATGTTATCATGTGATATATGTTATTTTATCATTACAATAAAACTAACACAATTTTAAGTACATAAATAGGTATACACATGATATGTCATTATGTAATTGGGTGTTATTTGAGTAATTTTGAAATAATGATAAAATATTATATAATTATATGATAAAGCATTATGAGTATACCTATTTGTATACTAAAAAATGTGTATATATAGTTTTACTCTTATCTTTAATTTAATATCAACAAACCACATGATGATATATCATTTAAATACTTAATTAATTATTCAAATCTGGATATATATAATTTTATTGATATTATAATATGTTGTAGAAATAAGATAAAATTAGGATTTTTTGTAACATAAACTATGAATCTAAGAGACATAATTAGGCTACAACTAAACATTCAATTAATTGATTTTTTTATTTTTCCAAGATAATAAGTCTAACGGTCCATTGTCAAAGTCTCTCACTTTAATATGGTATGTTAAAAGGCATTAGTGTATACATTCAACTCTATTTGCGAAAGTGTGGAACTAAACATAATATTTTGTCTCCTCAATGCTTGAGATTCCATAACTTGCTCCTGTATTTCAACTCGATGTTAGTGTAACAAAGACCATGATGTATGGAGAGCGAGATGATTACGTAATCATCATGTAATAATGTAGTAAGCGTTAATCACGGGGAACATTTAGGATCTATGTTGAGATTCCACCGAAAATTAAGCATGTGAAATTTGACTTAAACGTTACATGAGTAGAAATTGCACTCAAATTCGCCAAATTGAAAGCTACTGATTTGGAAACACACAATCACACACCAACCCTTTTACCATCTTTCAAATCAAACAAAAATGTCAGCTAGCTACAATTATTCAATTGAAATTTCAAATTACAGGTACCAAAATTTCCAAGTTCAATCCTGGTGGCATGCGCAATGTATAAACTATAGCTAGCTACCATGGCTTGGGAACCACGAGGCTGGATGTTTAAGGCCATCGATGGTGTCAGATTACAGTCAGCAAAATGCAACATTAATGTGAATTGTTATATATTCAACTATCAATAAAACTGTATTAGTTTATAATGACATGATGATACATTATCATTGATATTTAAATCAATATTTATATATTATAAGTACATATAACATTACTTTCGTCAATTAATCCAAACAAATTCTTTGTGTTGGTTCTATGTTCAATGACTTGATAAAGATAGTAGAGCCATCAGGGTTGAATTCGTATTGAGATTGAACATGAGCTAACTCTAATTGAGCTTGAATCTATTATGACAAAGTTGACTTGAATTTAAGTCAAATCAGACAGACTAAAAATATTGTCAAAATGTCATTAAATGGATGAATAGTATTATTGATGAGATAAATAGTATTATTGACGAGATAATTAATAATGTCATTAATAAAATGAATAATATTATCAAAAAGATGAATGATATCACTCGAAGAGGTTTAAACCAAATTCAAACCGAATTGCCGAATTAAAATTTTAACTTAAATTAAGTTAAATACTAATTCAAATTGATATTGCTCGGTTTGAATCCACCTCTAAGAGCCACTGCAACCATGAAGTGGCAGGCCACAGATCAACTTACCCTCACTTTGAACAAATTTTGTCAATATAGCTTTTAAAATTTTATTTGAACCCCCTGTCATTTATTATTTCTTCATTAATGCTTCTATATTTCACTTACACTTTTATTGATTTTAAAAGTTTTATTTTAAGGCCCGTTACTGCACCTATCGCATGCACAACTCTTCAAACATCCAATGCTTGAAGAAAGCTTTGAAATCACCAAGAAACAAATTGTGAATCATAATAAAGAAACTGCTTCAATTGCATTTCATATAACCAACATGAATTTGCCTTTCCGCCTTTTTCATCGGGTAATTAATTAAAATAAGTAAAATTTTAAGTGTTTATACATTTTTAAGCCACTCTAGAAAAGTTTTAACAAAATAAGCAAACCGTATTTTTTTTTACCCTTTTTACCCTTATGTTAAAAAACCAAGTAAAAATATTTTTTTTGAGAATGTGCGTCGGTTTATGATGGTTACGATGGTGGCTAGGGATTTTACAGTGAAACCCTAAATATGTTGAATTATGTATATGGATATTTTTGAATATTTCGAACGCTTAAAATGATGTAGTTTCGATGTAAATGGATGTCTGGAAGTGTAGCCGTTGAGAGACAAAAGCGCACAAATTTACAGTGTCGCGCAAACTGCACAAATTTACAGTGTCGCGCAAACTGCACAAATTTACAGTGTCGCGCAAACAGCGCAAATCACGCAAACACTGTTTACATTGTGCAAATACTGTTCACATTGCGCAAATACTGTTCAACTACACAAACCGCTTGCAAAATCGCGCAAAAATCCTGTTCACAGACTATGATATCTACTTTTGTGTGGTGTGAACAGTATTTGCGCGATTTGCGCAGTTTGTGCGGTACTGTACATTTGCGCAGTTTGCGTGACACTGTAAATTTGGACGCTTTTGTCTCTCAATGGCTACACTTCCAGACATCCATTAACATCAAAACTACATCATTTTAAGCGTTCGAAATATTAAAAAACATCTATATACATAATTCGATATATTTAGGATTTCACTGTAAAATCCCAACCACCATCGTAACCACCATAAATCAATGCACATTCTCAGAAAAAATATTTTTACTTGGTTTTTCAATAAAAGGGTAAAAAGGGTAAAAAAAATACGGTTTGTTTATTTTGGTAAAACTTTTCTAGGGTAGCCTAAAAACATATAACGCTTAAAATTTTGTTTATTTTAATTAATTTCCCTTTTTCATCCCTCTGGCTTTTCTTTTTATTTTCCTTCATTTCTTTCAGCCTTTTACCGCTTCTGTAGCATTTGATTATTTTATCCATTTCCCTAGGTAAAGTTTTTTTTTTTTTTTTTTAAAGATAGGTTTCATTAATTATAACTTAATATAATAAAAACGGATAAATAAATAATTTAATATAAGTTTATAGATAAGTTTAATGTATTCATTAAAGATATTCCAACATACTTTATGGGTTATAATTTGAGTAGATGACATTAACATTATTTTCAGAGCTTATTAGACATTTGATAGGGTCCAAAACCTAATATAGTATATGATAGTTTTACTCATTAAAAATAATTATTCAATAAGGTTTGAGAGGATGAAAACCGATCAACAAATTCAAACCATGATTTTAAAAATCAGATTAGACCTATCAATTTAACTTGTTAAACCGTTATCTACAAATCAAAACAATTTTGATTCGTTTGAAAATTGTTTTTAGAGTTATATTGAATTGGACCAGTCAAACTACCCGATTAGGTTAGCTCTGCATTCTGGAAGATGTTCTGTCGTGCCAATTCCACCTCTTGTATTTTATCTACTTATAAATAGAACTGTTGGAAGTTATGCAATAGATTTTGCAAGTTTTTTGAAGAGTAATCTACTGCTCTTTGTCTTCAAGCTGCTTTCACGAAATTCAGTCTCCAGGAAGATCAAGAAGGCGGCTTATGTCTACTCTAGCAACGCTGTTGTTGAAAATCTCCCCTGGAAAAATAGACTGCTGTTCACTGCTTCTGTGACCTCTCTGCCTTGGAGGTTTTGCTACAGCTTCTCTATTTCATTGTTGGAAAACTACTGTTTTTCTGCCTCCTTAGTTATCCTTTTGAAATCATGGTGCATAACTTCTTTAGGCAGTACATAAAAGTTACGCTCTATAGTTTTTTGATTGATTCTTTCAATTGTATCATAACTTTTACTTGTATAGTTTGGGCTACAAGGGCATCCTTTTTTGTATTCTTTGGTGTTTTTTCCCTCCCACTCTCTTGAGGCTTATCAATATTTTCACTCTGATAGTAACAAGAGAAGTGAGTGCTGGTTCTAAGTGAGTTTAGCCCTTGTTAGTCCTGGTTGTCCAATCATCCTAGATGAGCTTAGGTTGTTTTTTAACCCTATTGGTTGTGGTTTTGTTTTTATATTCTTTTTGCTTAGCCAAAAAGAAAAAAGCTAGGTTTGACCCAATTAGCATAAAAAATCAATTAAAAAAAAGGGTAATTAATTAAAATAAGCAAAATTTAAAGCGTTTATACGTTTTTAGGCCACTCTAGAAAAGTTTTATCAAAATAAGCAAACCGTATTTTTTTTACCCTTTTTACCCTTATGTTGAAAAACCAAGTAAAAATATTTTTTCTGAGAATGTGCGTCGGTTTATGGCGGTTACGATGGTAGCTAGGGATTTTACAGTGAAACCCTAAATATGTCGAATTATGTATATGGATGTTTTTGAATGTCTTGAACGCTTAAAATGATGTAGTTTCGATATTAATGGATGTCTGGAAGTGTAGCCGTTGAGAGACAAAAGCGCAAAAAGTAAACAGTGTCACGCAAAAAATGAACAGTGTCACGCAAACTGTGAACAGTATCACACAAACTGCGCAAGTCGAGCAAACCGCTTGCAAAATCGCACAAAAATACTGTTCACAGACTATGATATCTACTTTTGCGCGATGTGAACGTGTTTGCGCGATGTGAACGGTGTTTGCGCGGTATAAACAGTGTTTACGTGATTTGCGCGGCACTGTAAATTTGCGCAGTTTGCGTGACACTGTAAATTTGCGCGCTTTTATCTCTCAACGGCTACACTTCCAGACATCCATTAACATCGAAAGTACATCATTTTAAGCGTTCGAAATATTCAAAAACATAATTTGACATATTTAGGGTTTCAGTGTAAAATCCCTAGCCACCATCGTAACCAACATAAACCGACGCACATTCTCAGAAAAAATATTTTTATTTGGTTTTTCAACATAAGGGTAAAAAGGATAAAAAAAATACGGTTTGCTTATTTTGGTAAAACCTTTCTAGGGTGGCTTAAAAACGTATAAACGCTTAAAATTTTGCTTATTTTAATTAATTACCCTAAAAAAAAATCATTGTTGGGACTTACCAACGCAAGTCCCAAATTCTCAAATATTATAGCATCAAAATGAATAAAATTTGCAACAGAGCACACAAGATCGTATGAACTCAATTCCAGCCCTTTTCAAACAACATAACCATGACTAACAAGCATTCAATATCATCATCCTTCCTTTATCGTTAATTTCTTATTAGTTTTCCAGCCAATACAATACCAAACGCCCATACATCTCTAACCATATACATAAACATGACCTAATCAAACAAAATCATCATCCCATAACATGTAATTATCACACACACACACACACACACACACACACACACACATACATACATATATATATATATATATATATATATATATTTTCATTAACTCATGATAATCAATCCACAAAATATCTAATAGGATAAAGATATACTCAATACATACTGAACTAACCATCCCATTACAAGGTAGCAATTTCAATCATTAGAAGAAAGATTGGCCTATTTACCTTTCTCCAGTGATTGGTTATCTTCATGCAATGTAGATGGCTTTCAACGATGATCCTTCACTCTCCCAAGTCTCCAAACTCTTAAAACCTTTCTTTTCTCTCTCTTTTCTATGGAACAAAAATGATGAGAATCCTCAACCAAATGCGAATGCAATTTTTTTTTTTATTTTCACTCTAGATAGTGATACACAGGTGTGTACTTAAGACACACAAATGTATATGTCGTTACGCATTAAAGCCACATTCTGAAATCCCCACAAAACACATTCTTATATAATATTCAAATACATTAACCACACATGGTGTGTAGACCGTCATAGCTGGGTGTGTGGATCAACCAAACTTAGCCAAAACTCAAACAGTAAACGAGAAAAGGCAAATTTGCCCTTTTTACTACACACGGGCGTGTGGCCTCCCTACACAGTTGTGTGTCCACTATTTTATACATATTAATTATTTCATTACAATTACACATTTACTAGGACAAAAGATGGATATACCCTTGAGCATACCTATGGAGTTTATAGTTTATATGAAAAATCTTAAAATTTTAAGAGTGTTTGTGATATTTTCTAAAATAATGACGTGTCAATTAGATTTTTTATTTTTATTTTGTTAATTTATTTTTTAAAAACTATATCATACAATACAATACTTGATACATGATTTGAAAAATTAAGTTTTTGATACACGACACAATACATGATTTGACTACCATGTCCTTGACTTGAGTTTGGCTCGAATAAAAATGTGGTGACTAGAGTTTGGTGTGAGTTCATTGAGTCAAAGTTAAAGATAACATGAGTTTGGTTTGGTTCCTAAGTTCAAAGTTCAAAGCTCAACTCGAGTTCATGATTTATTGACAAACAAAGTTGTTTTACCTAGTAATAGGCAAAATAAAGTTGTTTTGATAATTGTTTGATATGACTCAAATCGAGCCATGACTTAAGCTAGGATCGAGTTGAACCATCACTTGACTCGCAAGCCAAACCAAGTTAAACTCCCTATACTTGAGTTTAACTTGGTTTTAGAGAAGAGTTACCTTTCTGACTCAAGTTTTACCTAAATGAATCCAAACTAAATTGAATTGAACCGAACTAGCTTTCGAAACCAAGTCTACTCAGTTAAGGTCCAACCTTACCCTATGGATTCAAATAATATGACCCAATTAAGTATTCATATATATCTTAATTTTAACTCGTTATTTTATAACATATGCAAATTTGGTCCATTATACTTTGTTCATGTAAATGTAACTTACAACAGACCAAAAGACTTATTCCTACCCAAAGTTTTGTGTATTCCTAAACTCCCACTCACAGGATTTCAAAAACCCAAATACCTACGATTCTATTAAAATTTTTTGTCAGGGTTAAAGGTGAAATCGTCATTTAACAAAAAATTTTAAAAAAACTAAATTTTATCTCATTTTTTCCCTTAGTTTAAAAACTAACAATTTTCTTATATCCAAAATTTGAAAAGTTGTATATTCCCCTCGGGTTTGATTTTTTCTAGTCATTATTTTTTTACGACCACTTCATTCCACTCATCAATTGACCTTTCCACCATCTCTGTCTGTAATACCTATATGTATGTCTTAGGGTTAAAATAGTCTTTTTACATGAGCTGATATGATTTAAAGGTCAAAGTGTGATTGTTGGGTGGCACACGATCATGTGTGCAGAGGCGATGGCTATGTGTCATTACCACATTAGTTAGATAAGTTGATTCTGTGTGAACTTCAAAATTTAAGTGACACACCCATGTGCCTCGATACACATCTGTGTCTGGATCGTAGAATTAACCCTGACCACAGTTTATGAATCGATGGTTTCAATTTGAAATAGTAGATTTTGATTCAGAACCATCAGTTTACGGCTAAAAAAAATAAGAACCTTAAATCGGAACCATTACAAAAAAGTTTGTAATAGGTTCAAAACTGATGATTATGATTCATGGCCCCGATTTAAAATTAATATTGAACCACTAGTTTTAATTCATGACCCCGATTTATTTTTTTAATTAATAATTATAATAATTAAAAATTAAAAAAACGCTTGGACTTAATTTTCAATTAAGCTTCTTACGTATCCTCTTGGGGTTTAAAAGAATCAAAGCCTACGTAGTTCTCTTACCTTTGTATGCCTGATAGCCGATGGTACCCTCTTACCTTATCATTCACCTCTGCTTTCTTGACTATTGGTTTCTGTTATCGAACTATCCGTAGTTAAATCAAAGAGTTTTTCATTGAAGTCCACTTTTATATCTTGTTGGCGTAATTCGACTCTTATCCAATTGTCCACACATACTTGGACTTCAATAGATTTGGAAGCCAAACTTGATCGTCTCTCGTCCAATATACTACCCCCTGGCTAAAAGTTTGTTCCACTATGACAGTTGATGTCAGTGCTACTAGGACTTGTTTAACAATAGTTGCTAATGTTGAAAATGTTGATGTATGTCAATTCCACCATTCTAGAATTGGAAAGTCTTTACCTATATTGCTATCACCAAACTCAAAAGTCTTTACCTATAGAATATTAATTTCATCCTCATCATCTAACCGTATGCATTCATAATATAATGTTAAATAACTTATAACACCATCTAATTTAAACCTAGGATAAAAAAAAAAAAGCAACAAGAAAAATTTTTGGAATCTTTTTATAGTAATTTAACCATTTTATTTTCATTAAAAAAAAAGCTTCTTTTAAATTAACATTTTTTTTGGCATCTTGTAAAACCCCAATAATATTAAGGGTTTCATTTAAAAACAAATGAGAAATGAGATAATAAACCCTACTTAAAGTATAAGTTCCATTATTAAAATTTCTTAAAATATCTAAAATTGTTTTATCAATATTCCAATGTTGGAGATATAGTGTAGCTTGTGACATATTTTGTAAAATAAATGTGCATAATAATTCCCTATAAAGTAATTCACATATTGAATTCCAACGAGTTGACATATCTTTAAGAAATTGTTTTGGTATTCTATTATGTATTTTATAAAATTTATCCAATTCTTTCATTGTTTGGGGATGTGTCCATAAAAATGAAATTGTTATTTTTATTGTATTAATATAATTATTAAGATATCTTAAACCATCTTGTACACATAAATTTAACACATGACATATACATCTAAAATGAAAAAATCTACGACCTAAATTCGGCTTGCAAATTTTTATTAAATTGATAATTAAGGTTGTATTTGCAGTTGCATTATCAAATGAAATTGAAAAATTTTAAAAACTAATCTATATTCTTCTAATATTTCTTTAATTATTCTATAAATATTATTAGTTATATGTTGGTCATCAAATACTCTAAATGCTAATTTTTTTTTTATAATTGAAATTTATTATCTATCTAATGACAAGTTATACCTATATAAGAGTGAATTTGTCACTGGTAATTCCAAATATCACTACATATAGATACATGTCCATTTAAGTTTGTAAATAAATGAATTAATTCTTTTTTTGTTTTTTTATATAAACCTAATAAGGATCATCTTAATGTGTTCCTATGAATAGTTTTATGTGCAGGATTTAATACAGTTTTACAATAATTATTAAAATCTAAATTTTTACTAAAACTAAATGCTAAGTGATCTATTGCTACCATTTTTGCAAATTATTCTTTATTTTTATTACCACTATAAATAAATAGAGATTTATATGCAGAACCATACTCGGTTATTTGTGTTTGGCCTTGATTTTGTCTAATTTTTTTCAAATGCTTCGACTCCAAGTACCTTTTGAATGTCTGATTTCCATCTTCTTGCTTGAATTTATAAATTTGTTTATAATAATTGCAAGCAACTTCAACATTACTATCTTATTGTTGTTGTTGTTGTAGCCCCACCTCCATATATTGACTTCCACTTTCTTATATTGAAAAATCTTCCACAAATTGATTTTCATCCACATCAAATATTGATGAATATTGACCGAATCTTCTATTACCTAAAAAATTTTCATTGCTTTCATTTTTTGATAATGAATAAAATAAATTATATAATTAATTATGAAAGATAATGAGAAAAATAATAATAATAGATAATAAATAAACATAATTATAGAGATAAATTATATAATTAATTATGAAATTGTATAATAAAAAGATAATAATAATTAAATTATAGAAATTAAAATTGAAATTAATAAAAAGAAAGAAAAATTTTAATTAAATTTGAGATAATTTGATCGAAAGATTGAGTATTAAGAATTGAGAGAATGACAAATGAGAGAGTTGAAAGATTGAGTAATATTTATAAGTAAAATTTTATATTAAAAAATAAAAAAATTTAAAAAAAATCAAGCCTAAGCCTAACAGCTATATTGTTGCAAAAATGTATAGGACCATCCCCTGCAAAGTTTTAAACATTTGCAAGGGGTCCCTTGCAAATAAAGTTTTTTAATTTAGAAAATAAAAAAAACCAATTCATGAATTTTTGAATCGACAATTTGACAGTTTAAAAAAATCAAAACTAGAACCAAACCATTAGAATTGCATTCCAATTTTGGTTCAGATTTATTCTAATTTTGGTTTTCAACGAGCTGGTTCTAGTCCGATTCATGGGCCAAACTGGCCTGTGGCCAGTACTACGTAGAATCAGTTTATATAAGACACATCGTTGTGATTTTGGGATGATGATTTCATAATCCTTAGTTGCCTAAAAACCCTAAAAATTTAGAGAGTGAAAGAGTTTGACGTTTTGATTTTAGTATATAGGTTCTGGCAACCAATTTCTAGTAGTGTGGAGAGAGATATTCAAGGGAGAAGGAGGCTTGCTTGTGCACTTGTTCTTTGAAGGATCAACGTAAGTAGGCAAATTCTTTTTGTCATTCTTCGAATGCTAATGCATATAAATATGAAATCATGTAGAGGTTGTGATAATTATGAATCTAAAAAAAGTAGTAATCATTTGATATTCATATATAATGAATTGAGGGCTATGATAAGATATTGATGGCATTATTTACGTGCATGTGTTACATTAGCAGTGTTGTTGTGATGATAGTTTTATTCTTAGCAAGATTAAGGTATGTTATGCATGTTTAAATCATGAGAATGCGATTAGATATGAAAAAATTACCAAGGGAAGATGTGTTTATGTGTAGTTGCCAAAGAAATTGTTGAATAGGATCCAATTTGAATAGGTTGATTAAAGTATGAGATTAAGCAATTTGTGATGCGTTAATTGCATTATATTTATGAATATTGATTAGGGTACCTGTGAATATTTAAGATCAAGCGTAGAGATCAAATTTAGTTCATTCTAACTTGTTGTCTATGTTCTCCACACGATCATGTGGTATGGGATACACTTTTATGTGTGTTAGCTTTAGATTTCAAATCAAGTTTCTTAGTGCTCTAGCATTCGTCAAACACCATTGACCAATTAGTGGTCAAATAAGGTACATAAACACCCCGTGAGTAATCCTAAGATGACTAGATATAAAGTGAATTGACCAAACTACCTTTACGAAAAGGCATGGTTGAGATGAGTTTAGAAAAGAAAAATACAATAGTTAACTGAAGGATACACAATTGTGTTAGTGGGAGAAATATGCATGTGTGTTTGTGAATAGTAACACATAAGGAGAAGCCACAAGAGTTAGCAGTGTATGATAAAGAATTAGACACAACTTCGTGTGTAAGTATCCACACGCCTATAAATATCAAATAGAAAGAAGAAAAGAAAAAAGGGACTAGGCTAAAGAACTTAAGGGTCGTCCTAAGTGATAGTATAGATCTTTTGAGTATGCAATAATATCTTATGTGCCTAAGAGTTAAGATATATAGTGGCATGAGATATAATTTAGATGAAAGCGAAAATGAGCCAAAACAAGTTAGGGCTCATGATGCATGCATGCTAGATATCTTAGGATCTTTATGAGGGGGCATCGTGAGTACACCTTTCCAACACTACTTGCAATAGGTCAAGTTTGCAGTAGAACACCAACCTACAGTAGAGTACTTGCTCACAATAGAACCCTGTTACTATATAGTTATTGTTAGGAAGCAAAAGACAACTCACATGACCAAGGTGTCAAATTCTTATGTTTAATCCAAATTGATCAACCTAGTATAGAAGTATAATACAATTTTCAGAATCAGACAATTCCACTAAATTTAGTAGAGTCATGCTAGATAGGAATATTGGGGAATGGTTTCTTAATGATCGAATGAGACATAGTTTGATCCAAGAGTTATGACATTTAGCCTAGTTAGTCTCTATAATATAGCATGAGCACAAAGATGATATTGAAGACCCATAATCATCCTATGCAGAGTTTGATGTCAACTTCGGATGAGAGAGTTATAAGGATTGAGATTGAGGGCATTTTGAGAAGATCAAGAAACATGTCAGTTGAGTCTCTTACTTGCTAAATATTTTTATCATTCATTCCCCTTGTTTTTGTGTATACAAGTATAGGTGATTGTGATAGCTGTGGAACAAGTGATAGTCAAAGGGCATAGAACTTTGAGGGCCTTTTTGGTATCTTAAAGTTATTCTCAAATTTTTAGTTTTTTAGTTTTATCTATTAGTTAATGTATCATACTACATACCTTGTGTTTTCAGTTTATAATTGACATCTTTTAACACTTTTGAGATAGTTTTTCATTGAAGGTATTTTGATAATTTTATAATGTTTCAATAAATGACGTTTTATTCAATGTTAAATGAATTTATTACTTGTTTTGAATTGAATGCATGCATTGAAATAGTTGATTTAGTGACATTGCCTTTTGGAGGGTAGTACTTTTAAAGAGAGGTGTTATAAGTTGGTATCAAAGCATGATTTTCAGAACCAAAAGGATGTTTTTGAAAATAACTAGATAGTCTAATAAACAAGAATGTAAGCCCCTCACGCCACGCTGACTGCACTCATGGCCAATCACTATGAGTACATTTATTTATACTTGTTGAGTTTATTATGGGATTGATATTGTGGGTTTTTTAGGAAAATAAGGAGAACTTTAGCAAATACCAAGAATATGCAAACTGAAAACTAGAGGAGCCAAAGTGAGGGGGTAGTAGCTTTGGCTGCCATCGAGTTCTAAATGCCCAAGATGCTAGAAATATCTTTACAAAAATGTTTAAAGAGCAATGAGGTGTTCCAACTTAGGGTAGCGAGTCAATACAGGTACCGCTGACATAGGCACAAGGATCAGTAAAGGTGACATTGGCACCCACAATAACACCAATGATAATATTAGCCAAGACTTAGTTATATCTATCTTCAACTTACCTAACATGCACCGGCCTTAGAAATTTGATGGTTTTAAGGATCCAATTACAATAAAGAAATGGCTAAAGCCAGTGGAAAATGTTATAGCCCTATTTGATATGACTAGTTAGGAGAGGGTTAGATATGCCACCTACTTCTTTAAATCCAATGCTAGGACTTTGTAGAACTTGGTCAAAAAGATGACCTAGATCTCGAAAATATCCTAGTCTAAGCTCAGGAGGAGATTTGAGGTAGAGTACAGAAGAGAAAATGTTACCTATAATAGAGCCTATGAGTTTCTCACTTTAACTCAAGGCACAAACATAATGAAAGAGTACGCCACTAAGTTCAATCATCTAGTAAGGTATGCCCTAGAGATATCCCATGCTAAGAGGGGGTGAATGGAGAAATTTGTCTACGAGTTTGATCCAACAATAGCCTGAGATGTCATTACTAGAGCACAACTTCCCTAAACATACAATAAGACCTTGAGTAAGGCATTGAGGGTATAGGTCTTTGTAAAGAGAATGTATGGCCAAACTTTCACTTAGACAACACCCTCATCAATACTAGTATTAACACTGGTGCCATTGTAGCAGATGGGCAGTAGTAACACCCCAATCCAAAGAGGTTTTTCCTTACAAAAGAAGGGGGAGAGACCCTTTTAACCTAGAAGAAACAAGAAATGTTGGAGGAATAGCAAGAAACAGAGAGTTCTAGAGATTCAAACCTATTAGAGGTGTGGCAGACACTAGAGGGAAAAGTGCTTGACAGGGCAGGTAGTTTACTATTGATACCATTAACTAAGACACATAGTTAGTTCATGTCTAGTAGCCCTAGCTTAAGTTAATCAACTAACTTGAAGAACCACTACTAGAGTCTTCACCATTACTCAAGGGCTAGCTGAGACCAACTCAAAAGTAGTTACTAGCCAAATTTCTTTCCTTGATACTCCTATCTATATACTAATTAATTATGGTGTTATGTATTGTTTTGTAGCCAGAAGTTTAGTAGAAAGATTAAAAGTATAACCAATTAAGGTAGCCTAGAAAGTTAAAATAGAGTTACTTGATGGTGGGTCAGTATTCATTGACGAGATGATGATGGGACAAATACTAGGTATTCAGAACAAACAACTTCCCGTGGACCTAATAGTGTTTGAAATGCCAAATTTTGATATGATCTTAAGGATAGACTTTATAAGGAGGAATGAAGTTACTAGTGTAAAAAGGTCTGGTTTAACCTTAAAAATTGAGATCAGTTTACGTTTGATGAAGGGCGTGTTAAAAGCATGTTGATTAGTGCCATAAAGGCAAAGAAGATGTTGAGTAAGTGGTGTATAGGTTTCCTAGCCCATGTAGCCAATTAGGTTGAGTCAAGCCTGAGCATAGATCAGACGTTAGTAGTTTAAGAGTTTCCAAATGTCTTCCTAGAAAAGTTACTAGTTTTAGCTCCTGAACGAGAGGTAGAGTTCAGTATTGAATTGGCATTGAGTATCGCACCTATCTCAAAGGTATCTTATAGAATGACCCCAGTCGAGCTATAAGAATTAAAGAAACAACTTTATAAACTATTGGAAAATAGGTTCATTCAATCAAGTCATTTTCCCTCGAGAGCACTCATCTTATTTGTCAAAAATAAGAATAGGTCCATAAAGATGTGTATAACTATCGAGAGCTGAATAAGGTGACCATAAAGAATAAGTATTTGTTGCCCAGAATTGATGATCTATTTGACTAGCTGAAGGGTTTAGTGGTATTTTCCAAGATAGATATGATGCTTGACTATTATCAGGTAAGAGTAACTAAGTAGGATATACCCAAGATAACCTTCTAGATGAGGTATGAGCATTTCAAGTTTATGGTGACATCGTTCGTACTAACTAATACCCTTGCAGTGTTTGTGGATTTAATAAACAAAATGTTCTATGACTACTGAGATAAGTTTATAGTGGTTTTCATTGATGATATTCTAGTGTATTCTAAGAGTCATGATGAACACGAGCAACATCTAAGATTCACTGTGCAGAGATTAAGAAAAAAACAGTTGTATGCTAAGTTCACAAAATATGAATTTTGGCTTGATAAAATGACCTTTTTGGGGCATGTAGTATCAACAGAGAGGATATTAGTGGACCCAAGTAAGATTAAGACAGTGATAAACTTGTAAAGATCGAAGATAAAATGACCTTTTTGGGGCATGTAGTATCAACAGATTGAAGATAAAATGACCTTTAAGGAAGGATTCACCAAGTTAGCAAGACCTCTCACAACTATAACAAAGAAAGAAACCCAATTTCAGTGGTTAGATTCATACAAGGAGAGTTTTCAGTAGCTAAAGAAAAGATTAACTTTTGCTCCAGTTTTAGCCCTTTTGGAGGAGGGAGTTAAGGATGACCTTAAAACTGATGCATCTCATGGTGGTCTAGGTGTAGTATTGATATAGAAAGATAAGGTGATAGCATATGCCTCAAGACAATTAAAAGATTTTAATACTAGATACCCACTCATGATTTAGAGTTAGTAGTTGTAGTGTTTGCCCTAAATATTTGGAGACACTACTTATATAGGGTGAGATGCAATATATACACCGATCATAAAAGCCTCAGGTACTTTCACTCAAAAAGAGCTTGACATGAGATAGAGGAGATAACTCAAGTTAGTAAAAGATTATGACTATGATATCAAGTATCATCCAGGCAAAACCAATGTGGTAACAGATGCCCTCAATAAAAAATGTTTTTATCACAATTGATTGTTCAAAGAAAGATTCATATAGATATAGACAAAGAATATATTAAATTGGTAATTGGGGTTTTAGCCAATTTAGAGATCAAATCCACATTAGTAGAAAAGATCAATGTAGCATAAGATCACAATAATTGGTGTAAGCAAAGGTTTAAAGAGTTTTAGATGGTCTTGAGTTAGAGTTTCAAGTGATTGATGGTGTCTTCAAGTTTAGAAACAGAATATATGTTCTTCTAATGGATGAGCTTAGATAAAAGATTTTAGTATAGGTTTATAATTCTCTTTACATTGCTCACCCTAGGGGTGTAAAGATGTATCAAAACTTGAGAAGAAGTTTCTAGTGATCTAGCATGAAGAGAGACATCAGTGAGTATGTTGCTAAGTGTTTAACGTGCTAGTAGATTAAGGTCGAGCACCAGAGACTGTTAGGATTGTTTCAGCCTTTGAGAGTACCTTAGTGGAAATGGGAGTATATTTCTATAGATTTCATAGTTAGATTCCTAAAATCTTAAAGTGGTTATAATATGTTTTGGGTGATAATGGATAGATTAACTAAGACAACACATTTTTTGCCTATTAAGGACACCATTCCTACAAACCAATTGGGAAAGTTATATGTTAGAGAGATTGTCAGATTGTATGAAGTACCTGAGATGATTGTATTAGATAAGGACATGAGGTTGTGTTAGCCTTCTGAAAGAGTTTGCATAGATCATTAGGTACCAATCTAGCTTTTAACACAACTTACCATCCATAGACAAATGGTCAGACAGAGAGAACCAACTAAGTGTTAGAAGACTTGTTGAGAGCCTACTGTTTAGATCATAGAGTGAGTTAGGTTGAGATGATACCAATAGTAGAGTTTGCCTATAATAATAGTTATTAGATGATGATTCAAATGAAGCCCTAAAAGCACTCTATGGTAGGAGGTGTCATTCCCCTATACATTGGGATAAGTTAGGTGAGAGAGATATCATAGTATAGTCCCTTAGGCTAAAGCTGACTCAAAAGATGATTAAGGATGTGCAGCTGATCAGACAAATGATGAAACTTATCCAAGATTATCAGAAGAGTTATGCTGACTAGAGACATCAAGATTTGGAGTTCAAGAAAAAAGGTGATAAAGTTTTCATTAGAGTAGCTTTATTTAAACATATGATATGGTTCAGGAAAAAGGGTAAATTGGCTCCCAGGTATATCAACCCATCTGAGATAGTGGAAACGGTTGGTAAGGTGCCTTATAGGCTTATATTATTGACGAGTATGAAACGTATTCATGATATATTCCATGTCTCATTGTTACACAAGTATATTAGTGACCCCTTTCATGTATTGAGGATCGATAAGGTATAATTTTCTAAGGACTTGAGCTATAAGGAAAGACTAGTTTGGATCCTTTATAGAAGATTCATACAATTAAGAAACTAATAGATCATTTTGTTCAAGGTGTTGTGGAGGAATCACAAAGTTGAAAAAGCTACTTGGGAGATGAAGCAAACTATGAGAGTGAAATATCCCAAGTTATTTCCAGTGAATTTCAGGGTTAGAATTCTAATAAAAGGGGAGGAATTGTAACACCACAGGTACATCTTAAGGTTAAAATAGTCTTTTTACATGAGCTAGTATGATTTAAAGGTCAAAATGTGAATTCTGGCTGGTACACAGTCTTATGTGTGGAGCCCATGGCCATGGCCATGTGTCATTGCCACACAGCCAAATAAGTTGGTTTCATGTGAAATTCAAAATTTAAATGACAAAGACCCGTGTACCTTGATACACACCCATGTGTTTGGAGTGCAAAATCAATTTATATAAGACATATCTCTGCAATCTTGGGACCATGATTTCATAATCCCTAGTTGTTTGAAAACACTAAAAATTGAGTATGGGAGAGAGTTTGACATTTCGACTTTAATGTGGTAATTCCGATGACCAATTTCTAATAGCGTGAAAAGAGATATTCAAGAGAGAATGAAGCTTACTCATGCACTTGTTCTATAAAGGATCAAGAAAAGTAAGCTAAGTCCTTCTGTCCTTCTTCGAATTCTAGTGCATATAAATATGGAATCATATAGAGGTTATGATGATTATGAATCTAAAATAGGTAATAATTGTTTGATACTCATATATAATAAATTAAGGGTTATGGTAAGATATTGATGGCATTATTTATGTGCATGTGTTACATTAGCAACGTTGTTATGATGATAGTTATGTTCTTAGCAAGATTAGGGTATGCAATGCATGTTTGAATCATGAGAATATAATTACATATGAAAAAAAACTAGAGAAAGACATGTTTATTTCCAAAGAAATTGATGAATAAAACCGAATTTGAATAAGTTAATTAAAGTATGAGATTGAGCAATTTGTGATGTATTGATTGAATTATATTTATGTCATGGTTATGTGTTCTTGTCAAACATTAAGTAGGAAACCTGTGAATAATTGAGATCAAGCATAAGGATCAAAATTAGGTCACCCAAATTTGTTTTTTGTGTTCGCCATATAGTCATGTGGTATAAGACATACGCTTGTGTGTGTGAACTTTATATTTTAGATTGAACTTCCTAATACTCTAGTGTTCACCAAACACCATTAATTGGTTAGCTATCAAATAAGGTATATAGGCACACAGTCTGTGAATAGGTGTGGTTGAGAAGCGCTTAGAAAAGAGAAATATAATAGTTAGCTAAAAGATACACGACTATGTTAGGGGGAGATACACAATTGTCTATCTGTGAATAATAGCATACAGAGAGAAGCTGTGAGAGTTAGTCATGTATAAGTAATAATTAGACATACCCTTACGTGTAAGTATCCACATACCCGTGTATATACAACAAAAAGAAGAAAAGAACAAGAGGATTAGGCTAGAGAACTTAAAGGTTGTCCCGAGTGACAGTTCAAATCTACCAGGTACATAGTAGTAACTTACTTGTCTAAGAGTTAAGATATAGAGATGCATATATGTTAAACATTTTAGGATTATTACAAGATAACATCATGAGTACACCTTCCCAACATTGCCCATAGTAGGGCAAGTTTACTGTAGGATACTTGCTTGCAATAGAGCCTAGTTACTATACAGTTATTGTTAGGAAGTGAGAGATAACTCACATGGCCAAACTATCAAATCTCTATATTCTATCTAGACCAATCGATCTAGTATAAAACTGTAATATAGTTTTCAGAATTAGACGCTTCCATCAAATTTAGTAAAGTCATGCCAGATAGGAATCTGGGGGGAATGGTTTCTTAGTGACCAAATAAGGCATAGTTCGATTTGAGAGTTATAACATTCAGCCTAGTTAGTCCCTAAAGTATAGTATGAGCACAAAGATAGTATTTAAGACCCATCATCATCCTATGGGGAGTTTGATGCCAACTCCGAATGATAAAGTTATAAGGGTCGAGATTAAAGGCATTTTGTAGAGATAAGTAAACATGTCAATTGAATCTCCTACTTACTGAGTGTTGTTATCACTCATTCCCCTTATTTTTATGCGTGCATATATAGGTGATCGTGACAATTGTGGGCAAGTGGCGGTTAGATGGCATAGAGCTTCAAGGGCATTTCTAGTGTTTCAAAGTTTTTCTTAAATTTTTAGTTTTTAGTTTTATCTATCAGTTAATGTATCAGACTACATACCTTGTGTTTTCAGTTTATAATTGACATATTTTGATGCTTCTGAGATAGTTTTTCATGGAGGGTATTTTGATAATTTTATAAATTTTCAATAAATGATGTTTTTATTTAGTTTTAAATGATTTTATTACTTGTTTTGAATTGAATGCATGCATCAAAATAGTTGATTTAGTGACACTTCCTTTTAAAAAGTAGTGCTTCTGAAGGAAAGTGTTACACCTTCCTCAGTGCTTCCTCTGTGTGACATCGTTCGACCATTTTGATTGGATTTTGGGTGGTTTCCATACTGGTTTCCAAAGTTAACACCAGATCATTTCACCAACACCTTTAGATAAAAAAATAAGACTCAAAATTAGTTAACTCATCCAATGATCCTCAATCTCTAATCTCCTCCAAGCTCTAACAGATGTTTCAATAAAGAAATTCTTTACACCAAATTCATACAATCCTTTCTAAACAACCCCCATTACTACTCTCATTTCCCCCAACACCTTTATAATCTCCCCCACCACCTCCAACACCCCCATGTCGTCCTCTCTTTGGCCACTACTATGGTTGTGTCCCCTGCCATCTTCCACCTCACTTAGTTAGTTGAACTCAACAAGAAGAAAATGAGAAGATGAGAAAGAGAAAAAAGCCTATTTGGGTTTTAAAGGTTCTAAGGTGATAGTTTAACAATAATACAAGCCTATTTGGCTACTATTATTGTTATTGATTTGAGTTGAGCTCGGATATGGGTCTGCTCTAGTTTGACACTCAATTTGAAGGAAACAAGCTCTAGGCTTGAGGTTAACACATTCTCCTCAATGTGAGTAGACATCGTGATTAGCCGTTATATTCTGTTTGTATTATTAGTCGCCATTAGAGATGACAATTTTAGTCCAAATTTAAAGTCCTTACCCTTTTTAACCCTAACAGGGAGGAAATTCTTTGATAGAATTAGAGATAAGGATAAAGATAAAAAATATCCTTCCAATCAGGGATAGGGATACATAAGTCCCCTTCTTACCCTATCTCTGTCATTATCTCTTTATATTAATATTTTTATTTAAAATACTAATATATTCTTATAGTTTTAAATTATTTTTGTTTTTTAAATTTATGTTTGTCTTTATTGTACATATTAAAGTGGTTAACATATGTTATTTGTGGAATTTGAAATAGTGGGCTAATTTTAATTTTAGTTAATTTTGTTATTTTATATATTTATGTTATGTTTATAGTGTACAAAGAGAAAATTTTTCCTTATGGGGATAGAGATAGGGAGGGAATTTTTTCCTTTGGAGAGAGGATGGGAAATCTTTATTATCCCTATAATGGGAACAGACTGTGGATAAGGACTGATATCTCCTATGGGGATGGGGATAAGGAATAGGGTATTCCTTGCGCCTTTCTATTGCCATCCTTAGTCGCCATATACCAAATGATTGCTATTTTAGTGTCGATAATCAATACAAATTGTATGTACCTATTTTTGTCTTTGCTATTATTTGAATATATTATAATAGGATAAATTTTAACTAACAGGATATATGCCTTAATCTTAACCAAAAAAAATTATCAATAACTGAATATTATAAATAGTAATGTTATATAAATTTATAATAAATATTAATTTTAGTATCAATGATAAGTTACTTAAGATTATTCTATTTTTAGTAAATTGAATTAAGATAAGTTACTTAATCTCATGTCAATCCATTAGTATATGTTAATACCCATATGTTAGTATATAGATTATTACTCTTTTGAAAATAGTTTTTGAATCAATAAAACTATATGACAAAACAATATGTATAACTTAGTGTACAAATAATGACGTATCACTATGTAATTAAATGTTATTTTATCTCTAATTTTAAACTACGTAATCACATAATAACATATTATTATTTATACATAAAATTATATAAATAAAGTTACTCTTCTGAATACAATTTTAGAAGCTAATAAAATTCAATTAAATATGGTTTTCACAATTGACTAGATATTTTGACAATATTCATGTTTAAAGGTATAGGTATAATAAAATATATTGTCAAGGAATGTCAAAATAAAGGATATTTTTACTAAGTTTTAATTGCTACGTTCCTCAAAGGTTTGATGAAATGACAGAATTGTATTCGTTATGTTTAAAAAAGTCAATTTCTTATTTATCTATTAAATTTTTAACAAATTTCATCCTTTTTTTTATAAAATTACTGAAAAGACATAAAAACCTTCAAACTAAATAACACTTTGCTTCCAAGATATTATTAAATAATTTTATATTCTAATTCATATTAATTTTAATTAAAAATAATAAAAAAGTTATTGATACAAATATAGATAGAAGTGTCAATGATATATAATCATATGTTTGGAGTAAATTGGACTTTTTAAAAATATTAGGGATTTTACTAAAAGTTGAAGGGGTTTTTTGAGATTTGAAAAAATTCAATGGTGTTTTGAAAATTTTTAAAATTTTAATATACCTATCAATAATTTAAAAATTGATGTTACATCCTCAAAATACACAATAAATAAAGAATGGAAATGCTACATTTTTTCTTATGAATATCATAATTTTCTAAATAAGATAGAAAAATGTTTATTTACCACTAGTATTATTGTCTCTATTTAGTTTCTCACCCTTATTCAAATCATCTAATATATTTTTGGATATCATAGTTAATTAGATCACAGAGAAATATAAGACACAATATAAACTAGTACAATTAAATACATATCAATTGTCATAATCGTGCATTAACATTTATAATATCTTATATAAGACACATAATCAAAAGTTTACTATGTTCCCAATGACTAGGACCATTTCATTATCCCCGTACAATTTCTCGAGTTACTTTATCCATGATAAAGTTTTTATATTGTTTATGGTAGCCCAAATACCTTGCACTTCATGGATTTAGGAAAATGATAAAGCAGTGGATTTTTTACATTCATTACTATGTATCACTTTTCAACAACCAGTAATGCATCCATATAATCCTAAAAATTTTTCACATTCTTGTCCCAAACAATATCATTGATTAAGAGAGTCCAATGGTCAATATGGACACAAGTAGACTATATATCATCTTTTTTTCTTGTTAAGAGTATGTTACTTACTTTTAATTCTAAACATTTATTATATATAATCCCAACATGCATTATTAGATTGTCAGATGATCATATTTTATATTTCATGTAATAGTCTTTAGTCAACAAGTTTGCATGATTAACAAACATATGTTTTAAAATACCATTATGTGTTTACGTGAATCGGAATGAAGTATTACATGCTTTTACATGTCATAGGGACCATAGGATTTGTTCCATACCTATCCGAGCATCAAATATCTATCACACACCAGTGGGAGAGTTCCCATGCTCTCACGCACCTTCACTTGTCAAAATAATGTCACACACGCCAGAATAGAGTCGCACACACTGCCACTTGCTGGAACTAATCTGCACACACTTGCACACATCGGGAATTGAGTCTCACAAGCCTCCACCCTCCTTCATACACCAAAAAGCTAGCATGTTGTTGACTATTGACTGTTGATTGGTCAATTGTTAATTTTTAACTGTTGATTGTTAATCGAATCAACCAACCCGTTGGACATTGACCAGTTAGGGTCAATCCGATTGACTATGGTTTGACCCATTGAGCAATAGGTTTGGGTGACCTATTGACCAAACAGATTGGGCAATCGGATTTTTCTTACTAGATTGTAACCTAATTGCATGAAGAACTCTAATTCACAATCATCATCGATTTATCATCTTTTGGCCCTCAATCGGCCATAAAAGTATAAGGGTTTTGAAGCTCTTTCACCGGTGGTCATACTCATACCAACTATAGGCGTCAATGTCATTAAAATCCAGTGGAATCATGATGAGAATCTCACAATTTGGATCTCGATTTTGGTTCTAATTTCGTTGATTCAAGGCTTGTTTTGATGCGATTTTCAATTCAAATCATGTAAAACATTTCTAGGTATCATCCTGACATGTTTCCATGTCTCAATTTCATGTAGTTTGACCAAATTTTATTTGAACTCAAAAATCAAAATTTTTAACAATTTCAGCGCAAAATAGAAATATTTAGATTGTATAGTTTTACAAAATTGATGACATAATCATAACCTGATGCTCTAATACAAATGTTGGAAATTAAACATGCATTTTTTGTAATTCTATAAAAAGAAAATAAATAAAATGTGTAACTAGATTTCGATTCTATTTGTTGGATGATGTGTAGCATCCATAGCATTGTTATTAATTAATTTCCATAACACAATATGCCTAAGTACTGCGTTTTTGGATTTTGTATTTGGGAGTTTGTTTTCTGTTATGTTTATAGTATTGTTGGTTGTCAGGTTGGAGAGAATGATTTGCGTTGTTTGTGTTTTGCTTTAAGTAAGAAAAAGGAATATAGTTTTGGGCATTATATATGGGGTTGGATTCGAGTCGAGCTCGAGAGCCCAACTCGGTTTACATATAGTTGTGCTTAAGTTCGAGTTCGAGCTTGTCAAGCTCGTGAAAGCTAAGCTCGAATTCGGTTTGAATTTGGTTCAACTTATTTTTCGTTATTAAAACGACGTCGTTTTGTATCAAAATTTTTAATTAAAAATTTTAACAAATAACTCGAGTTCAATTGAGCTCATATAGGGTTGGCTCATTTGAACCAAGCTTGAACTCAAGCTCAAATGGGTTCGATTCAAGTCTTACCCTAATTATATATATAAGTCAAATTGCCCTCCAACTGCGCATAGGCAGTTAATGCAATTGGATTGAATGAACTAGTTATAAATGGAATATACCCAACATTTTGTATTACTGGTTGTCATATACCAAATGATTGCTATTTTAGTATCGATAATCAATACAAATTAAATATACCCGTTTTTGTCATTGGTATTATTTTAATATATTATAGTAGGATAAATTATAACCAAAAAGATATATTCCTTAATCTTAAAAAAAATACTGATAAATAGATATTTTAAAGAGTAATGTTATGTAAATTTATAATAAATATTCATTTTAGTTTTATTGGTATTGTGTTATCTTATAATTAAGTATTATTTTATTTTTAATAAATTAAATTAAAGATAAATCACTCAGTCTCATGTCAATCTGTTAGTATATAAAGTATTACTTTTTTAAAAATAGATTTTTAATACTATTTTAGATGCTAGTAAAAATTAATTTAATATGGTTTTCACAGTTAGCTCAAATATTTTGACAATTGTCATGTTTAAAGCTATAGATATAATTAAATATATCAATAAAACTATGTATACTCACTTTAAATATATAAATATATACATATTTATATATATTATCATATAATTGAGTGATTTTGAATTAAAGATAAAATAACATATAATCATATGATGACATATATAAGTGTGTATAAAATTGTATATCCAAAGTTGCTCAAAATATATTGTCAAGAATGTCAGAATAGAGGAAATCTTTACATTCCCATCAAAAGTTCCATGAAATGATATATTCCTATTTATTAGGTTTGAAAAAGTCAATTTCTTATCTATCTGATAAATTTTTTAACAAAGTCTACATATATATTTTTTATAAAATAACTGCAAAGACATAAAAACCTTTAGAGTAAATAACATTTTACTCCCAAGATATTATTAAATAATTTTACATCGTAATTTATGTTAATTTTAATCAAAAATAATAAAAATTTTATTGATACAAATATAATCATGGATGTCAATGCATATAATCATATGTTTAGAGTAAATTATAACTGTTGAAAATATTAGGAATATTAATGAAATTTGAATGGAGTTTTTAAAGATTTGAAAAAAAGTTTAAGGGTATTTTCAAAAAATTTTAAATATTAATATATCTTTTTAATAGTTTAAAAATTGATATTGTACTCTCAAAATACACAATAAATAAGGAAAGTAAATGTCATATTACAAACTATTAATATATGAAGTGAATATGATAATTTCCTAAATAAGATAAAAAATATTTATTTATTACTAGTAAGTTTTAAAAAAAAATAACATTAACACCTTATAATACATCCCTATTATTATATTTAAAATAAAAATTGATATAAATATTCTTTAACTATTAAAAATTAATAGTTGACTTTAGCATACGAGTAAAAAATTATTTTTTCTTTTTTAAACTTAACAAATAGAAATATATCATTTCTTCAAACCTTGGGTGGGAAATACTAATTTGGTCTATATCAAATTTATAATAATATTTTGAGTATAAATAATGTATGTAAATATAATTATAAACGTTAACATATTATTATATAATTAAATAATTTTAAATTAAAAATAAAATAATAATTAATGATACAATAACAAATCAATATTAATACCTATATTTTTATCCATTATTAGTATTAATAGTAATATCAATAATTTAGTAATAATTTAATTAGTCATGGGATAGGATTTATCATCATACATTTGGACCGGGCCTTGCTTGAATTGCAGGCCTTTTTTTTATATGTTAAATGAGATATGCCACTTAATATTTTTATTTCAAAACGGCCCAAAACAGAAGCCCAATCAGAGGTTGAGCTCTGAATGATTTGTGGTCCTATACAAATGGGCTTGAATGTAGATATATGTATGGGGTTTAGGGCTGGACTCTATGTGGGTCATTTCCCAACAAAGCCCAGTTTGAAATCAATTCAAATTCAAAAGAGTCAACTCAAAATTGATAAGATGATATTCAAATTCAGTTTTATAACAATTTAAGTTATGATTCGATCCAAGTTAGATCAAACTCAATTGTTCAAATTATCACAAACTCAGCTTGTTTTATAAAACCAAGTTCAATTCTTGGCGTGAACTTGATTTGTTTAATTTGAGCTTGAATGCAAGCTAAAATGGTTGAGATTGAATGTAATCCTGGTGAACTTTTGAGTTGCATTTATTTATGAAAAAAACCTATGAATGTGACACTTAATTGCAATTATAATTTTAGGTACTTTTTGTCTCTGGGTTTTCACCGTCGGCAAATTACGGAACCTTTTAGTTATGGAATAGAAGCTTGCGCAAAAACATGTCCATGTGCATTAAATTCTGTCGTATTTCCAGAAAACGATGGAACAGAAGCTTGTGCAAAAACAGGTCCATGGATATTTATGAATGTTTCAATCGACCTTCCTTCAATGTTTTTAGCATGGGCTGTTTTTACTTCTGCTGAAGAAAAACTAGTAGACATGATGCATCAGAACAAAAACGACCATTGACGCTTTTGCGTATACATCATTTGCCGTTGGCATTATGATTATTGATCAAATGTATATTTGGACAAAGGTCAATTGGAGTTCGATTGAAATTCAGAATAATTAGTTTGAGTTTCTAGATAGTAACATTACAAAAGAAGAAGAGTTGTTATAGAAGAAAAAAATAGTTAAATAAAAAGAAAAAATTTCACCAATGGAACGAGTTTTGAAACTGACATCAATTTTAAGCAGAGTTAAGCTTGATGAGCTAATTCTTTTTTAGCTGTAGTTTAGCTTATTTGAGTTGAATATTGACTCCGAGCCTAACTTGTCTCGATTCGAATTCATATATAATATATATGCTATTCATTTCTCTCTCACAATGCATCAATTGGTCCCCCCTATTCCTAGTCATGTCATGTTTTCAATTCTCAATGCTATTCAACTCTTTCTTGTTCAAGACCAAAATCTGAATACACAAAACTTTCATCTATTGCATAGTTTTGAAATTTCTCTGATATACATATTTTCTAAAAAGTTATATCAATCCATATAAATAAAATTTTTAATACAAGCCGACATATATTGTATTGTCTAATATGTCTATTGTATCATATCAATTTTTTATGCATCTTAAAATATAAACTATTTTTTTTTACCATATCAGATTATATTATACATGTATCATATTTCATGATATACTAATTGTCACAATTGGACATTACCCTTGTATAGTAGTCAAATCATGTATTATATCATCAAAAATCTAATTTTTGATATCATGCATCGTATATTGTATTGTATCATTTAATACTTTTTTTAAAAAATAATATTAACAAAATAATAAAAAAATTAATTGCCTATTATTATCTTGAAAAATGTCTGAACACCTCCAAAAATTCTAAAATTTATCAAATACAACCCAACCATAATATCGCTTTTTAACAAATATGTATCGATTCGTATTAATAATATGTATCTTATCATATAATGTATGTAATGTTTACCTTAATTTTTTATATTGTTTAAAGTACATATCGTTTTTTACTTATATCATACAATACCAAGTATATACTAATAACCAAGATTGAAAATGTCCTTCGACCAACCCAGAGAAAAGCACTCCGCGGTTGGGTGGTAGGTTTTGAATGAAATTGAGCACCAAATGGCTTGAAAATTGCAGAGTTGGGTTCTCTCTCTCTCTCTCTCTATCTCTCTCTCTTCTCAGTCAAATCATGTGCCGTACATTGACCGTTCAAGTATCTAGAAGCCACCACCAAACAGCAAACTAGTTGATACTTCTGAGGAAGACTTACAGGTAAGAAGGAGGAAGAAGAAGAAGAAGAAGGATAAGTCACACACAGAATAAAACAAAACCCTTCTTAGGGTTTGCAAATGCTACCACAAAAGGCAAACTTATCAATCAGTAATGGTACATATTTATCTACTCTTTGTATTCATCTCTCATTTCACCATGGCCACCCATTTGGTTTCAGAAAATGGGACGTTCTCCTGCTCTACAGCATAATATTTTTCTTGAAATAATTTGGTGACTCAATGTTCTTTAGTGTTCTCTGAAAGGTTAGTGCTATATGCACAAATAATGATATGTTACCATTTGATTGAGTAGTTTTAAATTAGAGATAAAACAACATCTAATCACATAATAATATGTGTCATTGTTTAAACACGTTGTTTGTGCACATAGTTTTTATTATTTTTTAAATATTTTCTTTAATTTGATAATCAAGGTTGAGTATGGCCTATCAAAGTTAGATCTGGATATGAAGCCGTGCTTGAACATCCTATAGCTCAAGTTCAACTTGAATTAAAGATGAGTGGCTCAAGTTTAGGTCATGTTTGTTGAGCCAAAGTTAGGGTCGCTGAGTTCAATCCCTAAGCTTGGAGTTTAAAGCCTGGTTCAAGTTCATGGCTTGAGTTCGCTACTCACTAACAAGATAACATCATTTTACCCAATATCATTTTGAAAATCACTTGACATTATACCAATCAAGTGGTGAGCCAGGGTCAAATCTATTTGAGCCATTTACTTGACTTATGAGCTAAATTGAGTCAAACTCTTTTTAGTTTAAATTTGACTCAATTTTAGTAATGAACCAACTCTTTTAGCTTAAACTCAATCTAAACAAATTTGAATCGAAATAAACCAAGTTGAGCTAACTTAAAAACCTAGCCAGCTCGGTTCAGGTCCAAATGTAATATTTTGAGTAATATTTAAAGAATAAGAGTTTCTAAAAATAGAATTTATGAAACAATAAAGCTATATACACAAACAATAACATATCACCATGCGGGTGTTGTTTTATCTCTAATTTAAAATCATTTAATTATATAATAACATTTCATCATTTATGTATAAATTTATATACATTGTTTATATACATAATACAACTTTTTATGAATATATATATATATATATATATATATATATATATATATATATATATATTGTTTGCATGCTAAAGAAATACAAAAAAGTATTCTAGTCATAACTTATCAAGAAGAACTTCAATATATTAGTGCATATTCAGGTTAAATTCTATCTGGATTGAACCTAAACAAGATTTAATTAGAGATTAACTCAAACCAAAGGGGTTATTTCAACATTGGTTTAAGATTGCCAAATTGAGATTCAAACTCAATTTATTTATGAAAACAAATTCAATGGCTTTAGCTTGAACTAGTTCGAATTTCGAAAGTTTGAATTCAAATTTAAACAGTTTAGATCGAATCTTACCCTAAGGCACATTTATAAACACTAATACATCTAAAGAAATTAAATTAAGAAAAAAAAAACAGTTTGTGGATCTTATTATATAACTCATAAAATAGCTTATTCCAAATTCTATGAGCACTTTAAAAAAGAAAATGCTTATGACTTTTAATAAACTCCTTTGACTAATTGGTGGTATAACTTCAAATGGATTGTCAGATGCTTCATTAATTCGTTCCTAATATTGAAGCACCGACTTTTCGGATCTGTCTCAACATTTTTTCTTCTTCCCTTTGATTAGGTGCTAATTAATTATTTATAACCACTCTTCCAATGTCTTCGTTTTGAATAATTTCTTTTTTACCTTCTTTATAACCAACTGTCCACCATTTCTTCTTATATTCTATAATGCTCTTTCTCATCCAAATCTTTGTTTCACCATTGATGAAATGCAACGAGGGGTGTAAATGCCCTGATCTGCTTGGGCTTAGCTTGACTAATGTTGAGTTGAGCTCAAGGTTAAGTCATTTGAGTTCGATATTTGAGTTGAACTCGAGTTTGAAAATAATCTACTTAGTTTAAATAAACTATCTATAAGTCTTTGAATAATTTTAAATCTTACATTTTCATTGTTAAGATCTTATTTTTATACTCAATGATGCATAAGATCAATGTTGAATAAAAATAAAATATAGTTGAGTCAATGAAAAAATAATGAAATGCAAAGAGGTCAATATAAAAATTTGGCATTCATATTGATATTTTACATATACAAAATTAAAAATTTTAAAAAAGTGTCAATCAATCAACCGACCCTTCTTAATCCCATTTAGGTTTGTTATGTCTATTATTTAAAAAAGATAATTAATAAATATATAAATATAAAAATCATAATTTAAAAATTAATATATTAAATTTTTTTTTTCAGTTAAGTTCCAATCAACAAACTTATTTTAAGTTTGAATTGAAATTTCGCTATTCTTATCAATTCAATCTCTTTTAAAAGTAATGGATTTGAACTCAAATTATCATTCGGTTTGATAATAAAACAACATCATTTTAATATATCATAGTTAAGTTTTATATATATATATATATATATATATATATATATATATATATATATATATATGCATGTGGAAACTAACTATCAATGCTTGTATCAGGGATCCTCTCTCTTATCTCGGAGTTTACGAACTTTAGAAATTAGACAAAGTGTCCAATGTTGTCTACCAAATTAAGTTTACTATTTTAATTAGTCATCAGGGACTTTTCTTGGACTTCTCCAACTTTATTTTGCGGGCAACAATTATTCACTCTTTATATAGTTATCAGCCTGTAAACTTACACAAACCTAATATTATAAATTCGAAACAAAATGGAACCAGCTGGCACTTCATATATAACAAAAAAAAATCTACTAACATTGATCAAAAGCATTTGAACATTTAAAAAATGATATTTATCGTAAGACAAAATTGAATTCACGTAAGCCATTTAGGCAAAGCAATCTCAATCTCCTTGACAACAAATATGGAGAGGGGAAAATCCTTGTAATAAGGAACTCATCAGGGGGTATCTTCAAATAGTGGTGAATTCAAGCTGAGCTATTGGCCAACTCAAGCTTGGTAGCTCAGCTCAAATTGAAGGTATTATGCCTGATTTGAATTTGAATTTGAATTCGAGCTCATTCAAGTCATTGTATAATATCATTGGAACATGAACTGAGCTATTGATCGATTCAATTGAGGGTGGATTTAATTCAAGCTATCGGCTAGCTCAGACTCAGATTAAAGACATAATGTTTGACTTGAATTCAAGCTCAAGTTTATTCAAGTTAGTGTACAATCTCATCACAGAGTCATCGACAGTGTAAATAGTATCATGAAAATGGTTAATAATATCACAAATAGAATAAAAATATCATCAGATGAACAAATGAGTCGATCCCAAATTTTATTACTAAACTAAAACTCCAAACTGAAATCAATTCATTAATTTAGACCATGTTATGGATTCAGTCCAACCTAGCTCAGATTGGATTCACCCTATCTCCAATCTCTATTTGAATGGTAGATAAACGTGGAGGACACACATGCACCAGAAAAAAAAAAGGGAAAAAAACTGTGAAAATTTTCCGAGGAATTGTGACATAGTCAACTTTATATCTTGTAATTTATGTTAGTTGGTACTTCTACGCACATGCAACTACTACAATACAGAGAGAATTACAGAGCAAAAACTGGCGTCAATCCAGAAATTTCAAGCACCAAATGTTTCTGCTTTGAATGTTTGGTACTTGACTTAAATTTGGCGTGAAAGTTAGTAACATTTTCGTTCAAAATTTCAAGGTTTATATTGGATTGGAATCTTCTGGTTTTGTTTTTTTCTTTCATACGGATACTATTTTAATGCATTATCCATAGTGTAGGCTCACGTTATCGCAAACAAAAACTTTGTCCCCACATCAAATTTATTCAGCCAGTCTCAGTATCTATAGATCTAAAGATATATGAAGTGAAATTATGAAATTCTTCTTCAATCTTCATGCATGCTTTCACATATAGTTTGTAAGATTAGGTATGGCTAGATTTGAATCGAACCAAGTTTGAACATAGGTTGGCTTGAGTTTGGATTTGAGCTCATTTAAATTGGCTAGAAATATCATCGAAGGTTAGCAATAGATGAATAGTATCATCGGTGGGATGATTAGTATGGTTGAAGAGGGATTCGAGTCAACCCAACAACCCAAAACTCTAGCTAGAATTCGATTGAATTCAACTGAACATCAGCTAACTCAAGTTTAGCACAAATTCTAAATGGTGGGCTCAAACTCGTTCAAACTAGTTGGAATTATCGTTGGAGCTTGCTGGTAGAATGAATAATAACATTGATGGGATAAATAATTTCTCTGGCCAAATTTATCGTATCATAAAAAAATTCAAATTGAACTATCAAACTGAAACTCCAGTTCGAATTGGACTAGAATAGTAATTCGAGAGAAGCTTGCTCAATTCAAGTCCAGCCCTAAGTTTAGGCAAATGAAATTTAACTTGAAATTCAATACACTTATGTCAAAAATATATTATTTAAGGCAATTACTACTAAAATATACAAGAAAATCTCAACCCTCTTCTAGCTGACTAAAATGGGACGATTTCTATTAATTGGCTATTTGGAACAATTAATTTGTGCAAAATGAGACTGATTATTGGAAGAGAACAAGTGCGGCAGCGTCAGAAGGCATTTGTTCTTTTTGGCTTAGATTACGATCAATGTTGATTTTTTTTCTCCAGATCTTCATCCCTATTAATACCAAGTGATGAAGAAGGTGAAGGAAAGCTCATAGAGAGATCGAGGTTCAAATCAGGCAACGTCAACGACCCACGTGGTGTCTCATCGTCCAAGCAACTTCTGGCATCAGAAACTTGATCATTGTCATACCGTTGTGTATTATTCATATCGTTTTTCATTTGTATTGTTTCTATGCTCGTCAAGATAGGATGTGCAGGACGAGGAAGACTGTGGTTTAATCTATGATTATTTGGATCGATCCCCATGTTTATAAGCTTCCTCCTTAAATGGGAATTCCAATAATTTTTCACTTCATTGTCTGTACGCCCAGGCAATCTTCCAGCTATCAGTGACCACCTGAAAAATAAAAATAAAAACACCATTAAAAAAATAGTAATTCAAGAGCTTAATTGGCACAAAAGCAAAAATGTACTCCAAATAAATAGGGATAACAATATTTAAAAGTATTAAACCAAAATTAATTTTTTTGTTAAAGAGAACAAACTTTATTTATTTCTAATTAAAAAGATTTAAATCTCATATTTCTTATTAAATGAATAAAACTTTTAAAATTTCTTATAGAATAAACCTAATTTTCAATATTTTTCACTGAAAATACTAAACAAATTAACACAATTATGATTATTTGTTTTGTTTTATTTTAGAAACAACGTGATTTGTTTGGTATCTTAAAAAATAATAATAAAAGTTTAATCATTTGGTCCTTTTGACATAAAATTTTAAAATTGCAATTTTATTTAATAAAAAAATAGAATTGACCAAAAAAGAAAAATGATAAGTCGATACCTCCCACAGTTTTTCCTAGCAATATATATCGTTCACATTCTTTTTACTCTTCACGTGTCAAGAAAGTGGAAGAACAAGAAAGAAAAATTTCGCGAAAGAGAAATTTTGTTTAACCTATTGCCAAGGAGTGCATGAAGTTTGATGATGAGATCTTCTTCATCCTCGGCAAAGTTGCCTCTTTTCAGGTCAGGCCGAAGATAATTTATCCATCTCAGTCTACAACTTTTACCACAGCGAAGTAGCCCTGATCGACAACAATTCAAAACGTACCCCATTATAAACTTACACTTAAAAAATAGATTCAAACAACAAAAAATAAAGATTTGGAAGAAAAAAAAGTTTCTTTTCCCAGTTGTAATACGACAAATGTTCCAAAATATAAAAGAAATGATTTCAATGTCATCTCAGAATTCAAGATGCTTGATTTCAATTTCGTTTCAGAATGATATATAGATAAATAAATAAATAGATGGAAAGATACCTGCAGCTTGAGGGAGAGTTCGCCAGCAACCTTCGCCGTGTTTTCGAATATAATCAATAAGTTTCTGGTCTTCTTGTTTGGACCAGGCGCCTTTGTTGGTGTCCTGCTTGTCACAGCAAGGCTTTCTCATTGAGAAAATGGAAACCCTAGTTGAATTTATATGGAGGTAGAAATATATGGAGAGAAAAAAGGAAGGAAGGAGGAGGTTGTGGAAGCACAAGGGATCAGGGAAAGAAGAGGAAAGTGAATTATATATAATAGTGGGTGTTTGGACAGAAGGAAAGTTGACTTGGACCGGTGGTTTGCCCATGCGTGAAAGTGTGGGAAAGTGAGAGAGGTATTGAAGATGGTGGCAGAGAAGAGAAAGGGAAGTTTTGACAAACCTTTTTGGTGTTTGTTAGTTGCCGTTAAGTATAAGTCCTTGTCTCTTATTACAACTTTTTGAGTGTTGTTACAATTTTTTGGGTTCAAATTCACGATTAGCACAAACGAATTGAATTCAAGTTAGAGTTTTAGTTTAATAATCTAATTTAAATTAAATTTGTTTATCGTTTTGATGAAATTATTTATTTTTTTAATAATATTATTTATTTTATTGATAATATTTTGATAATATTATACATTAATTTAAATGAAGATAAATTTAACCCTACACAAGATGACTCAAAATATTGGTAGAAGTTTTTATACCCAAAAACAGCAGGGTGGGCGAATCTTAGCAGTTCCACGCTCAATCATGTCTCCTCTCTATCTCCTAGAAATTATATTTTTTTTTTTGGAATAATACGATCAAGAAATTTTTTTAAATATTTAAATTAATATACTAAAATTTATATATATTTATTCTCAATTATGTAATTATATTTTATTTTTGAATTTCAATATATGAACCAAATCATTTTAAAAATCTGTGTTGATTATTACTTTATGTAATTACACCAATAATTTTAGGTTCTTCCTCGGAGCGAAATTTTTTTATCACCGCCTAGTCAAACAGCTAAACATTTGAAAAGGAATAAATGAATAATGGACAATAATTAATTAATTAATTATAATTAATTAACGACAGAAGCAAGATAATTAGTAAAGGAAGTTGGCCGCAGCTTCACATGTTTTCACGTTGACTGATAGTTTTCGATACTAGTCATGCATGAGATTTAGACTTCATAACAACATAATATTACAAACAAACGGTCGTCTCTCCAGCTCTTTTTTTGCCCCCCAAACAAGGATTCTTTCCTTGAATTGGATCAATTAGACATATCAATTAGGTCAAGTCAAATAGAGACTTGATCCAAAATACGAATTTGGAGTTTGACTCAACATTGTAGTGTGTCAGATTTGGGTTATGGGCTTTAATATTAAGCTCATAGACTAGTCCTTCCTGACCCATTACTATTTAAAAAAATAAAAATTTAAAAAAATTCTTAGAGCAGATGGTAGAAGCCTTCAACAGCTATTGGCCTCCGACCAATAGCCATTGTTTAATTTTTTTTTTTATTTATTTTTCTCTATATAAACTAATCTAACTCTTCTTCAATTTCAATTTCTCTCAATATCTCAATCTCAATTCTTTTATTATATTCTCAACTCATTTTCTCTCATCAACTATCTTTCGAAATCTATCTGAATTTGTAAATAATAATTATTTGTATTTATAATTTCATTTTTATTTCAATTTTATCATTACAAAATATTACAAATAGATCAAATGCCAAATAAATTCAATCTATTTGAATATTATCATGTGACGCTGATGATATTATTGATAATGCACAAGGTGGAATAGATGGAGCATCAATAGATGAAAGTGGTACAAGTACAAGTTCATATTATTTGATAGAGAGAAAAGGAAAACAAACGTTAATGGTGTGGAAGCATTTCGATAGAATAAAGGAAACGATAGAAAGAAAATTAATTCACCGAGTAGTATGTAAACATTATGGTTCTTGTTTGACATGTGCAAGTACAAGTGACACAGAACATCTTCATCGACACGTTATTGATTACTGTAAAAAAAATTCCACAGAGCTCAAACGACAAAAACAAATTGCATTCACTTGATTGCGGTCCGTTTGTCTCAACGCCACTTTAGCAGGGGGTCTAAGCAATTTCGAACACATGGGAGAAATGTAAACTTTCACATACGATTAAATGAAGATACAAGACTACATGACCATGTATGTAATTACTTCTAATCAACCTTTTAGTTATGTAGAAGATGAAATTTTAGAATAGATGATGTAAAATAGTGCTCAACCAGCATTTAGAAAAATTCATAGGTCAACTTTTAGGTTAGATATTCTGAGAAATTATGAATTAATAAAATTAAAAGTTATTGGAGAATTAAGTAATTTTAATGGTATTATTTCAATAATTTCTAATCTACGGATTGCTACAAATCAAGATGTAGGGTATCTTTATGCAACTACCTATTATATTAATTCTGATTGGTAGTTATGCAAAAAAATTATTGCAGTTAGAAATTTAAAATATTCGCATAATGGTCTTACAATTTATCATGCATTAGCAAATATTTTTTATGAATATAAAATTAAATATTCTATTTTTTCAATTATTTTTTATAACACCAAAAAAAATGATAAAGTTATTGAATAATGTATAAGCATTTATCTCCTTTATTTAATAAAAAATTATTTCATATTAGGTGTGCATATCATATTATTAATTTAATAGCTCAAGAAAACTTGAGTTTGGCTAAAAAACATATACAAGTAATTAGACATGTCATTGCATACATTTCATCATCCTCATCATGGGTACAAACATATTATCAATTATGTAAATCAATAAGATTGAGAAAAAAAAATTAAAAGTAGATACTAAAACTAGGTGGAATTCAACATACCTCACGTTAAAAGCGTGCGAAGGGTGTGAAATTTCTATAACACGGTACTTTAATACCCAATCAAAATATTCATCGAATCCTTTTTTTTTTTGAAAGATCAAGATTGAGAGATAACTTTAGCTCTAATGAACATGTTAGAGCCATAGAAGACAGTCACGAAGCATTGCTCAGATGTGTATTATCCAACAATTTGTTCAATAATATATAGTATGGTAGAAATAAGTGATATTTTTAAAGAACATAGGTCTCTTAAGTCTTATTATACTTTTTAAAATATATATAAGCAAATAGAACAAAAATTTTAAAAATATTGGAGTGAAATTCTTTTACTTTATTCTCTAACTACTATTTTAGATCTTAGGGCAAAAACTAATAGACTACAAAGTTTAATTGATGTTATTAATGAAACTTTATCAATTAATAACAATGTTAATTCTGTTGAATATGTTTAAGACTTTTTACTTAATATGTATAGTATTTATGAACAAAAATATGGAAGGATTGGACAAAGTTTTGTACCAAAGGTAAATTCCTGTAGTTCAAGCAAAAAAAGTCACGCATATAATCTCTTTTGCACAAAGGTATGCAGGCTGTCACTTAAAGTACAAATTATGGCCAATTTTGTAATTATATCAATATTGACTATTATCTAGAAATTATTCAAAGATATAATGCTAAAAAATTAGATATTTTGGCATGGTGAAAAGACAAGGTAAAAATTTTTCCTGTGCTTGCTGTCATGGCCTAAGATCTACTAACACCTCCGGTGTCGATTGTAGTATCAAAATCCACTTTTAATGCAGATGGATGCATGTTGGATGATAAATGATCCAATTTACACCCAAATATGGTCAAAGCAATAATGTGTATGAAGAAATGAGTCAAAGCTGATTTTAAAATACAGAATCATGTAGGAAAAGATATCTTTGTAGAATTCAGAGATTTGGATGTTGAAGATAAGTAGATAAATGATATAGTATATATATTTTATTTATATTTGTAATTTATACACTATGTAAATTAATTTATTTGTACTACACTATAAACTTATAATATTTTTTATCATGTAACCAAAGTATCCCTCTGCCACAAGTGAAGCATTATAAATAAAATGTTCAAGGTACTGTCCTTGGTTTTAATAATTGAAAAATAATTTGTATTTAAAAATTTTAATTAAATTTTAAAAAATTGTTTAAATAGGCTAGAATTTATGGGTCGGCCTAGCCCCGAAGGCCCATTATTGTATAGGCTTAGGGCCCAGCCCGACCCATAAGCTCGATGGGCTAGAGCTAGAGTCTACCCGACCCATTGCCATGTCTTGGATCAATCTTGAGTTGGGTTGAAGTTGACCACACATAAGTTTGGATTTGAATCAAGCTATATCAGTCTTAAAACTCGATGTAGTTTAATTTAACTTAATTTGAATTTATTTAGGTAAAATTTAAGCCTAGTTCAGACTCTATCTAACCTATGAGTCAAGTAGATGACTTGATTTAATTCAAACTTGATTTACATCTTGATTTGAGTCACGTAAAAGAATTGTCAAAACAACATCATTTTACCCATTATTAGATAAAATAACATTGTTTTATTAATAAACCATAAACTCAAGTCATAAATTCAAAATCTAGACCACAAATTCAGGCTGAACTTTAAACTTCAAAATCAGAGGTTGAGTCAAACTTAAATTACCATTAACTTTGGCTCGATAAACTTGAGTTACACTACCTTCTAACAGAACTTAAGTCAGGAGGTGAATGAACTCAGTTCAGTTCGTCTCCACCCCTAAGCACATCAAACAAGTGAAAACTTTTAGTCCAATGACTTACCCCATGACTACTATGTAACATAAGTCAAAAGTTTAATTTTAATACGTTTTAGGCAAGTTTCAAATTCACACCCTCTTCCAATTTTCATGCAAAATCAACCAATGAATCCAACATCAACTGAATTGTACGTACAATTTTTTTCCTGCCACCAACTCTTCACCCTAATAAGACCTCCTTTTTATCCCTTTTTCATTTCTATTAATTCAATGAATCAAGGAACACGAACAATGCTATGAATCAAAACATCCAAACCCAAATAATGAACACAACCCCACCAATGCCTTACAATTCAAAACAATTCATCAAGCAAAACTCCCTCCGATCAAATACCTAAAGACTCTATGGCCATTCGCCCAAAGAACGGAGAACGGAAAAAAAAGATGAGAAGAAGAGAAATTTTTTCTGAATTAATCCTGAATGACCCTTTCCCTAGCATCTAGTTCTTGTTTTCTCACACGAATCTATTTCTAGATATACAATGAATCTCGTAGGTTTTTTAATCTCTTGCTTTGACCTCTTTATTTCCAAAACGAAATCTTCAAAGTCCAAAACGGCAGGCTCTGCTACTGTAAGATCCCCTGAAACCATGTCACGAGTGCTCTTGCTCACATATTGGGTACAAACCAAGCCGAGCTCAAACAACTCCTAACTCGAGTTTCACTTGAATGAAAATCAGGGCAATTCTAGTTTGTTGAGTCAAAGTTAAGGCTATCTCAAATTCGGTTTGGTATATGAGTTTGAAGTTCAAAACTTGTCTCAAATTCATGACTTGGATTCGCAGCTCATTGATAGAAACAATATTGTTTTACCAAATACTAGGTAAAATAGCGTTGTTTTGACAATTACTTAATATAACTCGAATAAAGCTACAAACCAAGCTCAAACTAATTCGAGTCATCCACCAACTTGTAAGCTAGATTGAGTTAAACTCCGTCCAAATTAAATTTGGCTTGGCTTCGGAAACAAACCAACTCTCTTGATTCAAACTCAACCATAACAAATTCAAATTGAGCTGAATTGAGCCAAACCACCTTGGTTCGGTCTAGCCCTACTCACATCAAACTGTCATATTGTTAGGTTTATATAGTAATATTGAATCTTCTTATGATTTAAATTTTATTTCTAACATATAATAATATTGATAGTATACTCAAATACAATTTTTTTTCATTCTTATCATTTTCAAAACGTAACTTATAAAGAAAACTCAATCTCAATTAAGACTCGGTATAGATTTTGATTTTATTTCAATCTGAATTTCTAAGAAATTTATTAAGGCTTGTCTATTAAGTCCTTATCAAAGAAGACGTGTTTGAACTGTGCTTATAACGCAAGATTTATGGAACTTTTATAATAGATAATTCAGTTTTTCAACACCATCCATTTTGCTTCATGAAAACTAATAAGAAAAAAACAGGAAGTGAGACAAAAAGCACAACGAAATGTATTTTCAAAACTAAATTAAATAATTATAAATTCATAGGCACCAACAAAGAGGAGTTGAAAGTTGATATCCAACTTGTGCATTCTACCTCCCGCATTACAGGATCTTTTCCCATACTCATCTCCGACTTTGACAATACCTATCATTCGAATTAGCAAGTGAGGTTTGTGCATTTTGAAATGACCAAAAGGACAATTTCCCACCTAAGGTTTAGTGAATTGACAAACTTTTACTTGTTTAAAATCCATTGTTAGGGGTTAAGGGTAAAAATATTATTTAGCTAAAAATATTTAAAGAAACAAAAAATTTATCACATTTTCCCCCGTCCAAGTTTAAAAATCTAACAATTTCCCCACCCAAATTTGAAAAGTGACAATTTCCCCCTTAGGGCTTCAGTCCTTCCCTTTCCTTCTCTAGCAATAGTTCTCTAATTGACCTCTCATTTGTTGGCACTCCTTATGGCCTCTAAGACGAAGACACTGCCATGAAACAGCCACAAAGGCGACTAATCTAGGCAGCGTCATCGAAGATTTGTTAAGTGACAGATAGTCATGTTTTGTCCAGATTAGTCGCATGACGAATCTCGATGGGACAGGAATTATCTTGGCCAAGATCAATCATGCAACGAATCTGGATGAAGCACAATGATCCATCATGCAATGAATCTTCAATGATGTTGCCTAGATTCGTCCATTTCATGGCGGCATTTTTGTACTGGAGGCAGGAGGGAGTGTCGGCAAATGAAAGGTTCATCGGAAAAGAAAGTGGAAGGAAGAAAACTCTAGGAGGGAAATGGTCACTTTCCAAACTTTGGTGGGAGAAATTGTTAGCTTTTAAACTTGGAGGGGGGGAATGTGATAAATTTTTAGTTTTTTAATATGTTTAACTAAATAACATTTTTGTCTTTCAAACTTAACAGGTTTGAGTTTGTCATTTCACTAAACCTTGTGTGGGAAATAGTCCTTTGGCCTTTTGAAATTAATAAAGTTGTTGATTAGCTCCCAAAGATAGTTTAAGTGACAAAGAAGGTGACTGTCAGGCATGAGAAGATGGGTTCAAGTCTCACCGATAACACATTAATATCAAGCTCTTAACTTGTCTGGTACAGTGGTTCTAAGTTGGACAGTAGACACAGAGTTTCACTAGTTTGGGATAGTCAATTCAGCACTAAAGGGGTGATCCTACTCAAATAAGGTTTCATTATTAAAAAAAAAAAAGTTGTTGATTGGATATCTAAATTTACTTTAAACTTTTAGTTGATATTCTATCAAGATCTATGATTGAGGAAGGGTGTGAGAGATCTTTTTGACAATAGAGTTCAGTTTAATATTTTTGTTTTCTTTTATGCTTATAGACTTCTATCTTTAAATTTACTAATCAGAATTAATTACAACTTTATAGCAAAATTAAAATAAGAACTTACTTTTCTGATAGTAAACATAGTTTGTCATAAAATAGTATTACTTTTGGCATAACATTATATGTACAAATAATTATACTAATTGGTATATACAAACTGAATTGTCATCATATCATTGGTGATCCAATTATTTATTTATCCCTAATTTAAAATTATACAATCATATAATAATATATCAATTTATTTATTTTTGTTAATACTCACTTTTTGTGTCACATTTTTGCTGCAGCCTACAAAGCCACTGCAGATGAGAGCAGTGGATCACAATTAAATTAATTAAGTTCAATAGTGTAATTATGTGCTCTCCAAAATCAAGTATAAATCTTTTTAATTAATTTCTTCTTAAGTATGTAATGTTTATTATTTGATTGTTATATAAGCTATAATATAAATTATTTCGGACATTGTAAAAGATTATGCTAGCATTAATGAACCATACATAAGGAGTAATGATCCTAAAATTGTTTTAGGCATTTATTATTCAAATTAGAGTAAATTACATTTTCCCACCCACGGTTTGGTCCAAAAGTACATTTTCACCCTGGGATGAGATAAATAAAACTTTTCTTAGTGGTCTAGTTAGACCTGGCCACGGTCCGGTTTGGCCCGTGAACCAGACCGAAACCGGCCCGCCTAAAACCGGAACCGGAACCGACAGACCCGGAACCGGACTGAACCAGAACCGAAACCGGGGTTCTACGGTTCGGTTCCGGTTTATATAAATTGGAACCGTGAAACCGCCGGTTCACACCTGGTTTATGAACCGGCGGTTTACTGTGCTGAGCCGAAAAAATTTGAATTTTTTTTGAATTTTTTTAAAAAAGCCAACGGTTCCCTGCGCAGGGAACCGTTGGCTTGAAGGGAAAATTGCAGGGGACCAATCCCCTGCAATTTTCAGAGAAAATGGTCCCCTGCAGTTTCTCTGAATGTTATTCACCCCCCCTTATTTTTAATTTTTTTCAAAAAAGTTTTTTCCTATATATACCCCTTCAAATTCTATTATCTCAAATTTCAATCTCTCCACTCTTTCACTCAATCCTTCAAACTCTCATTCTCATTCTTTAAACTCTTAATACTCTCTCAATCTTTCAATTCAATCAAATTTTCTTAAATTTAATTAAATTCTTTCTTAATTTTTTATTAATTTCAATTTCAATTTTTTTTATACAATTCATAATTAATTATAGAATTTATTTCTATAATTAATTTTATTTATTATTTTTTTATTATCTTTTATAATTAATCATATAATTTATTTATATAATTAATTTTATTGATTGTAATTAAGTCCAAGCCTTTCTTTTAATTTTCAATTATTGTAATTAATAATTTAAAAATTAAATCAAGATCATGTATTAGAATTCACTGTTCAATATCGGTTTCGAACCGAAACCGTCGGTTCCGAACCGGGGCCATGAACCGGAACCGGCGGTTCCGAACCGTGGACGAACCGGCCTGTTACAGTTTCGGTTCAGGGTTCTTATGTTTTTGAATCGTGAACCGGCGGTTCCGAACCGAAACCGATGGTTCATGAACCGTGGCCAGGTCTAGGTCTAGTTATTATTGTATTGTGCTTGCAGTTTTGAATATCTATTTGGATACATAGATAATATATTATTATGTAATTAAAAAATTTTAAATTAAAGATTAAGTAACACTAAATCATATGATAACATAATATATGCATACCCAAGTACTCAAAATTGCATGCACATTGCATTACTCTATTGTGTTCTCTTGTGCTTTAAATGTATAGAATTACAAACAAACATGTATGGAGGAAAGATAGGTAGAGCCAAGAGAGAACTACCATTTTCACCTTTCTCAATTTCTATCTTCTTATTTCTTTTTACCAATAATTAAGTTTGTGAATTATCATCTGGTCTGAATAGTTATGGCAATAAGCGTGAGTTTTTCACCTGTTTGGTGTGGTTAATGTAAGTCTAATTAGATAAAAAAAAAAAATAGTTCTTGACTAAATGCGAAAGTGGTGATTTCGCTTAAATAAGGGTTCTCCGTTACCTCAAAATCAAGTGAAAATTTATGTGGAGTCTAATATCCTAAGTTTGACTTTATACTCTTGTAAATAAATTTTTGAACACACATTAGCACTTTCTAATATAGTCGTATTTAAGTAAGAGACCCTAACAATGAGTTGTGTAGCTAATCTCTGCAAGGTTTACCAGCTTGGTAGTTGAGCTTTGCCAAATAGGGTTCCTCCTCCTCATAAAAATGTGAGAGTTTAACATTATATTTTTACATGCAACAATTCTAATTATTTTTCCTTTTTCAATAAATAGGGATTCAAAGTGTAAACCTTATAACTCTCATGCCATATTTAGTTGTCATCCCATCTAAAAGCTTAAAATAGTGAATAACGGTTCAACATTATATTAATCCAATTTTAATCTTTAATTAAGTACTAAATAATCTATTTAGTATATGCTTAATTTGCTTGTTATCGAAGACAAATTAAAAAAGTTGATTAAGCAAAGAATAAAATAATGTTAATTGCTACTAATTTGAAAGTGCTTTTGGTATTGGCCAAATCACTATTGTCCACCCAGGTCTCAAGGAAATGACCAATTCTCATCTTTTAAATTTGAAAAAACTCAATTTTCTACCCATCTATCAAAGTAAATATTTAATTTTAACATTCAAAAGGGTATTTATGTTATTTTATCCAAACATTATAATATGAGTATAATTAACTATATCTTTGTCCCTAATGTATAAAATATTACAATAACACTCTTGCAAGATTGAATTGTGAATATTATTGTAGGGGTGTAAAAATAATTTTTAAAACTTACTAGTTCAAATGGATAATTTTCTCATAGTTTTGGAAATTATTATATCCATCCCATATATTTTGAAATTATAAATATAACTGCAATTGTTTATAATATAACATTATACTCTTAATTAGTTACATTTTTTCAGTGTTTTAGGAATGTAATTGTCTTTTTTGGAACTATATAAAGACATGGTAAAATTTTAAATTTTTTAAAAATATCCCAAAATTTTTTAATTTTCAAAACCCCTTGAAAAGTTTCACTAACACCTCTAATATTTTTAAAAAATATATTTTATCTTAAATATATGGTTATACGTTATTTATATTTTATCTATATTTGTATTGTTATAATTTTTTTTATTTTCAATTAAATTAATATAAATTTAGGTACAAATTATTTTATAAAATTTCGGGGCAATGTGTTATTTCACTTAAGAATTTTTTTAATCTTTTCATTAATTTTATAAAAAAAATTTAGCAAATTTTTTAAACTAATTTAATAGTAAACTTGGATGGGAAATAGTCATTTGGCCTTTCGTATTTGTAAGGCTTCAGCATAACTACTTTCAAGGAAGCCTAGGGATTAACATGACCTACGAATCAATCAACTTCATCACATGCTTTTGTCGATGGGTTGTTTCCTAGTTATGATCGAAATAAGAGGAAGAAATTAAATATTATTGTATGTTTACACAGAAAAATTAAATCAGAGTTTGCAAGTGGATGTCGAACTGCCCACACATTAAATTCTAACCAAATTGCCGAGTTAGAGTTTTAACTTAAGTTTCCATCCATTCAAACTGAGATAGCTCGACTCAAATTTACTATTGTACTTATTATGTCTCAAGTAAATGAGTATATAATGATTAGGGTTAGATCCGAATCGAACTAATTCAATTTTAAAAAGTAGCTTAATTTGGTTTGACACGACTTAAATTTGAGTTAAATTTGAACTAAGAGAGTTAACTCATTTTTAAAACTAAGTCAAACTCAAATTAGAATGAGTTTAGCTGAGTCCAACTTGTAAACAAAGAAATGACTCAATTCTATTTAAACTTGATTCGTGGTTTGATTCAAATTATATCTAGTAATTATCAAAATGACATTATTTTGTCAATTATTAGGTAAAATAATATTGTTTTGTCAAAGAATTATAAATTTAAACCATGAATTTGAATTATAGATTCGAACTATGAACTCGAGTTAAAATATTTTTTATTTAAACTGAATTCCAGCTACCATTATATTTAGTTGTCAAACTCAAGCATAACTCAAGTCAAATCATTTTTTATTCAAACCAAACTTGAATTAAAAAATATTTGAACTTGATTTGTTCATATCCACTCTCTCTCTCTCTCTCTCTCTCTCTCTCTCTCTCTCTCTCTCTCTCTCTCTCTCTCTCTCTATATATATATATATATATATATATATATATATATATATATATTGCGGGTAGATTTCCTGAAATTTGAAGCTAAACATGATTAATGCAAAAGCTTTATTCAATTCTACTGAGGTTTCTTTTAAAATTGAAGTAATTAGGAATTTAATTATGTCGCTTATGTCTCCATCAAGATACAATTGGCTCAAACAGCTAAATATTTTTACCCATTTAAGAAAGTTATAAACTTTGTTGCCCAAGACGGTAGATTATGGTGCAGATTGGAACTTGGCGTTTATCCATGCACAAATACTATTAACCACAAGTCAACTAGGGCGACAGGAAGGTTTGAAGGTTAAAATGGGGATAACGGCAAATTCATGGTGACCTATTACATTTTTATATTAAAGAGGTCAAATATTATTTTATTTTTTTTATTGAAATAATCGAAACTTTCACATTTTCATATTCAAAAGGCTAAACTTTTATAATTTTTTATGGAATGAACTACATTTTCAATATTTCCTATTAGAGATATTAATCACTTTACATCTAAAGTAAAATAGAACAACTATTCAATTGTATTTGTTTTATGCTTTTGATAAAAAATATTAAAAGTTTCGTTTTTTTATAAAAAAAAATCTGAAAGTTTAATCCTTTAAATAAGAAAATAAAAGAATTTAGTTTTTCCAATAAAAAAATTTAAAAATTCATTCATTTTAATAGAAAAAAACAAAGTTCAGTAGTTTCAATAGAATAAAAATAATTTGACATCTCCAAATATTATTTTCCTTTGAAATTTTATGAGTGATTAGCATTTTCCCACACACAATTTACCGTAAAGACAGTTTCCATCTACCAAATGCATATATCATTTTTTTTCACCCAAAAACTAATTATGTTAAAGGAAAATTAGCTTGGTACTATATGCATAAACTACAATGACGAAATTATCTCATATTAAGACCTCCTCTCTTCCATCTCACCTTCTCCCATTTCCTTTCACACCTTCTTCGTTTTTCCTCTCATTCGTTTTCTTAGTTGTTGCCACCACCACCACTATCTTCAACCAAGTTAAACTAACATATACCTTTGTAATACCTCTTTCTAGATACATATTCTTACACGAAATATAGATCTGAAGAGACGTGCTAACTTATACTTTATCCCCCTAACTAGTAGTGAAATTAAAAGTATGATATTCAAACTAAACCAACATGTAAGGTGAAAAAGGTGTAAACACATAAATACTAGAAATACCTCAATATAATATATAATTAAAGCCACATCATCCACAATATAAAATGTCTAAAATCCAAATACAACATCAATAGTGCATAAACAACAATATATAAGTCCAACCGTACATAACAACTATCCAAATAGTAAAAAGACCAAAATGCCCCACATCTCATGCAACATCCCAAGCTAACTCACTGGCTCTCTCGTATCCCGCTACTCAACATGTTTACCTGCAAAACCACAATAACGATCACAATGAGTAAAATATTCACTAAGTAGATGACCTCTTGACACCCTATAGACAACATAACCATAAACAATGTGTTCCAATTCCAATTCATGATGTGGTCTTCACAGATGTTACCAGTGTTCACTACAAGAACGGAAAATAAGGATAAGAAAAAAGGAATTTTTTGAATTAGTCCTACATGACCATTCAATCACATTATGTTTTTGTTTTCTCAAACAATTCTATTTCTCAATATACAGAATCTCGTAGGTTTTTGTATCTCTCACTTTGACCTATTTAATTCCAAAACAACAGGCTCTCGTTGTTATATCCCCATAAACCGTATCGCTAGTGCTCTTATTCACATTTAGGTTTGGATACCACTCGCAAGCTAAACAAGATCAAACTCTCTTTAACTTAAGTTTGACTCAGTTTTATAAATAAACTAACTCTCCTGACTCAAGCTTGACTTAAACAAATTCAAATTCAGTCAAACCACCTTGGTTTGAGTGCAACTCTACTCAAATCAAATTGTCATATTGTTAGGATTAGATAGTAAATATTGAATCATCTTATGATTTTTATTTTATTTCTAACGTATCATAATATTGATATTGTACTTAAATACTCTTTTTTTTCCTTTTTATCATCTTCAAAATGTAGCTCATATAGAAAACTCAATCTCAACTAAGACTCAGTATAGATTTTGATCTTTTTTCAATCTGAATTTCTAAGAAATTTATTAAGGCTTGTCTATTAAGTCTATATCAAAGAAGACGTGTTTGAACTGTGCTTGTAACACAAGATTAATGGAACTTTTATAATAGATAATTCAGTTTTTTCAACACCATCCATTTTGCTTTCTGAAAACTCAGAGAAAACAAAAGTGGGACAGAAAGCATTTATCGCAATGAATTGTACTTTCAAAACTCTATTAGATATGAAATTATAAATTTACAGTCACCAAAAACTCAAGGTATGTACGGTTCAATTTGTTTCGGTTTAAAAAATTTTCAAAACGAATTGAAAAAATTGTTTAACAAAATTTCAAAGCATATTTTTAAAAATTATCTAGCAACATAATTTAATATTTTAAAATTTTAGAAACACTTCAATTTTTTTCTAATTTCAAAAACTCACTAAAAATTTTTCACAAACACCTTTAATATTTTTAAAAATTAAATTTACCTCTAAATATATGATTATATATTATTTACATATTATCATATTTCACTAATAAAAATTAAATCAATATAAACAAGGGTAGAAATTTATTTAGTAAAATTTTGGAGGTGATATATTATTTAACTTAAGGGTTTTTTTTAATCTTTTCAATAATTTTATAAAAAAAATTAACCAAATTTTTAACTATCTTAATAGATAGATGGGAATTTGTCTTTTTTTTTTTTAATTTAAAGAGTAAGAATAGGCCGTTTCATTAATCTTTGGGTGGAAAAAAATCATTTGGCCTCTAATATTTGTAAAGCTTAAGCATAATTTGATTTAATTGTAAAATTATATATAAAAACATAATTAGAGGTGGATTTGAATTAAGTCAAATCAAACCTCTAATAAAGAAGGGTCAATAAGCCTTCAAATTTTCATCAAATTGTCAAGTTAGAGTTTTTGTTCAAATTCAGTTCATTCAAACAAAACCAATTCGACTCAAGTTAGAGCTTTTGACAAATACTTAAAATTTAAAAAAAAAAAAAGTCTTTCATAAGACATTAAAACTATTAAAACCCAATACATATGTATGTGTCAAATAAATATTAACAGTTTAAAAAAAATGTATTCCTTTCTTAAGATTAATTAAAGATTCTTGGTGACTACAACTCCAACAACTAATGGACTAAATTAGTTGCCTTGGCCATAAGGACCCTCTTGGAAGAAACAACCAAGGTTCAATTTTGTTGAAAACTAAAAAAGTCTCATATCAAATAAAAAAAAATAAGTGAACAATATATAAATGTAATATATCGGACTTTAATACAAACCAATTTGTATAATATGAGTTTTGATCTTCATACTTATAAGTCTAATATCCTATAGATTCAAACTGAGTTTGTTCGAATATAAGTCTAAAGATTAAATATTTTCAATTCAAGCTTTATAGGTGTTTAATCTGTAAAGCTCACAAGCTTAAAAAATTCGATATGAATTAATTAAAACAATATCGTTTTAATCAATATGTATTAAAACGACATCATTTTAATATTAAGCGAGCTCAAAACTCGATTTAAGCTTAAACTCAAGCCAAACGGGCTAAACTCGAAAACCTTTGAAAAGAGCTCCAGCTCGAAGGGGTCACTAAAACGAGTTAAACTCAAGCTTAGACAAGTTCGAACTCAGCTTAATTTGAATCTAACTTATGAACAATCTCAATAAATAGGGTTAATTTTCGTTTTTATCTAAGTCTAAAGATTAAATATTTTCAATTCAAGCTTTATAGGTGTTTAATCTGTAAAGCTCACAAGCTTAAAAAATTCGATATGAATTAATTAAAATAATATCGTTTTAATCAATATGTATTAAAACGACATCATTTTAATATTAAGCGAGCTCAAAACTCGATTTAAGCTTAAACTCAAGCCAAACGGGCTAAACTCGAAAACCTTTGAAAAGAGCTCCAGCTCGAAGGGGTCACTAAAACGAGTTAAACTCAAGCTTAGACAAGCTCGAACTCAGCTTAATTTGAATCTAACTTATGAACAATCTCAATAAATAGGGTTAATTTTCGTTTTTATCTAATATTGAAGGCATCTACTCAACCTTTTTACTGGCCAAAGGGTGTCAACAATAATACATCAATTTCACCATTTATTGGGGCGGTGGCGACCTGTGGGACATAATTCATTGTAAGGCCAAGAAAATTTATAGAAAAGGCTAATGAATTTTTTGATATGATAAATGATATTGACATGCTACTTGCCATCTAATAGTACACTTCTGGTAAGTCAATAGATTCAAATGGGTAGAAATTATGGCTTTGTAAGTCTAAACTAAAAGAATAATTATATGTGTACTCAATTTTGAGTATTAATTTGAATACTCAAATAATGTATCATCATATGATTGATTATTATTTTATTTTTAATTCAAAATCATATAATTACATGATGTTATATTATATGAGTGCCCAAATCTCATATAACTAGCTCCTTAATTGTTGTTGAGTTTCCTGTGGTGTTGTTATTCATGTTGATGGATCAAGCAAGGGGTGTAATATGGTAATATGGTAAACTCCAAACGTGGGGTGACTTTTATAGAAACAACAACCCCACACCTTAACTTGTGGATATCCTTTGCCAAGTCGGGTCTTATTAGGTTAGACTTTAAATTTGTGTTTTAGGTTAAGTCTCCATTTAATCCAACCTAATTAACTTGTCTACATCAACCTATATAGTACACAATTTTATTTTTCCAAGATTTGCGAGGAAGCAATCACAAAAGTCCAATAACTTCAATCAATCACTAATTGATTCATCCATATTTTATCAATTAATCAATCAAATACTAGTTGATAATTAAAATGACAAGATTAGGTATTCTTTTTCCACTAAGAAGCACTTCATAAAGTTGGAAAGAGATTACTAAAAGGGATTACTAGAGACAACTAATCTTGTAAGTTCATGAAAATCCAAATCTAAACCCTAACTTTTAAAAAATAATAATAATAAGCAAAAGAGTGTGTAATTTCACTTTCTTTTTTCGAAAAACTAATTCTAGATCTATTGTGGGTTTACTCACTTTTGTTTGGCCTAGCTTGGATTCACAAGTGTGGCCGACTCCCTTTCTCAATTGGATAGAATATAAAAGGTCCTCAATTGTTGGGGGAGGAAATGATTGAATGAGCCAGAAGAATAGATAATAAAAATATGAAGATATTTGGGAAGAGAAATGCGTTTATAATAAATATCAACTTAGATAATAATGACATGTTATAGTATAATTAGGTAATATTTAATTCTTAATCTAAATCAATTAATTATATAATAATCTATCATCAATAATATTCATTTGATACTTATTATAAATACAAGTAGTGTTAAATCTGAACTAAACTAACACGAGCTTGAAAGTCAACTCAACTTGATTCAATTCAGTTATAATTCGTTTAGTTCAAATATTAACGAGTTCAAGTTAAGAGTTTTGGTTTGTTTTGACACCGAACTGAACTCAAGTTAAAGAGAGTTTAACTCGGTTTGGCTTACGAGCTAAATAGATGGTTTGATTCGGTTTGAATTTAACTTATGACTCTATTCGAATTATGTTATGTAATTGCTAAACGATGTAGTATTATCAATGAGTCACAAATTCAAATAATGAATCTGAGTCACATATTTGAGTCGTGAATTTGAACCATAAATTCAAATCAAATTTGAATCGAATAATTTTTATTCAAATCAAACTTGATCCAACCTAAATGTTGATTTGATAAGTTTGAATTAAACTCAAACTAAGCAATATTTCATTTAAACTGAATTCAAACTTAATGAGATTTATATTTAATTCGATTTATATTCACCCCAAAATACACACTTGATATTTTCATGCCAACTGGTTAAAGAGGTCGAGTCTTGTCACATCGCAAGACTTTTCTCTTTTGGTCTTTTTCTTACATTTTTTTCCTTTTTAAAATAAGTTAGGTCACTTGTGTCCTTGCTTAGTCACCTTTGGAGAACGGGCAAGTGCGAGCCAAGCAGTGCAAGCTTGAATCTATATTTAATTCATTTGAGTCAGAAGTCAATATTAATTAATATAAACAAACTAATTTTATTATATTATTTAATAATTTTAAATTAAATTTAAAAAATAAATAAATTACTTAATCACATGTCAATTTGTTAATATTAACTAGTACCTACCACTTGTACATTTACTTTTATTTTAAGAAAAATATCAACAAAATTTCAAAGGTAGGAAAATTGTCACATCATTAATTTTATTTATTCATATAAATTGACAAAATAATATATTATTAAATAATTTTAAAATCAACAATTATATTAAATAAATAATATACAAATACATAAATTTATATAAATAAATTAATAAAATTTATTTATATATATAATTTTATTCGTGAGACAATTACAAAGTACGAAACAAATGGTCATCACTCACTTAAATATAAGCCAAAAATTAAAAAGACATAATCATTTCTGCTTCCAGTCCGGTGATGCAATCATGAATAAACTAACCGTCCGATGATTCTAATAAAGAAAAACCAAAGCACTGACTTTCTGTTTCTCGTCACATCAAAGTTCTACAACGGAGAAAAAATATAAAGGAAAGTTTTCAACAACCTCATCGTTGAAATAGATACTTCCATATGGCCAATCATTTCATAAAGATACCCACTGTGAATTTTGATGGATTAGAGGCAAGCACTTGAAATTAAAAGTTGTTGCTGCTTTCATCTGTCTCACCAACAATCAACCATCAACCATCAATGTAATTTTTTCACAAGTTGGTACGACCTGACGATAGCATGTTGAAACATTGAGCTTTACCTCAACTACCAAATGTGTAATTCTATTCATATATATATATAAATGTTTCATTGGTTTAATAACATGTTTACTTCTATCACATTTTAGATAGTATGTCCAACCATGTTGATAGAACAAAAATGAGTGACCTCATGTGAATTGAACCATCTTTTTGAAAGGTTAAAGTAACCATATTGGATACGTAAAATTACAAATTTAGTTATTAGTTTCACAATTACTGAATTAGATAAGTTAAGAATTTATATTGATAAACTAGGAGTTGACATGTTTTATACATTGAATCTCCTGTTTTGCCACTCAAATTACCTTTGGAGACTAAATGCAGCAATGTTGCTGACTTTATTTCTTCGGAGAGAATTTGGGTCTATTCCTGCCTTCTAAGCTGCAATAACACCTACAGCTTCCAAATGGTTTAGAGCCTTGACCATTTTTTTTTTTTTTAAATAATGAATGGTTGCAACTCATATTGACGCAATCACAATTTCCAATCAAGCGTATTGTTAAAAGATGACAGCCAATAAATAGTTTTTTCTTTTCTCTGTTCTTTTGTTTCATTCATTCAATTTCTGAGAAAGTGAATTTATAATTGCCCACTGCAATACAGATTACTCTTAACTGTGATTAAACGGAACTATTCTCAAAAATAAATTTTTTATTTGAGGAGAAAAATGTATGGATATGTTAATGTCTTTGAATGTGCACCATCAATAGGAAGCACCATAAATTTGTTATTTGTTATTTTCTTTTTCTGGTTGCAAACCATCTCCTCCACAACCATCAATAGGAAGGACAAGACTATCCATATCAAGTGCTAATATGCAACTCTTCTCCAGGGATTCAGAGCTCTTGGCCAAGTAGCCCAGCTAGTGAACATGGCAAAAAAGTATATCCTATCTGTATAAAAGAATTCAAACTGAAATAAATATCATATAAGAGACTAGCCCTGCTCATGCATGGATACTCCAACGTAATAGAAAGAAGCAAGATTATGCTGGCAAATGTTTACACTCAGGTGGAGATTACACGGTAGGAAGTACTGTAATGAGTTTGCAAACCTCCTCAGCAGTTGATTTAGGGCAAAGGAATTGAGTTAATGGAAGAGGTGGTAAAGCAGCAGCATGCACACAAGGGATCTGAAATTCCTTCACTACTAGATGTCTCATAACAGCCTCCTCTCCGGCCAATAAATCTATTCCCTGCAAAACATAAATATAAGGTGAAATAATATAAACTTCATGGTTCATACAGTCTAACAACACAACACAACACCTTGTTCATATAGAAGCATCACAATTATTCAGCTTAATACTGTCTTGAAAGTGTAAGATATGGGTAAATTGATAGCTAGATGAATCCCTTAAAACCTCATGCGTTTTCAAGACTAGCCAGTTAACGTCTTCCCATTGTTTGTCTCACATTGGTTCCCTTAATTAATGCAATGCTTTATTCAGTTCTATCGAGGTTTCTTGGGTTTAGAATTGAAGTAATTAAGAATTTAATTATGTTGCTTGTCTCAATCAAGATACAACTGACTCAACCCACTTAAGAAAGTCCTAATTAACTTTGTTGCCCAGTAGTATAGATTATGGTGCAAATTAGAATTTGGCATCTATCCATGCAAAAATACTATTAACCACCAGTCAACTACGGTGACAGGAGGGTTTGAAATTTAAAAATTGGGATAACAGCAAATTCATGGTGAACTATTACATTTTTATATTAAAACGGTCAATTTTTTTTTTTTTTTGGTTTTATTGAAACAATTGAAACTTTCACATTTTCATATGAAAAAGATTAAACTTTTATAATTTGTTTACACTCTCTGTATTTTCTGTTGAAGGTATTAGTCACCTTATAGCCAAAGTAAAACAGAACAATTATTCAATTGTATTTGTTCTATACTTTCAATAAAAAAATACTAGAAGTTTCATTCCTTTTATAGTAAAAATCTGGAAGTTTTATTCTTTAAGTAGGAAAATATGAGAGTTTGATCTTAACAATAGAAAATTTTGAGAATTTAGTCACTTTAATAAAAAAAACAAAGGTTCATACTTTCAATAGAATAAAAATAGTTCGACACCTCCAAATGTTATTTTTTCCTAAAATTTTGAGTGATTAGCATTTTCCCACCCATAATTAACCACAAAAGCTAATTATGTTAAAGGAAAATTAGCTTGTTACTATATGCATAAATACAATTACCAAATTATCTCATATTAAAACCTCTCCTCTTCGTTCTCACCTTCTCCCTTCTCCCATTTCCTTTCACGCCTTCTTCCTTTTTTGTCTACTCCATTTCATAGTTGTTGCCACCACCACCACCATCTCCAACCAAGTTAAACCAAGTTATACGTTTATAACACTTCTCTCCAAATACATACATTTATACAAAATGTAGACCTAAAGAAATGTGTTAACTTATAATTTATCTTCCAAACTAGCAGTAGAATTACAAGCATGATATTCAAATTGAACCAACATGCAGTGTGCAAAAGGTGTAAACACATAAATCTAGAAATACCTCAATATAATAAATATTTAAAGCCACTTTATCCACAATATAAAGTGTCTGAAATCCAAATACAACACCAATAATGTATAAACAATGATACATAAGTCCAATAAGTACACAATAACTATCCAAATAGTAAAAGACCAAAAAGCCCCATGCCTCATGCAACATCCCGAGCTAACCCACTAGCTCCCCTGTCGCTCACTGCTCAACATATGTCTACCTACAAAACCATAATAAGGAACACGATGAATAAAAATGCTCAGTAAGTAGGTGAAATCCCGATATCCTACACACAACTTAACTCATAAACATGTGTTCCAATTCCAATTCATGATGTGGTCTTCTCGGATGTGAAGGGTGTTCGCCAAAAGAATGAAGAATAAAAATGAGAAGAAATGAACTTTTCTAAATTAATCATGAATAACCTTTCTCTCGCATCCTATTTTTGTTTCTTACATAATTCTATCTCTCAATATACAATGAATCTCGTAGGTTTTTTGATCTCTTGCTTTGACCTCTTTAATTCCAAATCGACAGGCTCTATCGTTATTATATCCTTTGAAACCATATCAGTAGTGCTATTGCTCACATTTAAGCCTACATATGAATTGAAGTTGAGCTCAAACACCTTTTGGATTAAGTTTCACTCAAATAAAAATTATGGTGGTTTGAGTTTGATTCGAGTTTTTCAAATCAAAGTTAATGTTAGCTTAAGTTTGACTCAAGATTATTGAGTCAAAGTTAAGGCTAACTCAAGTTTGAAGTTCAAAACTTGGCTCACGTTTATGAGTTAAATTTACAACTCATTGATAGAAACGATGTCGTTCTACTAATACTAAATAAAACAACATTGTTTTCATAATATCTTAAAATCATTTGAATCGAATCACTAATCAAGCTCAAACTAATTCAAGTAATACACCAGACTTGCAAGCTAACTAGATCGAACTCTCTCCAATTTGAATTTGGCTCGATTTCCGAAATGAACTTACTCTCTTGGCTTAAGCTCGACTTAAACAAATTTGAACCAACTCAAACCACCTTAGTTTAGGTTCAACTCTACTCACATCAAATTGTCATATTGTTAGGTTTAGATAATAAATGTTGAATCATCTTATGATTTATATTTTATTTCTAACATATCATAATATTGATATTGTACTTAAATACATTTTTTTTTCCTTTTTAACGTAGCTTATATAGATAACTCAATCTCAATTATGACTCAGTATAGATTTTGATTATTTTTCAATCTGAATTTCTAAGAAATTTATTAAGGCTTGTCTATTAAGTCCTTATCAAAGAAGACGTGTTTGAACTGTGCTTATAACACAAGATTTATGGAAAAAGATAATTCAGTTTTTCCAACACCATCCATTTTGCTTTCTGAAAACTAAGAAAAACAAAAGTGGGACAGAAAGCATTTATTGCAACGAAATGTATTTTCAAAACTCTATTAGATATGAAATTACATATTTATGGTCACCAAAAACTAAAGGTATGGACGATTCGATTTGTTTTGGTTTAGAAAAATTTTCAACAAGAATTGAAAAAAGGGTTTAGCAAAATTTTAAACCAAACCAAACTATTAAAAGTAAGCATTTGGAAATGTAATTATCACGTTTTAAATTTCTAGGGACATAATTAAATTTTAAAAATTTTAGAAACAGCCCAAATTTTTTTGAATTTCAAAAACTCACTAAAAATTTTTCACAAACACCTTAAATATTTTTAAAAAATAAATTCACCTCCAAATATACCATTATGTATTATTGACACATTATCATATTTGCACTACTAAAAATTAAATTAATGTAAATAAGGGTAGAAATTTATTTAATAAAATTTGGGAGGTGATGTGTTATTTAACTTAAGAGTTTTTTAATCATTTTAATAATTTTATAAAAAAATTAACAAAATTTTTAATTATTTTAATAGATAGATGAGAATTTTATTTTTTTCAAATTTAAGAAGTAAAAATATATCGTTTCATTAATATTTGGGTGGGAAATTATCATGTGGCCTCTAGTATTTGTAAAGCTCAAGCATAATTCAATTTAATTGAAAAACTATATATCAACACATAAATAAGGGTGGATTTAAATTAAGTCAAATCAAACCTCTAATAAAGAATCCTCAATGAACTCTCAATTCTCCACGAATTGTCAAGTTAAGGCTTTTGTTCAAATTCAATTCATTCAAATTGAATAAGCTCAACTCAAAATTACTGTTATATTTTTAGTTGTATTGAGGTTTCTGGTGTTTAGAATTCAAAGTAATTAGGAATTTAATTTTGTTGCTTATGTCTCCATGGAGATACAACTGACTCAAACGGATTAAATTTTTTAAACCCATTTGAGGAAGTTATAATTGATTTTGTTGCCTAAGCCAAGCGTATAAATTATGGTGCAAATTGGACTTTGGCGTCTATTCATGCAAAAATACTGTTAACCACAAGTCAACTGCGGAAACGGGAAGATTTGAAAGTTAGAAATTGGGATAACAGCACATCATCGCATTGAACTATCACATTAATGCGGAAAGTTTGATTCATTTAAAAAAAAAAATTGAAATTTTAATTCTTTTGATAAGAAAAATTGAGAGTTTAGTTCATTTTAATCTAAACTCGAGCTCGGTTCAATTTCAATTAATCTAAAACTCAAGTTTGCCTCGAAGATATTCAAGTTGGCTCATTTGAGAGGAATCAAGCTGAAATTCTGTTCGAATTCGAGCTTAAACCGATCTTTAAGCTCTGCTCAGTATTGTAACCAAAGTCAAATGACTAACACAATATTATTTTAACGCGTATTAGACAAAATAACGTTGTTTAGTTAAATCGTATTGAAATTTTTTAGTTTTGCTAATCGAACATCTCTAAAACTTAAGCTCAAGTTTAAAAATATTTAACTTTCAAGCTCAAGCTCAAGCTCGCTTGAGCCAAACCTATTTTGGCTTTGTTCGAGTTAAACTCGAGTTCGAATAAGCTTAGTTCAAATATACCCGTAAGAAAGTATAAAAATTAAATCCCTTCAATTTTTTTTTTTAATAACGTTTTCACAATAGAAAAAAAATGATAGTTCAGCAACTCTAGATATTGTTATTTCTTAAAATTTTATAATTGATTAGCATTTTCTTACCCACAATTTAGCCTAAAAACACTTTCTCATTTATCAAATGCATAAGATATATATATTATATATATAAGGAAAATTAAATTAATTACCCATTTTGTCTCTTATTAAGCAAAAATGCCCACTTTTCAAACTTTCAAGCAAAATGACCTAAGTATTTTTTAAAATGCCAAAAGTACCATTCACCACATCTATATAAACCTATTCACTCTCACTCTCATTACATACATTTCTCATATTATTCAAACACTCACTCTCACTCTCATTTTTACTCAATATCAATTACTATGGGTTCGTTCAGAAGGAAAAAAATTCATCTGTCATGTAAAAAGAGTATTTGAATATTTGATAATAATTTAGAGGTTAAATAAAATTTCAAAAAAATATGAGGGCATTTTGATATTACACAATGTATGAAGGATTTAAATAAAATGTTAAGAATAGATAGATATATTTCGATACAAGACAACATATGAGGTGTTAAATGAAATGTTAAATAATTATATGGGGTTAAATGAAATATTAGAAATTTATGGGGGTATATTAATATTAAAAATTGTAAGAAGGTTTTAAATGAAATGTTAAGAATAGATAGATACATTTTAATATAAGACGATATATAAGAATATTAAATAAAATGTTAGATAATTATATAGGGTTAAATAAAATCTTAGAAAAATATAGGGGGTATTTTGATATTAAACATTATAAGATGGTTTTAAATGATATGTTAAGAGTAGATAGATGCATTTTCGTACAAGACAATATAAGAGGGTGTTATATGAAATGTTAAATAATTATAGGAGCTTAATTGAAATGTTGAGAAAATATGGGGGTTTTTTAATATTAAACATTTTAAGATAGTTTTAACTGACATGTTAAGAGTAGATGAATGTATTTCGAGACAAGATAATATATGAGAGTATTAAATAAAATACTAGATAATTATAGAGGGTTAAATGAAATATTATAAAGATATGGGGTATATTTTGATAGTAAACATTGTAAGATGGTTTTAAATGACATGTTAGAAGTAGATAGATGTACTTCAAGACAAGACAACATATAAGGGTGTTAAATAAAATGTTAGATAATTATAAAAGTTAAATAAAATGTTAAAAAAATATGGGGATATTTTGGTATTAAACATTGTAAGAAGGTTTTAAATGAAATGTTAGAATAGATAAATGCATTTTGATACAAAAAAAATATAAGGGTGTTAAATGAAATGTTAGATAATTATAGAGGGTTAAATAAAATGTTAGAAAAATATAGAAGTATTTTGATATTAAACATTGTAAGACGGTTTTAAATGGTATGTTAAAAGTAAATAAATATATTTTCATACAAGACAACATATGAGAGTGTTATATGAAATGTTAGATAATTATAGGGGGTTACTTAAAATATTAGAAAAATATGGATTCAATGTGATGATAACATAATGAAGTATGCTAGAGATTGTAAACAATTAATTAAAATTCCCTCCTGAACAATATTTGAGGGATTTATTCAACTTTTGAATAAGCATTGCGGTCTTGATCTAGTCAGAAACTATCTTCAACTATTTAGAAAACCAAGAAAAATTGAGTTTGATTGTCCTGTATAGATCTAAAATAATGAAGATGTCCAAGGTCTTATTGACTTGTCTCAATACTTTAAGGAATATATTCTTGTTTTTGTTACATGTACCCTGATCGAAAGGCAAAAAGAAGAAAAAGAAAAAAAATTGGTGAAGTGAAAAAAGTATCTAATTTGAAAGACTTGATTGATTGCAGTAACGATGCATTCTATATTGCAAATGAATAGGCTCGTGGAGTGAAAGATAGGGTTCTCGAATGGATTAACTTTGAGGGAAACGAGATGATTGATACTTCTTTTGATGAGGCAAAGTCCGAGGATATGTCACCTACGACTGGGGGTAAAAATAGTTTACAACTTGAAGATCCTATTATGGGTAGCAGAAATTATTCAAGACCATTTTTTGACAATGTCTCCACTGGTCCATTTAAGTGGTTTTTCGATTTTCCTCCACAACCTTCAACATCATCAAGTGGTACAAGATCGATCCGAGAGGAGAATACTGTAAAGCTTAGTGATATTTTTCATAACAAACAATACTTGAAAGATGTTATGGACTAATTTGCCCTAGAGAAAGGATTTCGATATAGGGTACATAAGTCTGACACGGGCGATAGAAGATTAGGTGTTATGATGCCAAATGCCACTAGTATCTAAAGGTAACCAAAGCCAAATCCAATAAAGTCTTCTGAATCGATAAAATCAGCCCAACCCACACATGTTCAATTGAGAAGCTAGGGCTCGACCTTTAGGTCAATTAATAAGATCAAATTTATGTTAATTGATCGAATTTATCGACCTAAAGAGATAATAGTCGACATCATTAACAAGTACAAAATTGACATTTCATATTCACAAGTTTGGCGGGTGAGAAATTGAGCTTTAAATTCACTGAGGGGCTCACCGAAAGAAACATTTATGCTCTTACTTGATTATTGTAATAATTTAAAATATGTTAATCTAGAAACCGTGACCGCTATAGAAACAGACAATGAACATCAATTTAAGTATTTTTTCATGGCATTGGGATGTTTCATCTATGTATTTAAACAATACATTCGACCTGTTATTTGCATTGATGTTGTTTTCCTTAAAAGTCAATATCTCGGTTATTTATTCCGTGCGGTGGGCCTAGATGGTAATAACCAGATATACCTAATTGCTTTCAGTGTTGGTAAAAAAGAAGATTATGATATATGGTGTTGGTTTCTAAGAAAGGTTAAAGAATGCATCAATGAAATCTTAGAGTTGACAATAATCTCAAATCGACATCATGTTATATATTCTACAATAACTGAAGTCTTTCCAAATGTCTACCATAGGTGTTGTTGTCATCACCTTTTGTGTAACATGTGATCAAAGTACAAACGCGACTCAAAGGTAACGTGTTTACACATGTATAAAATTTTTATTCCGTTTAACATTTTATAAATTTTGATAATGAAGTTTTCATATTATTTATAAATTTGTAGGTTGTGTGTTCATATTAGAAAGACAAAAAATCATACACAGAAATAGATTTTAAGGTTATGATGAGATCTCTTGATGTGATGAATCCTTAAGTTAGGGCTTACCTACGTGAGGTGGGATTTCAGTGATAGGGCAAAGCATATTTTCTAAGGCATCGGTATAACAACTAATATTGTAAAGTCATTTAATGCCCTTGTCAGACATGCATAGGGTTTGCCTATCACAATGTTCATCAAGTTTATTCGAGGCACATTATAACGATGGTTTCACGAGAGGAAAAACTATACAAGTACATACCTAATTATTAATAATTATCTATTTGAGCATGTCTTTCTTCCCTTATGCTTTTTATTAACAAAAATGTTCTTACTTTTTCCAAATTACAGATGAATACCCCAACTATGTTACCCCATGGATGAAGGAGAAGCTCAGTCATCTTGTGTTGAAGTCTGCGTGCCTAGAAATTCAACCAATTACAACTCTTCAGTTTCAAGTTTTTGGTTTTGGTGGATACATGGGCATTATAAACTTTAATGAAATGTCTTATACATGAAGAAAGTTTCAACTTTCAAGTATTCCATGCAAACATGTCATTGCTATTAAGGCTGGATTCAAATTAAGCTTGAGTTCAGCTCAAACAAGCCCAAAAAGGGCTAACCACCAATGAGCTAAAATTGTTTGTCATGCTCTCAAGATAATAATTTTGATACAAAATGACATCATTTTGACCAATATATATTAAACAACATCATTTTAATAACAAGTTAGTTAAAGCTCAAGCTCGAATCGAGCTCCAGTTGAGCTCAAGCTTATTTGTAGTGATTCAATGAGCTTAAGTTCAAGCGCAAGCTTGAGCTCTATTACTACAAATCAAACAAAGCTTGAGCTTGGCTTGGCTCGAATCCAGCTCTAGTTGTTGTTGCAAGACACATAAGGCTTACAAAAGTCAAGGCATGGGTTCACCTATTCTTCACCATCAAGTTCTACTATGCAATGTATGTAAAACATGTCAACCCACTCAGAAACCAATTAGAATGGTTGCATGCCCCTGAAAAAAGAGTTATTCTACCCCACATTCTTGATTGTTGTTGACTGGGTCGCACTTCAAACAAAAATCGACGTCCTTCATGAGGGGAGATTGTTACACCCAAGATATGTAGTCAGTGTAGGCAACCAGGACATGTATGAACATAATGTAAAAGCCTAGTATCGGTTCCGAGCTCCATCCTATAGGGTTCATCCAGAAAAGGTAAAGGAACGAGATCTTGACAACCTTATATTTAGTTTTATTAATTATATGATTTATGTCTTTGTTCAAATGATATGTAACCGATGTATTTTTATTAATACTTCAGTTGAGTAATTGTGTTTATATATGATGTAATAAATTTAGTGTGAATAATTTTTTAATTACATAGTTGTTATAATGAGCATTATTTATGTAATTATTAAAATGAACATTTTGTGGTTTGATTAATGTATGATTTACTTATATTTTACTTGTGTTTAAGGAGTGGTGGTGGAGTTCCAAGGTTGATGATATGATAGTTTAGGGTATTATAAATACTTGTGTATGAAGCTTGGATGCATTGGAATGGCATTTGAGGCCTAATTTGTAAAAATTATAAAGTAATGAAATTTCAAGTGAATATTTAAATCATGTTATTAAACATCAACTATATACGAAAGATAACTTGTAGCATAATACGTTAACTTATAAAAATCATGCAATTTATTGATTCAATAGAATTTCTAAACTAATAATATGATCAAGCCCATGCAAATAACTAAAAGTATCTTTCTAAAATTATATCTTGATTTTTTATTTTATATAATTTATCAATCCGCTTGAAAATTCAAATGAAATAACGTTATATAAATAATTTTCATATGTAATAATGATGATTATTGTTGAGATATTTTTAGTATTTCACTATTAACATTTTTTCATCAAAATTTTTAATTAATACCATAATTTAAAGTTAATAACCTCACAATACTCTCTTATAATTGTTTTCATGAGAAAATTATTTAAAAAATGAAATCTAATGCATAATCATATATAATGTAAACAATGTATATCATACACATAACCATATACAATAAATATATACTTAACAACTCTGAAATCAGTAAAATAAACAATAATAAAAACAAATATGTATCTGTGATCTACTTGATACAGTAAAAATATAATTGCAAGATTAAACGCCGACGTATAGAGGTAGACAACTCTCGAGAAAAATCCAAGCTCCATGACAATGTCATACACTTTATGAAGTGTAACATAAAAATGCCACAATCACTAGAACCCTCGCCCTACTAGGGGACACCGTTTAGTCGACATAATATTAGATGATCAACTCATGGTGTACACCCAAAAGTCATCCAAAAACTCGTCACCTCTAATAATGCCAGTATAAATGTCATGTATGATTGCATTCGTCGTACGAGCCCTACATAATTGACCAACCACAAAAATCTATAACTTTACCTATCCAATGTACATAGTGGAAGTTTATAAGGATGAAACCTATAAACATTGAGAAATTATAATGGATACACATGTTGTATATAAGTTAATTCAAAGTAAATTATAATGGAAACACTATTATACTATACTCTATCGACCTCCCCTCATGGTTCGCAAAACAAATCAAGGGTAAAATCTACCTTAACCATCTTCGTGAAAAGCTTGGGAAACCCATACTCCTCTGTTGGCGTGGCAGTCTAATTATCGAATGTCATCCCGATGTGTTTCATGAAGAAGGTGTGGGTCGTCATCCAACTCTATGGAATAATGACCTGCTGCTCGTGTTGGTGCTAATGTAATATCGCCAAAAAAGAATTTGCATGCTAAAATAGTTATAAGAAATTTGAATTGTATTAGTTTCTGACAAATATATAAAACATTTAACCAAATTCAATAGATATAGCAACTTACATCCTCAGTCAACCACTCACGTAGCTTGACAACAATTCTCCAAAAAGTGTCTGTAAACTTAGCTCCAATGAAATAAACCTCATGCTAATTAGATGTTGCAGCTCCGATGTACCACATGAGGAAAGATTCCTCATGCTCTGTTAGATGATGGAATGGTCTGAATTTGTTGTTTTGCCCTTAATTTGATTGAATTTGTATACGAGGTGTGAACAAGCAGACCCTTTTAGATAACTTGACAGTGTGTAATATGCATCATCTGAAAAATAACATAAAACTGTTAATTCAATATTTAATTTTAAGTAACAATTATGATTTAATTGATTAATGTTACCTTATCGATGTATGTCAGAGGAGGTTTCATAAGACAATCTTCTATTGTTGTCAACTCAACCATTCGTACCCTCTCGATGGACTGTAAAATTAATCTTATATTATCAATGATCAATATATATGAATATATACAAATTATAATAGATATACCTCATCTTGGTTTCCATGTGAAACATCCTCCAGCAGGTCGTCCCTATGTGAACTAATTTCCATTATCCTTTTATTGGAGTTGGGGATATCAGCAAGTAACCACAACCACTCATCTTGAAAAGAAGAAAAAACATTTTAAATATGCATAATAATATTAATAACAAATTGATCAATGATATTTCATAAAAAAAATACACTACCTCTATAATCGGGGAAGGTGTACAAGGAGAACTCTAAACCAATAATGTCTCACAGCTAACACCCTATATGAATAAGAAGAACAAGTTAATAAATGACATTTCATATAAAATATAATAATAATAATAATTTTCAAAGCTCCAATGGAGAGGAGATGAAACAACTGAAGGACCAACCAAAAAACCCTCATGACCAGGACCCTATACGAATATATAAAACAAATTAATCAATAACCATTAAAAAAAATATAGCAACAACGATAAATGAGAAACCTTAGATAGGAGAGGTGATGTAACAAAAGGGCTAATCGAGACCCCCTCATAGCCACTACCTTGTACGAATAATAATAACAACTTGATCAGTGACATTTCATATAAAATATAGTAACAACATTTCATATTAAATATCTCCAAGAAATTAAATACAAACCTCATATGGGTGAGGAGAAGGAATTGAAAGGTTAATGGGTGAGGTCGTCCTGACACCATCGTGCGTACGCTGTACGAAGTTAATATAGATGTTAGAGAAACAATAAATACAATTTTTATAAAAATAAATGAGATGTGACTTTGTAACCTGATCGATTAGAGCTAGGCATGTACACATGACAATTGTCTAAACAAGTCAAATGATCCTTTAATCGAGACATTTGAGAAAACACCTCATCTCATAAATAAGAAATCTCACATAATGTCATAGTGCCCTATGGGCCAAAGTAGCATCTACTAGGGATAAAATGGGTGATGCAATCAGGGGACACTCTATGTGGCGGGATGGCTAACATGGTCTTAACCCCTAGGAAGGTGTGTGGTCTCAATGGCTGGGGTCTCTATAACAAAGGGATTGATAGTATGGTTTTAAACCTCAAAAAGGTGTGTGGTCTCGATGGTTAGGGTCTCAACAATAGGGGGACATATAAAATGCTCCGTAATATAATACTGAATAGGTTTTTCAAGTGTCTCAGGACTACTAGTTAGTATATCAACATATGGCATCATCAAAGATACTCTATCTCTTATTGAAAAGATGTTGAAGAGGATGAGGAGGAATGCAGATTCGAAATACCCGTGTACAGAATAATGTTCGCATATCATGGTTTAGCCTCCTCAATCGATGATGGATGGAGCAAGAAAGTGATATCATCCCATTGATTTAGATATATAATTCAACATATTTGTAATTATCAAAGTATCAATTAACTAATTAATTAACAATTACATACCTTATCACTGGTAAAAATAGTGTCCATATGACCCTAACCAAGCATATCTCACATATGCCACTTGAAAATCCATGGAGATGCATGGACATCAACTAAAGCCACCCAATTATACAAGGTGTCCATCATCTCATATATCCAATATTGCAATATAACTATTAATGGTTTAATTAAATTAATTTGTGTTCTTGCCAATTAATATAGATAATCAAGAAATATACACATACCTGGAATGCAATGGGAAATCCATATATGTCATATTTTACGCATGTTGAGCATTTGGTTAGAGTAAACTCTATCACTCGCCTAGGACATTGACTCATACATCATCTGTCACACTGGAACAACCTAGGGATAGGAATTAAACTCATCCAAGTGATCAACCAACTAGAGGTACTCTATAGATACCTTCTTTTGTCGATCATTCTCCAGCAACATCATATGTAGATAATACAACAAGACCATTTTGATGGTGTCGATATCGTCACCCCCTATGGCCTAGCCAAGAAAACACATTCAATATTATGATACTACACTTTTTAACATCCCTGAAAGTAGGTATCTCTAATCTTATGTCTGGATCCGTATGAAATACATGATGAAAGTATAGTGATCTAGCTGAATGATAGCCCTATCATCAAAACAAACTCGAATGGGTTGAATCTCATGTCAATCCCATTAACCCTAAACCAAAACTAATCTTTATCTAAGCTTTGATATAGTTGTCATAGCAAAAATGAGTGCACTAATACTCTAAAGAACTTGATATCTAGTAATCGAAGGAGATGCACATCTTCTCGAGCAATCACAACTGCACCAATCTCAGTATTGACCTAATCTTCGACATGACGGCGTGTTGGACACAATATATAACCTCTGCTCGGAAGTGTCGTGACTCATCCAGAATTCATAACTTGCCATTGTCACATTTTCTTTTATAAGAAGTATCTTGTAAAAAAATTTGAAAGTTTATAAAAATTTCATGAAAAACATATATATAAACAGATATAGAAATGACAAATATAGAAAAAAATTAACCTAAAATTCGAAAACATGTTAGAATACCTTAGAAAGATGAAAACTGAAAAAATGAAAAAACAGAACTGAAATTTGAAATCTACACTCCAAAATAACCTAGAATGTCAAAAACCAAAAAATCACTCGAAAATATGAAAAGTATAAGTCGAAAATAAAATACGACCCTGAATTGCTAAAACTAATCATTGAAATACCATGAAATGAAAAAAATTGAAAAATCAAACTAAAATTCGAAAAGCACATATCGAAATATCCAAGAATAACAACAATCGAAAAACTGAAATAAAATCTAAAAACTAAATGTCCAAAAACTTAGAAATGAAAAATATTGAAAAAACGAAACTAAAATTTGAACTCTATACATTGAAATACCCAAGAATGTCAAAAACCAAAAAATCAAATCTGAAAAATACGAATCAAAACATTTCAAAATACAGCAATCAAAAAACTGAACCAAAATTTTAAAACTACATCTCCAAAAACTTACAAATGACAAATATTAAAAAAAACAAAACTGAAATTTGAAATCTACATGTTGAAATACCCTAGAATGTCAAAAACAAGAAAATCGCTTGAAAATCTGAAAAGTATGAGTTGAAAAATCCCAGATTAACAATAATAAAAAAACTAAACTAAAATTTTAAAACTACATGTCTAAAAACCTAAAAATGACAAATATCGGAAAACAGAATTGAAATTCAAAACTATATGTTAAAATATCCTAGAATATAGAAAACTGAAAAATCACTCAAAAATTCAAAACTAACAAGTGAAAATATCCTAGATTGACCAAAAAAAACTGAATTTCAAAAAGTACCTGAATTTCAAAAATTAAACGTTGAAATACTCAAAAATGACAAAAACTAAAAAATCCATCTAAAATTCAAAAAGTACATATGAAAATACACTCGAATGACAACAATAAAAAAATTAGATGAAAATTTGAAAACTGCATGTCCAAGAACCTTAAAATGACAAAAATCAAATAAACAGAATTGAAACTCAAATTTTGCATGTTCAAATGCCTTAGAATGTCAAAAATAAAACAATTGCTCAGAAATCTCAAAATACGAGTTGAAATATCCTAAAATAACTAAAATAAAAAAACAGATTTGAATTTTGAAAACTAAATGTTGAAATAGTCCAGAAACGAAAAAACTAAAATATCAAACTGAAATTAGGAAATTACATAAGAAAACGGCCCTAAAAAGCACAAAAATAATGAAACAAAGATGAAATTCAAAAATGGCATATCCAAGAACCCTAAATCAAGAAAAACAGACATGAAATTTGAAAACTAAACGTTGAATTAACTTATTATGACAGAAACCGAAACATCGATCTAAAATTCGATAATGACATCGTAAAACGAGCCTAAAAAGCACAAAAATAAAGAAACGAACATCAAATTTGAAAACTACATATAAAAAAACCTTATAATAGAAAAAACGAATATGAAATACGAAAACTATAAGTTGAAAAACTCTAAGTGTGAAAACTATCAATTTACCCCCTTATGAATTTTCTACTCTCACACATGTCCTATAATTTTCCTTTGCCTCCTTATCAATTTTCTAATCTTCTACAAGTCCTATAATTTCTAAAAAGTCAATTTCCCTCCAACCCCTCGGATTCCCCATGTTTCACAGATCACCCCCCAGGTTAATGTAAAATTTTTCACTTGCTCCCTTTGATTTCCCCTGCCTCTCCTAGGCCTTAATATTTTGAAAAAATGAAATTTCCCCCCATCCCACTGGCCATCGTTCCATGCCATAGGAGATTTAATTCAATCCAGGGGATTCGGGGGTCCCTCGAGACAGATCTCCTACCAATCTAACACATTTTCCAACCAAAAATGGTCATTTCAGCCTTCAATTTCAATACAAATCAAATCTACACATCCTATAACACAATAACCCTCAAAAATTTCAACTAAAACAACCAAAAATCAAGACATTTTATGCATTGTTCAAAATCAGAACCCTAAACATTCAATGCCCAAAACTTTATCAAATTGCAATAATCCTAACCATAATTGATTCAAACAAGATTATGGATGATGTATTAACCTTCTTTGTCAATTTTTGTATTTGGAAAACATGAAAAGTCAATAGAAACCGTGGAAGACCCATGATTTTCTTTAGATTACAATAGTGTACTGGGGGAAATTTGGGAAGGAATATGTAAAATTCTTGCTTTATGTATAAGGGCATTTTGGTCATTGCATAAAAATAGGCCATTTTTACTTAATCCTAAGGTTTTTGGCAATTTTCCTTAAACCCCTCTTGTTTTAGGCAATTACATTAATTTCCCTATATGTAATTCACTAACAATTGGTATAAATATGAATAAAAACATTAATATGTTATTATGTAATTAAATGATTTTGAATTAGAATTAAAGTAACATATAATTACATGATAACACAACAATATGTATACTTATATTTATAATTATTATAAATACATATAGTATTACACCTATGTGACAGATAAAATATAAAAAAAGTTCTTTCATAAGACGTCAAAGCTATGACAACCCAATACATACATGTCTAATAAATGTTATTAGTTTAAAAAAAAAAATGTTTCCTTACCTAAGATTAAATAAGATTATTGGTGACTACAACTCAAACAACTAACGGACTAAATTAGTTGGCCTTGACCATAAGGACCTCTTGGAAGGAACAACTAAAGTTAGATTCGAATTGAGTTTGTTCAAGTTCGAGTTTGAGTCTGAAGATTCAATAATTTCAATTTTAAACTTTAGAGTGTTTGACTCGTAAAGTTTGTGAGTTTAAAAAATTCGATACAAATTGACTAAAATGGCGTCGCTTTAATAAATACATATTAAAACGATATCATTTTAATATCGAGTCAAACTCGAGTTCAACTCCTCTCAAATGAACTGAATTCAAACATCTTTTAAACGAGCTCGAGCTTGGCTCCACTAAAGCAACCCAAACTCAAGCATAAACGTGTTTGAGCTCAACTTGATTCGAATCCAACCCTATGAAAAATCTCAACAAATAGGATTAATTTTCATTTTTATGTAGGCATCTACTTAACCTTTTTACTGGCCAAAGGTTGTTGACAATAATACATCAATTTCACCATTTATTTGGGCGGTGGCGACGTTTGGGACATAATTCATTACAAGGCCAAGAAAATTTATAGAAAAGGCTATAAATGATATTGACATGCTACTTGTCATCTAATAGTACACTTCTGGTATGTCAATACATTCAAATGAGTAGATATTATGGCTTTGTAAGTCTAAACTAAAAGAGCAATTATATGTGTACTTAATTTTGAGTATCAATTTGGATATTCAAATAATATATCATCATATGATTAGTTATTATTTTATCTTTAATTTAAAATCTTCTAATCACATGATGTCACATTACATGAATGCCCAAATCTCACATATCTAGCTCTTTAATTGTTGTTGAGTTTCATGTGGTGTTATTATTCATGTTGATGGATCAAGTATTGGCTGAGTTCTAAAAGCAAGAGATGTAAAAATGGTAAACTCCAAATGTTGGGTGACTTTTAAATAAGTGAGTAATTATAGAAATGATAACCCGCACCTTAACCTATGGATAGACTTCCTTCACCTGGCGAAATTGATCTACAGCTAGCAATCCTTTTGCATCATACATCCACAATGAAAAACAATTATTTTCTATCTCTAATATGTAATGGATTAAGAAGTTAATTTTTTAATTTAAATTTAAAATGTAACCAATAAAGTTGTAACTCTTTTCTTTTCATCCTGTAAATATAAAATATCATCTAGAGAAAAGGGAAAGAAAGGAGAAAAACTTAATAGCAAATGAAATATATAACTCCATATAACTAACATCCAAAACTTAGGATCAAATTAGTATCATTCTAAGGTGAGTAATATTACATGTACTATTGGATCCAGATCCACCCATAATGGGTCGACTTGACTCGATTTTGTTAACTGTCAAAAGGCAGTTACTGCTGGTTAGTAATTGGCAGTTTGACTTTTATATATGGTTTTAACTGCCTAAAAAAAAAAAACTGCTATTTTTGTAAAGGGAAGAATCCTCTACCCGACACAAAATGCACAGATCCTGTCTCCCAATTATTGAGCCCGTTGATATTCCTGTGTTAAATGATGAATTATTGAGCCAAAAGAGATATGTCCCAAAACTTAAGATAGAAGCAAAGAAATGTCAAAGGTTACCTATACAGATGCCATCAGATGTATTATGTATGCTATGATGCGTACATGCCCCAATATTTATTTTTGATTGGGCTAGTTAGTCGAGATAAGTAAATGTTGAAAAGAGTACTGAAATTCTATATGTAGAATTTTGATATTATATTTAAAAGGCTCTATGGATGATTGATTATGTGATTAAGGATCAAATTTGCATTTGATTGGCTATTGAGATGCCAGTTGGGGAAATGTTTTTAAACCAACGCAAATTAAATTATGGCTAAGTTTTCTTACTCCAAAAGGGTCTATATCTTGGAGTGATAAGAAATAGAGATGTGTAGTCGTATCCACATCGAAAGCCTAATATATAGCCTGTTCAATAAATGTGCAAGAAACTGTTTGGTTAAAAAGATTCTTCGTGAATCTGAGTAAACAAGATGATATTGTTGGAGCAATAGTTGTTTGTTGAAATAAAAGATCCTGAATCTTTATAAGATAACCAAACGTATCGACACTAGACACAACGTAATAAGAGACTCCATTTCCAAGAGGGAAATGAATGTACAATATAATTCTACGCATTGTATGGTCACTGATCCTTTGACTGAGATTCTTCCAAGAAGAGTATTTCTTGCACATGTTAAATTTCTTGGATTATGTAGACTATGATTGATAAATGTTGAGCATATATATTGTACTGATGACACAACGTTGAAAACCATGAATTTAAGTTCATTTTATGTTTTGAACTTACGTCCCAAAATTCTTGGGTTTTCACTGCATACACATTGTTTTTAGCTCAACAAGGTTGTAATGTCGCACAAGTTAGAGATTGGCTCACTCATATGAGCAATCGCCTTTGGTACTGAGAGAGTGAGCAAAAATGAGACATTATTCTTGAGAAATGTGATGTTAAGAGAGCATACCAATGGGAAAGAAATTTCTCAAGAAAAGATTTATTGAAATAAAAATGTCGCTTTGATGATTGATCAAGATGAGATCATAAATAGATACATTTGAAAATGACTGATTTGGATTCCCCACGTCCAAATAACTTATGAATGTCAGATGTGAGTTCTTAATATAAATAAATACCTGCAAGTATGAAGATGATTAAGAACTCAAGTTAGGCACTCGGTGTAGCGACTGAACTAAGATCTGTACAGTGTTATGAATGACATTTGAGAAAATACACACTATAGCACATGATTCATACCATGTGTGCATAAGTGAAACGACCTGTTAAAGTAGTGAAAGGATGAATCCCTGCTCCTTCACTGTGTGAGACTATATGAGAATTTCCTCATGTTGGTACCCTTTGACTCTTTACTGTTGTTTGATATTTACTCTTAGTGTTGCTATCTTAGCTTGGAACCTATGACCATGCATGATTCAGTCTATGGAACATGACTAGAAAAGCAGCTAAGTTTAAATTGAGAATTTCAAGTAGAAGAGGAAGACTTACAGGTTATGTGTGTCCATTGGCCGGCCAGTCATGTCACTCATATGAAGATTGGACTTGATCATGGATACATAGGAAAATAACACAATGATAAATAAGGGATTAAAGGGAGCTAGTGTTATAGAGTAATTATGGGGTGTTGCGAGTCTAACGCTTTATTTTTGTTTTATTCGGGTTGAAGCATCTATGTTATTCCTAACAAATGCATAGTATTTAGCTCCTAAGTGTAGGTTGCTAGCAAGGTCGCATGACACATTTGCAAGTATGAAACATACTGCTATATGGGATTTATGTTGCTAAGTATTTGGTTCGGGTCTTCCGTCATGTGTGAGTAGGAGATATTGGATCCGGGTCTACCCATAATAGGTCCACCTGACCCGATTTTGTTAACTACCAAAGGGCAGTTACTGGTGGTTAGTAATTGGCAGTTGGACTTTTATATATAGTTCTAACTGCCTCCAAAAAAAAAAATGCTATTTTTGTAAAGGGAATAATCCTCCGCCCAACACAAAATGCACAGATCCTATCTCCCAATTGGAAATTAGTACGTAGGCAAATGAGTCATGAAAATAGACTAACGTCAACACCTCGTGTAATATTTGAAAACGCTTCATCGAAAATTGAAAAAGGTACGCAAAATCTTTATTTACAGATTTCACAAAATTTGATCCTAACATGTTTTATTTATTCCCAACATGCACAAAAAAAATCTTACTAATATATTCATATAATCTAATGTAGCAACATGTAAATGAGTGTTTATGAAGTAAGAAAAAAAAACAATTACATTACTCAATGACATATTATTACATCAGTTTTTAAAAATAAATGAGTTCGATTTGTTTGTATAAAGATTTATTTTCTTAAGATTGGTGAGGAAGCATTCATAAAAAGGCCAAAGGACTATTTCCCACCCAAAGTATGCGCATTTCTCAAGTTCCCCCCCAATTAACTTTGAAAATCCTATTTACTCACCCATGGGATGAAATAGTCCTTTAGCCCTTCATAAAAATCCAGTAACTTTAATTAGGACCCTTTTCCAAGATTGTTTTCCGGACAGCTGTAAGTGAATATTTTATGTTTATTATAAATCTAATAAAACATGTATTATATCCCTCGTTGCTATCTAGCTAAATTTAAAGATGTCGACTGATTGTTATTTCACTTTCATGTGTGAATAATCGTAATGTTATCAATCAATCAATCACTCAATCACTAATTAACATGACAAGATTAGGTATTCTTTTTTCTTTAAGAAGCACTTCATAAAGTTGGAAAGAGATTACTGAAAGGGATTACTAGAGACAACTAACCTTATAAGTTTTTGAAAATCCAAATTTTTTAAATAAGCAAAAGTGTGTAATTTCACTTTCAATTTTCTAAAAACTAATCTAGATCTATTGTTGGGTTGCTTAGTTTGTTCAGCCTAGCTTGGATTCACATTTGTGGCCAAATAAAGCTCCATCTACGACTCTCTTTCTTAATTGGAAAAAATATAAAGGGTTCTCAATTATTGGGGAGGAAAGGAAATGAATGAATGAGCAAAATGTATAGATAATAAAAATATGAAGATATTTGAAAAAAATAATATATTTATAATGGGCATCAATTTGAATATTAAAAATAACATATTAAAATACAACGGTATCATATTTAATTTTTAATTTAAACCTCTTAATTATATATTAGCATTACCAATAATAATTAATTTGACAATTATTATAAAAACTCGTGGTTTTATTGATCAGGGAGAGCTTGTGGACAAAATCAACCCACTCACTTGTTATTTTCATGCCAACTACATAAGTTTCGATGGGAGGTCAAGTCTTGTCACGTCGCAACACTTTTCTCTTTTGATTGTTTTCTTATATTCAGATTTTTTATTTTTTTTAAAATAGATTAAAGGATTATTTCTTACCAAATTTGTAAGGTAATATCAAAAGTATATTTCTATCAATTTCAAAATCTAAATATCTATTGATTAATCAATTTTTGTTAAAATTTTTAGTCATATATAAGGATAAAATTCTTATTCTATTAATAATATTAAAAAATATATAATTTTATCTCATTTTTTTTATAAGTTTCGAAAACTCATATTTCATCTCTAGCTTCAACTTTAAAAAATAATATTTTTTCTCCTAAATCCCTAGAGTTTTTTTTTTCTCTCTGACAATGGCAATAGGGAAAGAAAATCTTGGGGATTTGGGAAAAAAATATTACTTTTTAAAGTTGAGATTAAGGTTAAAATGTGATTTTTCAAAACCCAGGAGAAAATGAAATAAAATAATATATTTTTAATATTATTACTAAAATAACAATTTTACTTTTACTTATAGTTGAAAAGTCTAACAGAAGTTGACTTATGAGTGGATATTTGAGTTTTTGAACTGTTGTAAATGTGTTTTAAAGATTGCGCTAAAATATAAGTGGGAAATAGTCCTTTGGCCTTTTAAATAAGTTATGTCACTTATGCCCTTGCTTAGTGACCCTTGGAGTAGGGGGAAGGGTGAGGCAATCAAACTTAAATCTATATTCAATTCAAATTAGTCAAATTCAAGTTAAAACTTTTTTTAATAAATATTAATCGATACAAACAAAATAATTTATTATCATATAAAAAGATAATAAATTTTGAATTACATATAAAAAATAATTAAATCACTTAATCATATAATAACATATCAATTTATCGATACCAATTAGTAATCATCACTTGTATATGTAATATTATTCTAAGAAAAATATCAGCAAAATTTCAAAGGTAGGAAAATCAGCACACCATTAATTTTAGATTTGGAAAATTCATCCTTATACCCTTTTAATCACGAAATCTATCAAATCTACTGATCAAAATCGCATAAAATCACTTCTTTGAAGAACTTTTGGATTAAGTGATATTATGGACAAAAGAGTTTCTATATATTTCTTTCCCTTTTACTTCTTTGAAGAACTTTTGGATTAAGTGATATTATGGACAAAAGAGTTTCTATATATTTCTTTCCCTTTCACTTCTTTGCAACCCACATACTTTAATCAAGATGAAATGTCATTTCATAGCATCTTCTAAAGATCATTCAAAATCTCTTTCAAATGCAAAATTTTCTAGCCTTGGTATTGATTTGAGTGTTCTGTCAAATTATCAAAGAGAGTTTTCCCCTTTTTATACAAAAAACTTTTTCAAAAACATGTTATGAAAGCGTTCTTTCTTGGATACTTGCAAACGAGCTGAGTAGTGTTGCGTCCATCTCCATTCAATTACCATATATAGAGCTCAAGCTTACTGATTCGTAAGACCCCTGCTTGAGCTCGAAACAGGAAAACTAGTTCAAACTCAAATGAAAATTACATTCTAATCTCTTAATTTTTTAAAATTATACCTATATTTTTATTAATTATTTCTCTTTCCTTATATTCAAAATTAATAAAAGTTATTTTAAACATATAAATAAATACTTAAAACTTTTAAAATTTATTGATATTTTATTCAAATCAAACCGTGAGCTTGTAAAGTCATTAAGTCAACAAACACGCATGTGCACTGACCCTTATTTTACTCATGAATATAGTGGATTGAGAATTTTACATAAATTAAATTTGGGTTTCTTCACATAAAAACGCATCCAAAAACCCAACAGAAAAATCAATAAACTCGAGTGAAAAACAGTAACAAGTAAACACTATAGTTAAATGTCTCGTCATCTATTTAGTTAGGTGCATGAATCATCAAATGTTAGTTGGTTCTATGAGGCTACAGTGAAGCTATTCAATAAGTGTAAGTACTTGATGTAATTCGTTCATAGAATTCCAATCAGAAACAATGGATTTCAATAGTGAACATCAATCATCAAGGCATCTACAATTTCTTGTATGATACCAAAAACAACTTTTTCAAAGATGCATCAAGACAAAGATTAATATTATATATATATAAACAAATTTTATTAATTTATTCACATAAATTGATAAAATAACATATCATTAAATGATTTCGAAGAGATAAAAAATAAACAATTATATAGTATAATCATATATAAACACATATGTTGTATGGTGAACATGACATAATTACTAAGTATGAAACAAATTATCATCACTCACTTAAATATAAGCCAAAAGGGCAAAAAAAAAAAAATAATAATAATCATTTCTCTTTCCAATCGAGTGATGCAATTATAGATAAACTAACCCTCCGATTATCCTAATAAAGTAAAATCAAAGCATTGACGTTCTGTTTTTTGTCACATCAAAGTTTTAGGACCGAGAAAAACTATAAATGAAAGTTTTCAACAACCTTATCATTGAAATAGATACTTTCAAATGGCCAAACAATTCATCAAGGTACCAACTGTGAATTTTGATGGATTAGAGGTAAGCATTTGATATTAAAAGTTGTTGCTGCTTTTATCTGATTCACCAACCCAACCATAACACGTTGAAACATTGAGCTTCTAAATTGTCTAGACTGTTCGTCTTCGTTCGATGAAATCGATCAAGTGGGAATGTTTACCAGGAGAAAATAATATGATGGGAAAGTCAGTCAATAGCGAGAACTGCGACCAATCGTTGGACATGGACCCAAAAAACCTTTGGAGGAGGAATACAGTTTTTTAAAGTTTGATCGTAGAGAAATTGTTAGTTTTCTAAATTAATGAGAAAATAATATAAATTTTTATGATTTAAAGATAAAATAATGATTTTACTATTGTCTTTAATTGAAAATTCTAATAGAAGCTAGCCCATGATTGGATATTTAAATTTTTTATCTGTCATAGATATGTTTTTAAGATTAAGATAAAACTTGGGTGAAAAATAGTTCTTTGGCCTTATTGGTGCAGTATGTTACAAAATGATTTATTTATAACAACCAGGAAAGGAGTGAATAAATTAAGAAGAGAAAAACAAAACGCAAGTGCTAAGACCTGGCGTGAAATTAATAAAAAATCGTGATTTTATAATACTGATTATTTAACTTTATTAAAAAGAATTAGAAGTTACACTTGTCTCAGTGAGTGATTGTTGTGGCACTTGGAACCGCAGCACCATTAGTCGGCATAACCAAAGTGCAGCGAATGTCTTTGTGTTTTTTTTTTTTTTTTTAAGGAGCAACCTCACTTGGGCTGAACCGCTTTTTTACGGTCAAACTATTGCAACAGCTTCTTAAGATTGATTAAAGGATCCATAGTCAAAGAGTAGCAAAAATAAAAACTGAAAATATATTTTGCTTCTGCTTTTAGATTTACATTCTTGGCAAAGACTCCAGAGATGACAAAAGCATTCACATTAAAAAAATCATGAAATAATTTGTCCTAATAATCAACACAAACCACTTTAATCCCAAATTTGTTGGGAAGAAAGCAATCAAATTAACACCAAAATTAAACTCTCTCCTCATTGGTTGAACTATGTGGTAGCGAACAATCAATCAAAATATGATTTTACCACACCAAACAATCAAAAGCAAGTTTAATAGAAAAAAAACACCACAATTTAACTTGCAAACCTCTTCGATGTCTTTCAACCTACAAAGGAGTGCACAGCCCTTTGAAGTATAAGATATTGTAATAACACAATCGCAGAAAAATAAAAAATATCATAACAAACTTATAAGTCTATATTTCATGTTACAGGCATCAAAAACAAATTTCCACCATCCAAAATATAGCACCAAATGTACTTAAAATACTGTTAAAATTTGAGAGCAATTTAACTATAAATGAGAGAAAAAAAGGTTTTTGTAAAAGCTATCTAAACTGAACTGCAACATATAACTAGTCACATCTCAACAAATATAACAGCTTACCTAAGAAACAAAATGTAATCTCCAACTATGAAATTGAGAGAACGAAAATCTCCCACAGACACAAACCAAAAAAACCAAGATAGTGTTTTTGTCTCATCTTTTCTCTATTTTTTCTGACTTTTATGTATTATTTATATATATGTTGAACCTTATTTTCTCCTAATTTATTAATATAATGAGTTGGACTTTCTCCATTAGACAAATTTGGGTTTCTTGAGGTAAGAAGGGATCTAAAAAACCCAACAAAATTTCGGCGGATATCGCTGAGAACTGTTTCATTTTCCTCTACAGCAACTATATGAGGCTGGGTTCTCAAAGTTAAAAAGAACATCGTTATCTGTGATTAAATGGAACTGATTGTCAAAAATAAATTTGTTATTTGACGAAAAAAGTGCATGGACATGTTAATGTCTTGGAATGTACACCTTTTTTCTTTTTCTGGTTGCAAGAGCAAGAGCACCATCTCCTCCGCGGGCATCAATAGGAAAACAACACTATCATATAAAAGACCCTGCTCACTCAGCCCTGCTTATCACCTACCAATATGCTACTCTTCTCAAAGGAATCAGAGCTCTTGGCCAAGTACCGTGGTGCATTACTCAGCCCAGCTAGTACACAGGGCAAAAAAGTATATCCTATCTGTATGACAGAATTCAAACTTAAATAAATATCATATAAAAGACTAGCCCTGCTCATGCATGCATACTCCAACGTAATAGAAAGAAGCAAGATTATGGTGGCAAATATTACGCAGTAGGAAGTGGTGTAATGAGTTTACAAACCTCCTCAGCAGCTGATTTAGGGCAAAGGAATTGAGTTAATGGAAGAGGTGATAAAGCAGGAGCATGTACAAAAGGGACCTGAAATTCCTTCACCACTGGATGGCTCATAACAGCCTCCTCTCCGGCCAATAAATCTATTCCCTGCAAAACATGAATATAAGGTGAAATAATATAAACTTCCTAGTTCATACAGCCTAACAACACAACACCTTGTTCACATAGAAGCCTCACAATTATACAGCTTAATACGGTCTTGCAAGTGTAAGATATGGGTAAATTATTGCCCTCAAAAAGTTTCAAATAGTTGAAAAATCCTTCGCCATTGAGACAAAGTTGTGAAAGTGTTAGGAAACACAGCAAGGTTCTGGTTCACAACTCAAATAAACTGTAACGATTGATAGAAAATGAAAAATATATTTGCAATATGGATTATGCAGAATGACTCTCTCACTCAATAGAAAACAAAACCGAAACACTTCCGGTATAAGTTTTACGAGTACCTGCAATACAAACTGCCTTACAAGAAACACTCATTAAAATACAATAATCTACCTCAGACAAGGTACATGAAAAGATCACAAACTAACTTACAATAACACACCAAATAAAATAACAAACTTTCTGTAGAATTTTGATGAGTTCTGCAACTCCCCAAACAGATATTTATGAGATCTGCAACTTCCCAAGCAGATTTTTATGAGATTTGCAACTCCCCTTCAGGTTATTTAGATTATTTTTCCACACCCCCAGCCTGCTACACTTCACTCCCTTTTATATTTTTGTTTTCCTGCTGCTTCCTCTTCCTCATAATTGCCACCAATTTTTGTTTGTGGAAGGCCAAGGGATATTAAAACTTCCACTTGCTTTCCATTCTAAGGCTGCCACTTGTAAAGAAGAGAATTGCTTCCACATACATGTGGGTTCTAACAGAAAGTAACTAAGAGCTTAGCAAGATTTAGGAAAAGCAAATGGTGTGTATCTGGGAATTTTATGATAACTTCATGTACTAGTGGCCTTAATTAATAAGATTAGTTGAAAAGGTAATACAAAGACAGAAAGGAAAAAACAGAAGATAAACTGCATAACCATCTCTTTTTAGTCTAATGACCTTGAATCCAAATTTGATAAATAATCCAAAAATACACCTCCAACTTTAATCTGTTATATTTTAACATAACTCACCATTCCTTGCCGGTAATCATAGACATTGTCGACGTCATTGTCTGGGAAGCATCCCACAACTGCAATGGCATTCACTTGTGCTCAGTTAATTAAAGTCTCAACAGCTTGAAGTAGTGAATTAAGATTTTTTTATCCGCCTTGTTGATTGCCCAGTTGTTGGATCAACCCTTTTTTCAACCTGTAAAGTTGTTCAATGTCAAGCTTCAGCAAAATTCAATTTTTAATCTTCTTCTCATTTTCCTTTAAAGTTTTTTATGTTTTCCAGGTAAACTAAAATTAACGTTAACCCCTAACAAAGGTAAAATCAAAACTTTCCATCCGTGAAGAGTAAATCTAACCAAACAACAAAAGCATCTCTTTCAAAATTGTCAGATAGGAACTAACTTATACATAAGTTGTTGGGGTTAGTATCTTAAAGTCAATCCCCATGACGATACAAGTTTATTAATAAAGATCATATATGTAATTTCCTATGGCATTCTTTGCCCATAAAACATATTAAAATATGTTTAGTCAAATGCATAAGAATAGTTTAACTGTGACAAAGGGATCAGTGTTTAGCACTTGATTGTGAGAACCCTATGTGCATTATAGGTGACTGTTTTTAAAGCGCCTGTAACTTGATATTACCTTGAACAAGGGCATGGGTATAGTGTTAAAATTATCATTGTGTCGAATAACCTCATAAAAAGATTATGACAATTCTTGTGTGTCAAAGATGTTTGTTGACAACTCGGTGCAACACATGGGTGCATGTTGTAGATATATTCACTGAACTAACCCTATCAGAGGATTTCATATGGATGGTTGCTCTAATATTTATAAAAAATATTCTTTTAGTAAACAGAGGTATATTTGTTCTTTAGACTTAAGGTCACCAGACCGTCTTGTATAAGGATCAGCATGATTTGACACCAAACTAACATAGTCTTGTTAGAGGATTACTAGAAATGTGGTGATTAGCCATATTGTGATTTGTATAAAGGTCATGATAGATCAATAAAGGATTCGTCACTCCTAAGCACGGGAGTTGATATCTTAGTTAAGGCCTATTAACGAATGTCAATAACCAATTAAATCTATGTCTACATTGGGATTGAGCTGATATTTGATTCAATATTATTTGATACTTGACAAAAGTCAATCTATATAATTCAGGAAACCCTGAGAGAGACACTTAATGTATACCTAAGCCTCGAAGAGACATCATAGGCCAAACGACTATTTCTTACCCAAGTTTAGGTGCAATCCCAAAGTCAGGCCCACGGGATTTGAAAAACTCAAACTCAAACTCTCACTCCTGATGTAATTATTGTTAAAATTCTTTGTTAGAAAATACAAAATTCACCCTAATAATATTACTAATAATATTAAAAAAATACAAAAAATATTATTTTTAATATTATTAATAATATTTTAAAAACTAACAACTTCACCTCCTAACTTTAAAAAATATAAAATTCATTAAAAAATAATATTGCAGGGGTAAAATCATCATTTTACTAATAAAATTAAAAAATATAAAATTCATTATATTTTCTCCCTCTAACTTTTAAAAACTAACGACTTCACCCTTACCTAAAGTTTTCTAACTTTGAAAGGTCACATTTTCCCCCCCAAATTTTTTCTTCATCACTTCAACCACCATCTCTAGCACCAATGACCTCCCCTGTCCACCCTAAACTATTAGTCAACACACGTAAACAAATTTGGAATGGATCTCTTTGTCAAAGACAAAAAGATTCGATGAGATCTAGGCAAAGAGATTCCAAATCTCTTCTTCTACAAAGAGATCTGAAATCTTTTTGGCAAAGTATCTCTTCTCTAGAGACAAAAAGATCCAAGGCCTAGATCTCTTAGTCAAGGAAGAGATCTAGATCTCTTCATCGATGAAGAGATTTCATCGTCATCCTTTTTCAGATCATCGAAGAAAGTGGCCAAAGAGAAAAAAAAATTCTAAGGTTTTGGGAGGGGGGGATGTGACTTTTCAAAGTTAAAAAATTTAGAAATGGTGAAATATTAGTTTTTAAAATTTAGGAGAGAATAATGTAATAAATTTTATTTTTTTTAATGTTATTAGTGAAATGATAATTTTACCCTTATTTCTAATAGAAAATTTTAACTTCAGTTGGTCAATCGATGGGATTTCAGGTTTTTCAAACCCTGTAAGTGTGACTTTGAGATTGCATCTAAACTTTGGTGGGAAGTAGTCCTTTGGCTGACATCATATGACAAAAGAATCAAATTGTACGAATAACTAGGTTAAAAGAAGTCACATACTAACCTCTACTAATGGGGTGGCCATAATGGCTTACTAGAAGCCAATCTTGGTCTATGTTCGGATACATACTAGGTCGAGAGTCTAACATTAATTCGTTTACTATCGACTTAGTAGAAAGCCTATGGACACATACAAAAGGAGTTGATGAACCCTAGAGGCATGAGGATTGTCCAAGTTAGATTCAATCCAGAATTCAGATGGAAAATTTAAAGTCTTGAAAAGACTTATGGACCCAAAGTATATTCCATTATACTCAAAAACCTTAGTGTAATAATCATAAGTTGTTAGGTGGGGTGTATGCAAGAATTGGTAGGATTAACTCAAATCTGTATTATCTAATTTGAAATTCAAATTAGGATTATAGTGAGATTTTATCCTATTATCACTAAGGTAATAATCCCATGATTTTGGGTTAAATGTCAAGAATCATAGGAGAATTAAATGGAAAAATATACACATTAAATCATTGACCAAATATACAGCTTTCATGAGTTGTATACATGGACAACTCCCACCCAAGTCGTACATGCTAGAGATACACATTAGTCCCAAGCACACATAGAGGAGCCGCCCAATACATGTTTAAGTCCCAGGTGGCAAACATGTTAGTGTATATATATACATGTATTCTCGCTTTAAAATACATAGTTTATATTTTATATAAAACTCTAGTTATTGCAGAGAGAGAAAGTTTTCCTTCCTTCTCACCATAAAGTTGTCCTTAAGTTCTAGCAAGCCTTGAGCATAGCCAAGCCTCCACTGTTACTACTTCATGTGGATACCAAGGAGTAAGCCTACACTTGGTTCTGAAAGCATGACTTCACAACCTCTCATAATTAGAGGACGAATGAGACAATAATGCAGTTATATTGAAAAAACACTCTATATGTGTTTTTCATTTTCGTGAATTAATCATACTACCAGAATTATTCAGCTATCGAAGACCGCAAAATCCTAGACAAACAACCCTTGAAATAAGTTCAAACATATTCAACAATATATATTGTGACACAACCATTATTGATCACTTTTTGCTTGACTCTAACATTGAACATGCACACATGCAAGTGACTAGCAAAGCATCACCAGTGTAACCACCAATGGTGGCTCCAACTCCCATAGGCACTATCGTCACGCTTGTGTACTCCTGCTTACAATGAATCCTCACTCATCTTTACAAATTAAAAATTATAGCTAAAATTGATTTATGCTTAAAGAGTCAAGGAATTTACTCAATTTCCAACCTTATTTGAGTGGTGAGAAGGGAAATAGGAAATTTAAAGGCCAATAGATGGTGGTGATTCGGTTGAGAATGGATTCAAATTCAAAAGAGATAGAAATGGACAACTAAGACGGAGTGCCAATGTTTTGGTGCAATTTTGTGACGGACTAAGGAATGAATAGTTTCCAGTTGCAATTAAACTATTTGCACAACTAATATGCACAATGTTCACAAAATAATGACATTATTACTATTATTGAATACCTGAATTTGGTCAACACTTTGATGGTTTTACCCTTTTTATGTTTGGGGGCTTTATGAGTTCTTGTGATGAGCTTTGTCTTTTAGAGGCCCACTAAGTCACCTATAATGTAACAATAAAAATATATACGAATAAGTTAAATAATTATGTATCATTATAGTATTAAATGATTTTAAATTAAAAATAAAATATCATATAATTTTATAATGAATTTTTGTTGTCTTATATTTAGTATTTATACATATAATATTACTAATGATACAATGAGAATTTCTTCAATAGAACCTTTTTCTCTTTGTTTTTACACGAAGAATAGTGAATTTGATATTTTTCACCTTATTATAAGGGCAATTTTGACATTTAACTAAATTGTAGGATAATTTTATTCTTTTCTTTTTTTTTTTAACTCATCGATTTTCTTTTTTTCAATTTTATCTTTTCCTCCTCTTATGGCGCATTTGAATCTAGTATATTTGTATTGTCAAAAATGAAATATTACATAAAGATAGATTAACTTAAATATTTCTATGTATAAATTATTCTATATTTGACAAAAATTAGTAGATATAAATTATTATTATGTTTTGATTCTAAAATATTATTTTATTTAAATATTATTGAGTATAATTATTCTAATATATTTTTATATTATTTGTTATATTAATTGAAAAGTTGGAGTATTTAGTCCTAAAAATTTAATAATTAAGGGTAAAATTAAAATAAAATTATATTTGTAATTTTGTAATACTTAGAGTGAAGATGGTAATTAAATTATATATTAGATTATCTGTCACATCACTATTAGTAATAGAAGATTATCAAAATTTTGTATTACCTAATAAATCAAACAAAGTAATTTCAATAATAAAAAATAAATTATTACGATAATTTTTAATTGCTACAAGCCAAAGAACCCCTTAGTCTTTAAATATCATAAAAGTCTAACACCAAATCTAGTCTCTATCAACTACTTAGAAGTCGGATATGAACTCTATCAATGTTAATAAGCCAAGAGATCGAATATAACTCAATGTTATTGTAAGGCTAGATATCATCTCTCAACATTAGAAAAAATTAAATATAGTTTTATCAATCTCAATCATTACTATTGTAAAGTCACAAAAAAAAAAGGGTTATAACAAGAGGAAAATTAATTGTTAAAAATTTATTTCCTCGTTGTTAAAGAGTTTAATGACGGAAAAAATCTCATTGTCATCCATCGTTATAGCCTCCACCATTAAAAGTATTAAGGATGGGAAAAAAAACTCTTATTGTTAATATAAATAACAAAATGTGTAAGTTCCATTGTTAAAAAGAATAATTTTAATGATGAATATCTTCGTCATTATAACAATATTTATATGTCACTAAACATAATATCGACAATAAATATGTCATTATTATAACAATATTTACTCATCATTACACATAATAGCAATGATAAATATCATTATAGTTATAACAATATTAATAATAAAATTTTGATTATCAAAATATGATTATTGACATTGAAAATATTCTAATCACAATTATCTCAAAGTCTTCATATGATCCACAATTATAAAAAATTAAAAAAAAAAACTATAAATTTCCTATTTTAGTAACCTCTCCCTATAATCAAAACTAAAAAATTATTACAAGTAACATAAGAATCTATACATCACATATAATCAAGTGTTTCATGATTCACTTGCATCTTTAAGTACTTACAAATTGTGAAGAGATATGATAAAATTAAAATATACATAACATATATATACACAGAATATTAATTAAAATAGACACCAATTTTTTCGCGTAAACTTTTTTAGGAAAACTTTCAATGATTTTACTTTTTAAAACAAATTTAATTTTGTTTCTAGTAATACCCCTCTCAATTAATTACATCACCATCTCGGCTAATTTTGTTTCCAATAAAATATAATGTTTAAAAAATATAATATAATATATATAATGAGAGCGTGCAAGGTGTGCATTTCTTTACACCCATATGCACCCGCTCGCACTTGCATCATTCTTCATACTTATGTTCATCTTTTCATTCTTATATGTATTAAAACAAAAATTTATCAGTTTTCGAGTAAGTTTTTGATTCTTCAAATCATAATTTATCAAACATGATATGTTAAAAGGTTGTCGAAAAAAACTATACCAAATCTAACATAATTAGCCAAGAGGATAACGTAATTAGCAAAGAGGGGTATTATTGAAAACAAAATTAAATTTGCTTAAAAAAGTAAAATCACTATAGGTTTACCTAAAAAGGTTTACGCAGAAAAATTGGTGTCTATTTAATTAATATCCCTATACACACACATACTCAAACATATATTTTTTTCTCACAAACTAATTACCAAACAAAGTAAATGAAACCAAAATAAATCGAATCAACCATAATGTCAATCCTACCAAATTAATAATTATGAAAAAATTCCTATCGATTGTCAATGTAGATTCTAATGTATGAAAAATTGTAGGCACTTGTGAAATTTGGGGATTTGCTTGCATAGAAAACTGCATACATGCAAAACAATATCGATACCTGCTCATTGTTATGCAAGAAATCCAAGGTAGCTGCACTAGCGTTGGAACCCATGTTTGGAAGGCTATAATTTGGTTATATGACATTTAGTTAAACTTAGCTTAAGTTTAGTTTGAATTAAAATGGCTTGGTTTGAGTGCATGGTTATAATATGTAACTCTAATTTGTTATTCAAATTCGTGACTCATTAACAAAATAAGATTATTTTATTTAATAATGGGTAAAATAATATTGTTTTAATAATTATTTAACATAATCCAAATCAAGTTGAAGACCACATTTGAATTGAAACGAGTCATCTCTTGACTTATGAGTCAGACTAAGTCAAACTCTCTCTAGTTTAAGTCTGACTCAATTTTAATAACGAGTGAACCATTCCTAGTTCAAACTCAATTTGCATTCAAATCGAGTCGAATTAAGTTAAGTCAACTTTTGAGACCAAACAAGCTATATTTGGATTCAACCCTACCGATAAAGATGGGCTTATAAGTTTTTAGTGAGAAATTTAAAAGTCTATCATTAAAAATATGTATCTATTTAGCCTTAACGAAGATATAAATAATTAATTAGTCATTAAAATAATGAAATGAGTGCTTATAACAATGGAATATTTATCCCCTCGTTAATTTTTTCTCATTAAAAACCCTTTCTTTTTTAATGAGTTCAAGAGTATGTATAGTCTGATTTGGTACAGTTTAAGAATTCTTTTAAATTAAAGTAAAAAAAAATGATTTTAAAAAATTATAAACTAAACCAAACCATTTTAGGTTTCAAAACCAAACTGAAAAAAAATACAATTTGGCTTTGACAATTATAGAAAGGCCTCAATGGGCTCCAACTTCATTGTAATGATCTTGAAAGCGCTAGTGACAACTTTTGAAAGGTGGGTGGGAGTGTTATTAAATTTGTTGTTGGGGTTCATAATTTGATGTTATTTTATCTCTCATTCAAAATCGTTCAATCACATAATGATATATCATTATAAGTACACAAGTTACTATTCATTATTAGTGTACTTTGTTTTATTGTTATAATTTTCGACGGGTTTGAAAAGAGTAAAAATATCATTTCATAATATAATGATTTTATACCATGGCGAGGACAAGTTTTAGGTGTAATGTTATGTACACTTATAATAAATACCAATTAAAGTACCAATGATGGTATATCATTATGTGAATAGTATTACTTTATTTATAATTAAAAATTATTTAATCATACAATAACATATTATCATTATTACTACATTTAATATTTATTATCAATATACATAATTTTATTATATAAAAAGAAATGGCAATAAGGTAAATAGGGGTCAATTACCTTAATCCTCATCCCATTCCCATACTCGTAGGGGAAACCTTTTCCCATTTTCACTCTATCCCTAATATAGGAGTAATGAGAGATCTTCGTCTCCTCTCCGTAAGGAAAATTTCTCTCTCCTTCTCCTTTCCATTTCCACTGAGTAAATTTTCTATACTTTTCTCTATTTATCCCCTTTAGAAAAATAATAGAAGATTTATTAAAAGGTAATTTAATAATTAAAACTTTTAAAAGGTAATTTAATGTCTAAAAGTTTTGGGAATTTGTAGGGTATAAGGCAAATCGGAGACATATTTATCTTCGTCCCTTCCTATGAAGATTTTAGTTATCCGCATCCCAATTATCTATCCCTGGTTCGGTTTTAATCTTCTTCTCATTCAGGGGAAGGAAGGCCAAAAACCTTATTTTATGGACAGAATAACCAGCCCTATATGTGGCACCTAGATCAAGTAAGGGCAACTTAAAATATTACAATTTGATAGACCAACTGGTGGTGGCAACATGATGGGCACAATCGCCAAGATGAAGGACATGGATGGAGAGAATCAATAAGCAAGTCTGGATGCAATTGTGTGATGCTGAGGGAGTGTGTATTAGTAAGATCAAGGGTATTAGGCAGGATTGTAAGATGAAGTTCAAATAAATAAATGAGAAAGAGATTTTGGGTGGGATCAGAAGACAAACTTCAAATAAATAAACGAGAGTTTCCAACGGAACAGTGTGATTCTAATGAAATTTTTCGTTATAAAAAATAAATAAATAAATAGATGGGAGAGTTCTAGGATGTTGTTTCCTTTGTAAATAATTAAAGAATCCAGAAGAAGTTGCCATGTGAACATCATAAAAGATAAGGCAAAACGTGCATTGCACAATCTAAAATAAAAGGGTTCAAATGACTATTTTTCACCAAAGTTTTAGTCTAATCTCAAAAATATACTTATGAAAAACTTAAACATCTATCCATAGGTTAGCTGCTATCAAAATTTTATCCCTAAACCCTAAAACCTTAAAAATTTCTATCATTTTTCTCTCTAGGTTTTAAAAACTAACACTTCACCCGTATTCTCAAAGTTTAAAAAGTTTAAATTTCACCCCTAAGGTTTGTTTCCCTTCTCTGGCCACCACCATTCCAGTCGACAACTGATGCTTTCCACTTATCTTCCAAAACTAACAATGAAGGACAACCATCCACCACCATGAAGGACAACAAAGTGTCATCCTTCATCGCTTCTTCCTGATCTTGATGACAAAAGGTCATCCTTCGTTAGAGAAGATCTTCGATCGAATTTCAAAAGATCGTTGGTTGAAGATGAAACTAGAAATGGAGGGAAAGTGAATTTTTTAAAGTTTAATCATGAAAAAAATTATTAGTTTTCTAAAGTAAGAAAAGAAAATTATATAAATTTTTTATGTTATAAGGTTTAAAGATAAAATAACAATTTTATCCCAATCTCTAACTAAAAATTTTAATAGTAGTTAACCTATAGGTAAATTTTTTGGTTTTCATTTATCATAGGTGTACTTTTGAAAATGGGATAAAACTTAGGTGAAAAATTATCCTTTGACCAAATAAAAGTAATGGGTACTTATCAAAATATAAAGAATTAAAAATTAATTAAAGTCACGGGTAACTAGGTATAATTTATAGTATCAAAGTTTTATTGTATCAAAGTAAGGTCTTTCAAACGTGTAGTACTTTGTTTCCTTTAAAAGCAATGTCATACGTAAAAATAAATTTTATTATCTTATTTAAATAATTTGATATGATAATATATGATTAAATAATTTTAAAATTATAAAAATTATAAATAATTACATTACTTTGTATATTGTTGTCTAAGTTTATATGAATAAGTTCATTAAATTAATTTGTACACATATTTTAGTCTCTTATCAAACAATTTTAACACTTAGCTATTATCTCATAACCCAAAATTTTATATCTCAGAACAAAATATTTATGCCATACAAAATTGTACATAGAGTACAAGGACATCCAAGCCAAAAACAAAGAAAAAGGAGTTAAAATTAGAAGAACAAGATAATAGCCCACTTTTATTTAAATTTTTTTAAAATATAAGGAGGGTCAAGAGCCCTCTTTTAACAACGAAAAAAAAAAACTAATATTCTTTATGAAATATTACAGTATTACCCTTAATTACTCTATGAACCTAAGGGGCCTCATCATTGCATTGTCTTCATGATTCAATATCTGCACGATTCAATATCTGCACATCCAACGGGTAATATAAAATCAGAAAAATTAATTCAATAAAATAAAAGAAAATCAGACAAAGTGCTTACATGGCAATGATACACATAGCCCGGCTCTGTAGTTGCATCGAAAGGATACTGTACATTTGAGTGTATGTAAGAAAATCTCACCAATATCTTTGTCACATGTCCAGGTATGATCTTGTATACATTTTTCCACCCTTGTTCATGTGTTGGCACTGTTATGTTGTTGCCACGAGCGTACGTATTTATGTTACACTTGATTGCATTGTTCAAATTTGTCCTGCATGCTTTGAACATTGTCAAGTTAACCAACTCTGTCTAATCCACCACCGCAAACAATTCAATGTGAATATGTAATGTGTGATTATCACCTGTTAGATTAATCACATTTCACAACTCACGGGTCCCAGCTTTCGGTGTCTCGGTTGCCGGTTGATCGTATGATTTCCCATTGATGAAAAGATGTGTTGGTTGGCCAATATCATTCATGTACTCATACACGGCAATATACCGTGTTTGTGATGCACGGGATAAATTAGGTGACGGATAGTTCATCAACGTATCTAGTACATGTCATGTGTCAGCCTCCTTATTTTTCCTTATGACAAACTTCATCACCTTACCATTAAAATCAGTAACAGGTTTCCCAACGGGTATGGACAGGGTGCATCAAAAGATAAAATGGCGAAATCGGACTTTGACTGAAAAATCAACTACCACGTCAGCAATCTCAAATGGAATCAGGATGGTCTCATTGCTCACCATAGGTTTTCCAAGTTATGCTGAATCGGATGCCACGTGGACGAATCCTAAACCATTGGTGAAGAAGAATCTAAAGTATCTAGCATTGCAGGCATTGATTATCCGGAATCTATATTTACGATGTCGTACTGTCATACTAGGCCAAGCCTTCCCGTTGACGGCAATTACATCAGTAAAATATTCAGGTTGCCACCGTGGATGTATGGAGGGATTATTTCCAGTGGAATTCATGTATATCGTACCGTCCTTACGAAAGCTACGATCAAACACAAACAACGTTCGATCAAATTCATCACCACTAGGGAGTCCAAGTGGGGCCTCCACATTTTGATCACGGAAAAGTAGGCACCAATGAAGCCAGCCAATAAGTTGACACGTGTCAGTCCCAAGGCATGATCAGGATACCATAAATTCCCCGGTTGTTGCATGTTGCGATAATGATAAGTTTGATTCGTCCACGTGGGACCCTTTTCTGCAAATCCAGCGGTGAACCATGCGTTTGCGTTGCCACACTTGCGGGTTCATCGATGGCACCATGGAGGTGCACCACAGTTGGGACACCCTTCTTAGTGGGGGGAATGGCAGTGGGGATAGTTGGGTCCCATGGAAGAATGTGATCTGAAGGGAGGTGATTTTCCCACGTCACGTAAGTGTCAACTCCATGAACGGCCTCGATTGTTGGACCAGGTACAGTTGCTGTGAGCTCAGATGTACAGTAGGCGAACACTAGAGTTGGAGGAAGATCTCGACGGAATTTCTGCACATAATATAATAAAGCAAAAATTAAAAATTGGTAATTAAAAAAAGGCCAAAGCACTATTTCCCACCCAAACTATGCTGACATCTCAAAGTTTTCCCGTTAACTTTGAAAATACCATTTATCTACCCATGACCAGTTAAATTTAACCAAACTCTAACCCCTAAAAATTTAATCTTATTTCCCCCCCTAAAAGTTTTAAAACAAACATTTTATTCTCCAAGCCAAGTTGAAAAGATCGCATTTCCCCCCTAGGTTTTATTTCAAAACTCATTCACTTTCTCCGGCGTCATCGCTTGTTGTCTCTCCCTCCCAATGATTTATTTTCCATCGACGGCCCGCCCTAACTTCACCCCAACCCATCTAACATCAAGAGACGTCGTCTAGGAAGAGAAATCGTCTTCCGAGATGAAGATGACTCGTCTTCCTAGATGACGGAGACGAGATCAATCGATCTCATCTTCGTTGTCTAGGAAGATGATTTCTCTTTCCAAACGACGTCTCTCGGTGTCGGATAGGTTGGGGTGGAGTTGGGACGAGCCGTCGGTGGAAGAGAAACCGTAAGGAGGGAGAGACGATCGGCGATGGCACCAGAGAAAGTGAACAGGTTTTGAAACAAAACCTTAGGGGGGGAATGTGATCTTTTCAAACTTGACTTAGGGGAGAAAAGTTAGTTTTTTAAATTTAGGCAGGAAATGAAATCATATTTAATTTTATTTTTAATATTAAATATAAAATAATTATTTTACCCTTAAAATTAATAGATTCAACCGATTATGGGTGGGTAAATAAAATTTTCAAAGTTAACAGGAGAAACTTTGAGAGTTCAACCTAGTTTGGGTAGGAAATAGTGCTTTGGCCTTAAAAAAAATGAATGTTTGAACGCAACCGATGAAAAGATTCTAGACAAATTTTGTCTTGACGTAGGGAAGGTTAATACTTGAGAATTCATGCCAATTTATCGAGGCGTACCTGACAGAGTCGATAACGAAGAGATGATTGACTAACAAGAAGCAATTAACATAACGTGAGTACGAGTTTAAATTTGAGTTTGATAAATTAAAAATTTGTAAATGATTTAACAAATTATAGTTTAACTTATAAAATTTATATTTATCAATTATTTTTATATTCAAAATATAAAGAAAAAGGTAATAATTTAAACATAAATATAAAGTTTTAAAGTTTTAAGATTTATTAATATTATATTATAGTCAAACCATGACCTCACAAAGATTGTCAAGCTCACTAAACAACTCTAACTCGAATTCAATTTGATAAAATCAAGTGTAGCCCAACTCAACACAAGTGAAACTGTGAGTAACTCATGAGCAGTTCGACTCATTTATAGTTTGAAACTTGATATAGGTATGGATGGATATAGACCAAACCGAACCCAAATAGCCCTTTGTTTGAATTTGGCCTGAATGAAAAATTGGGTGGCTCGAGCTCAACTCAACAAAGTTCAAACTTCTGTTCTAGTGCATGACTTGAATTTGTAATTCAAAGTTACAACTCATTGGCAAAATGAAGACATTTTTCCATTAATAATTAAAATAATGTTGTTTTAACTATTATTAGATAAGACTTAAATCAAGTCACAAACCAAATTCAAATTAAATCAACTCATTGCGTAGCTTTGTAAGTTAAAACAAGCTACCCCACCTTCCTAACTCAAGAGTCTAAATGAATTCGATTTGAACCAAACTTAGTCAAGTTAGTTTTAAAAACTGAACTGCCCGCAACAACTAACCCGTCATGTACTAGCCAACCCATGGCTCAATGGCAATAGACATTGGAAGCAAAAAAATTATTAGAAAGCTTCCAAACCAGCAAACCAAGTAATGCAAAGGGAGCCAAAAACACAAAATATGGAAGAAATTGAAGAAGGAAAATTTTACCCATTGCGTCTTGAACATGCCGATATTGAGCAGCCTGGGTTTGGGGAGGCCATTGAAAAGGCTGAAACCTTGGATTTTAGGCATATTTGGGACCTCATCAACAAACATCTCCAACTGGGAAGGAGGTATGAGCTCATTTTGTGCTCTTGAAGACGAAGCTATGAACAGAAAATAAACAAGTAAAGCTATGTGTTCAGAAGCCATTGGTTGCATATATGGAAGCAGGAAGATGAATGAAGAGGCTTGATGCGAGATTGTGGTATATAGATGTGTAACTTTGGATTTTTTTTATTATTATTATTATTATTATAATGTTTATTTGTTAAATATTTTAGCACTTTGTATATAAAATATACGTCTTTAAATTTTGTCCTTTCTTTGTTGAATCTGAATCTGGGGGCGTTACCATTTACCGATTTTACCTGGAAAGACACAATTTTCTAAGAGAAAAATGTCCATGAAACGATAAATTTTTATCGAGTAGAAAATCTAGAGCAACAGACTAATAATTTTATTCATAAATTGAGAATCGAAACGCGAAAATTATAAAAGATTAAAATTTTTGTATTATTACAATGGAAAACTCAAAATTGTGCTAACATTTTAAACAAATCTCTCATTCTTTCATGAAAGATTGCTAAGCAAGAGAAGATTCAAATCCATCCTGTTTAGGTTTGATTAAGTATTTGGTTTGAAAAAACTGAGCTTGAGTTGAAAAACGAATAACTTGTTAGTGTCATCATATCAAAAAGTTTGTCTCATCGATTATTTTTTTTTGTCTTTGATAATTCATCTTTTTTTTTTCTTTTTCGATAACTGTTTTTTTTTTAATGTTAGCGGTTTCATCAACTTTGAGCTGACTATTCTAGATTTAAGTCAAACTTAAGTTTATTCTTGCTTAAGTCTAGCTCAATTCGAATTTATAAAATATATAATTTTATATAAACAAAATAAATCGATATAATTCGCATGACCTATACACAAATTATAAAATATTTACTTAAATTACATTTTATATAAATTATGTGCCATGTTTTGAATCCATAGAAGTCTTGAAATTTACATGCTTTAAAGTGACTTGTATTCTCTCCTTATGAAATCTCCATAAAATATGCATACTTGACTCTAACATCGAACGTGCATGCATGCAGAAAGTAGAAAAATGGTGACAAAAATTGTTAAAAATTTCCTATATGAGGTAACATTAATAATATTTTGATTTCATAAAATTGAATAATTGAATAGACTAATACTAATTTATAAATAAGTTTAAGTAATCAATAAAGACATATTTTATATCTCTAATTATTAATTTCATATTCAATTTAGTTATAAAATTCGATATTCTATATTCTATGTGTGTTTAAAAAAGCACTATTGGTATAGCTTTAAAAAGTAGAAAGTAACAATAGTTTATCATACGTTAGAATGAGTCATGAGACAACAAAGGATAAAGCGCAAGTTACCGGCAAAGCATCGCCAGTGTAATCACCGATGGTGGCTCCAACTCTCATAGGCACTATCAACACGCTCGTGTACTCCCGCTTACAATGAATCCTCACTTGTTGAAAATATTTATTGGGTTTACAAGTGTGAAGATTAAAATTCATATTATACAAAATCAATCGGCTTATGTTTAAAGTTCAATCTACATACTTATATATCACTCTTTTATGTTCTATTCATTATATATGGGACTTTTTTACTTTCTTTTTTATTTGAGTCTCCAACACCCTCGTTTAAGTGCAAGCACCTAGGCTGTTAGACCTGTCGTTTGGCTCAGTTGGTTTTTGGTTGAGTATATTTTTACTTGTATCCAAGAACATTTAGGCAGTTAAACCCGTTATTTGGCTAATACTCTGATACCATATCGAAAATATATATTGGATTTACAAGTTCATTCATCAGTACAAATTAAGAATTACAGCCAAAATAGATTTATGCTCAAAGAGTTGAGTACCTGAATTTTGTTGACACTTTGACGATTTTATCTTTTTTATCTTTGGGGACCTTGTGAGTTCTTATGATGGGCTTTGTCTTTTTATAGGCCCACCAAGTCATCTATAATAGGGAAATTATAAAAAATAGGCAAAAGTAAAGGGATTTAAGCGAAATTACCCAAAAAATTCAAATTAAACAAAAATGCCCAACTTTTGTGAAATATTGAAACTACCTCTATATATAAACGAGGCAAATTTTCATATTTTTCACTGTGAAACTTCCACTGTCACTGTGCAAATCCAAAGAAAAATCGTCCACTGTCGTCCCACTGTCAAGCCGATTTCCAATGATTTTCTTGCTTTCCGACGACCGAAAATGGTCAAGAAGGTTAGTATATCTTCTGTAATCTTGTTTGAATCAAGTAATTGTTCATATTATTGAGATTTGAGTGAAATTTTACTGTTTGAAACTTTAAGATTTCGATTTTGAACAATGCTTAATGTATTTTGATTTTTGGCTGTTTTCGTTGAATTTGTTGAGGGGTTTTGTGTTATAGTCTATGTAGATTTGATTTATGTTAAAATTGGAGGCCGAAATGATCGATTTTTGGCCGAAAAATTCGTCCGAAGCATTCGGCAGTCTGACAGTGGAAACAGTGTATCCCACTGTCATGATGAACACTCCCACTGTGACAATGGGTTTAGGGGGGTTAAGTGGGTTTTTTAAAATATTATGGATCTGGTAGCATAAATTAGTCCACTGTGGGCGTTTTTTAAATTTGCCATGTGACAGTAGACTGCTGGTGAATAGCGTGGGTTGGGAAAATTTACTTTTTTGAAACCGCAGGGGCAGTAATATATTCGAAAATTATTAAGGGGGCAAGGGATAAATATTGGACATGTTTGTAATAGAAATTTTCTCAGGGGGTAAATTGATATTTTTCACATCTAGGGTTTCTCGACGTGTAGTTTTCGAATTTTATATCCGTTTTTTCTGTTTTAAGATTTTTCAATATGTAGCTTTCGAATTTGAGATTAAGTTTTTCGATTTTTGTGCCTTTCGGACATATTTAGGATGTAATGACCTAATTTCACTCAATATTTCAGTTTTTTTATTTATAGGATATATCGACTCATACTTTTGAATTTCAATTTCGTTTTTCTGAATTTTGTCATTTTATGATATATCGATTCGTATTTTCCAGATTTCTGAATGATTTTTTCGATTAGTGATATTCTTATGTATTTTAACTGATAGAGTTCGAATTTCAATTCTGTTTTTTCAATTATTCACATTTTAGGGTATATCAACGTATAAAATTCGAATTTCATTTTCGTTTTTTCAAATTTCATCGTTTTAGAATATATCGACTCGTATTTTCCAGATTTTGAAACGATTTTTTGATTGTTGTCATTCTAGGGTATTTCAACGTTTAGAATTCGAATTTCAGTTTCATTTTTTCTAATTTCAACGTTTTAGGATATATCAACTCGTATTTTCTAGATTTTGAAACGATTTTTTGATTGTTGCCATTCTAGGGTATTTCAACGTTTAGAATTCGAATTTCAGTTTTATTTTTTCGAATTTTACCGTTTTATGACATATCGACTCGTATTTTTCAAATTTTTGATTAATTTTTCAATTGTTAACATTCTATGGTATTTCATCGTCTAGAATTCGAATTTCATTTTCGTTTTTTCGAATTTCACCGTTTTAGGATATATCGACTCATATTTTCCAGATTTTGGAACGATTTTTTGATTGTTGCCATTCTAGGGTATTTCAATGTTTAGAATTCGAATTTCAGTTTCATTTTTTCAAATTTTACCTTTTTAAGATATATTGACTCGTATTTTTCAGAATTTCAACTGATTTTTTAATTGTTAATATTCTATGGTATTTTAACGTATAAAATTTGAATTTCATTTCTGTTTTTTTGAATTTTACCATTTTAGGATATATCGACTCTTATTATCCAGATTTTCGAATGATTTTTTGTTTGTTGAAATTCTAGGGTATTTCAACGTATAAAATTTGAATTTTAATTTCGTTTTTTTATTTTACCAACAGGCGAGTGACAGAGTATGCTCCGGACAGATGCCTGAGATGCGTAGATACGACCTCTACGGATTTCCTTTCGCATTTCAGGTTAGTTTTAATTTATTGATTATATATATTAATTGAAAAAAATATGAATTGATTTATTTAAATCGTAAATGATTATATTGCAGTATTGGATATATGAGACTCTAGACATGTTATACGATTGGATTGACCTTGTTGATCTCTATGCGTCCTTACGGATGTTTAGATAGCGTACGCGAGACGTCCCTAGTTGAACTCATATAGGTCGTATTTTCATTGGTGATCCGGTATGTACTCGTTAATTAATAAGTCGATTAATTCATTATATGTTGCAATTATTTTGACTTATATATCTTCATCATTAGGAGGATGTCACATTCCCCCTTTGTCCATCATTGATCAAGGAGGGTTTACCATGGTATGCTGAGATTCGCAAGTATACTGGTTTACCCGATGCTGATTCCTCCTCATCTTCTTCGGTTCCTCTCGCGATCGGAGACGGGGCTTCTCCAGCCTCAGGACCTTCAGATATACCCATCGAGACTTCTAAGACACATGAGGAGCCTATTCAGCCTCCTGTTATGGAGCAGCCTCTATGTTCTCCTGTAGTTTAGAGCCCACGGATGATAGACCATCCTGAAGTGGAGGACCGTACTACCCATCATGCCACCGAGTAGTGTCCCCCATTTATATGACTCAGTATTTCTACATTAGATGTTACATTAGCGCACTGGGGTGCTACGATTTTACGTGAGATATCGAGTTTTTGCGACGATATCTCTTCCCAAATGACTCGATTACGTAACAATATGACTCGATTACAGGATCGTATGGCTCGTTTGGAGGATATCATCACGCGTACATATCCAGCCCCCGTCGCTTAAGTTGTAAAACCACTTCTAATTTATTACTTATAAAAAATGTCTACAGTGTTATTATTTTGACAACTATTATTACATTCGTACAAAAGAGGGACGGCGATATCTGGTCGACATCCCTCATTGATACCGCAATACCATCCCATCAACCACACGAGGTCCGTATGACATTTCAAATTTATATTTAATGTTAAATGTCGTTATTATATTATAGTATTGTTATATATGAAATTTCATTGATTAAGTTATTATTACTATTATCTTAGGGTAGTCGCTAGGAGGAGGCGTCGGTTAGCCCTTCTGTTGTATCACCTGTTTGAGCTGAGGTATGTCACTTATCAATGGAACTTTATTTTTATGATTGTTCGGTTATCGATTAATATAGGGTATATATATTCGTATAGGGTTTTCCTCATGAAAGTCATCTGGTCAGATCTCTAGTTGCTTCAGATCCTCCACTTGAGGTATGATAATTATTATAGATATTATATTTTATATGAAATATCATTTACCATTTTATCCTTTTCATGCATATAAGGAACCGGCATTGATATATTATCGATCAAGGGTTCTCCCCGAACACCTTCCCCAGAAGTTGAGGTTAACTTTTTTCAAAAAATGTCATTGATCGATTTGTCTTTTCAATTATATTGTTTATTTAATGATGTTTTGACTCTTTTTCAAGACAAGAGATTATGGTTACTTGTTGATATCCCAAGCTCAACTAAAAAGATAGTGGATATTAGTTCACAAGAAGAGGACTTCCAGGAGGACGTTTCTGAGGTCATCCATATTGAGTTATATCAATTATACTTAGTATATAAATATTCGTATATATTGGTCATTAAGATGTTCAAAATTATAATTTTACAGTCCACCGAGGGAGCACGCTCGATGGACTTGACCGTGATTCAGGATTCTCCAACTAAACCTCCTCTCGCATACATGAAGAAGGTAAAATAAATCGATTAATGCTAACTGTTACATATGATGGAATGATGAATTAATTGTTTTTTGGGATCATGCAGCTGATTCATACAGCACGTGGTCGGATCGTCTGGAAAGGTCCCTTGGTTCGTACCCCGTATACAAATCCACTCAAAGGGAGAGCGAAACAGTAACTTAGGACCATTCCATCCTCTGCCTCAGAGCGTGAGGAATCTTTCCTCATGTGGTACATCAGAGCTGTGACTTCCGACACACATGATGTCTACTTCATCGGGTCGAAGTTAAAGGACAGTTTTTGGTGGCTTATGGTAGAGTTGCGCGAGTGGTTGACTGACTATGTAAGTTGTCTATACTATATAATTCGGGAAAAAGTTTGATATATTTATCAATAACTAACACATGTGAACTTATTTATACTATTTTAGCATGTGGATTCTTTTTTAGCTTTATTACGTTGGCACCAGGATGACCACCGTGTGACTGTTTCACAGCGTTGGATGGCTGCCCACACATTCTTAGGAGGCCATATTGAGATGGCTTGGAAGAGTTGGCAGACCACACCATTTGAGGAGTTTGAGTTTTCAGGGCTCTTCACGAGGATGGTTGAGGCAGCGTACATCCCGGGATTGTTGTACAAACCATATGGGATAGTCGATCAGGTATAGTATATATGTATTTTCATTACATTGAATTAGTTGAATTAGTCTATAATTAACTAAAATTTGTCACTATTTATAGGTTTATATCTCTATAAACTTCGACTGTGCATATTGGGTGGCCGAAGTTATAGATTTTTGTGAGTAGTCGATTACAGTATACGATTCGGATGTATCATATTTGGGGAATGTGGGGTCTCTTGAGCAACGCATGCGACCGTACATGACATTCATACTCGTGTTATTAGAGGCGACGAGTTTTGGACCGCTTCTGGACAGACTCCACGATGTGATTCCCTCGCTTTATATCGAGCGACGGATGTCCCTCAGCAGAGACTAGGCTCCGGTGACTGTGGCGTGTTTATGTTACGTTTTTTTGAGTGTTTAGCATTGTCACGGAGCGTCGATTTTCTCCGAGAGTCGTCTACCTCTATGCGTCGACGTTTAGCGTCGTAGTTATATTTTCACTCATCGAGTAGCTCACGAATGTATATTTAGTTAGCTAATTGTTTATTTATCGTTCTTCATATGTTCATATGTATATATTTATTGTATGTGCATATGTGTATGATGTACTTTATCTATCATTATATATAGATATGTATTTGATTTCATTTTATATATGATTTGAGTGATATTACTATCTAGCAACAATCGAAAAATTCTTTGAAAATCTGGAAAATACGAGTCGATATATCGTAAAATGGTGAAATTCAAAATAACAGAACTAAAATTTGAATTCTAAAAGTTGAAATACCCTAGAATGGTAACAATCAAAAAATTCTTCAGAAATTTGGAAAATACAAATCGATATATCGTAAAACAGTGAAATTCAAAAAAACGAAACTGAAATTCGAATTCTAAAAGGCCAAATGACTGTTTCCTATCCAAGGTTTGATGTTTTCTCAAGTTTCCACCCTTTAACTATGGAAATACCAAACACCCACCCATGGCCGGTTAGATTTAACAAAACCCTAACCCCTGAAAATTTAATCTCATTTTTCCCCCTAAAAGTTTAAAAACTAACATTTTTTCCGTAAGCTAAGTTTGAAAAGATCGCATTTGCCCTCTAGGGTTTATTTCCAAACCCTTTCACTTTCTCCCGTGCCATTGTCGGTCGTCTTCCCCACCCGACGATTTCTCTTCCACCGACGGCCCCCCTCAACTCCACCCCAACGCATCTGACGTAGAGAGAAGTTGTCTGGAAAGAGAAATTGTCTTCCTAGACGATGACTGTCTTCGTCGTTTGAAAAGACGATCGTCTTCCCAGATGAAGACGACTCGTCTTCCCAGAGGATGACGACTCGTCTCATCTTCCCAGATGACAATGACTGTTCGTCTTCCCCGACAAAGTTCTTCTTCTTCCACGGCTTCTCCGACTCTGATCGGGCTTCCAAATAGGAAGAAAAAGATCGTCGGAAGGAAAGGATGCTTCGGGAGGAAGAGATCATCGGTAATAGAGCCAGAGATGTCATCGGAGATTTCAAAACGAAACCCTAGGGTGAAACTGTGATTTTTTAAAACTTAGGGTGGGGGAAAATTTTAGTTTTTAAAGTTAAGGGGGCAAAATTAGATTCTATTTTAGTTTATTTTTAATATTATAGAGAAAATAACGATTTTACCCTTACCACCGTTAGGATTTTGTTAAATCTAACCAACCATAGGTAGGTGTTTGGTGTTTCCATAGTTAAAGGGTGGAAACTTGAGAAAACATCAAACCTTGGGTGAGAAATTGTCGTTTGGCCTTCTAAAAGTTGAAATACCCTAAAATGGCAACAATCAAAAAATTCTTCAGAAATTTGAAAAATACGATTCAATATATCGTAAAAACAGTGAAATTCAAAAAAACGAAACTGAAATTCGAATTCTAAAAGTTGAAATATCCTAGAATGGCAACAATCAAAAAATTCTTCAGAAATCTGAAAAATATGAGTCGATATATCGTAAAATAGTAAAATTCAAAAAAACGAAATTGAAATTCCCTAGAATGGTAATAATCGAAAAATTCTTCGAAAATCTGAAAAATACGAGTCGATATATCCTAAAACAATGAAATTCAAAAAAACAGAACTGAAATTCGAATTCTAAAAGTTGAAATACCCTAGAATGATAATAATCAAAAAATTCTTCGAAAATCTGGAAAATATGAGTCGATATATCCTAAAACGGTGAAATTCAAAAAAATGGAACTGAAATTTGAATTCTAAAAGTTGAAATACCCTAGAATGGCAACAATCAAAAAATTCTTCAGAAATCTGAAAAATATGAGTTGATATATCGTAAAACGGTGAAATTCGAAAAAATGGAACTGAAATTCGAATTTTAAAAGTTGAAATACCCTAGAATAGCAACAATCAAAAAATTCTTTGGAAATTCGGAAAATACGAATCGATATATGGTAAAACGGTGAAATTCAAAAAAACGAAACTGAAATTCGAATTCAAAAAGTTGAAATACCCTAGAATGGCAACAATCGAAAAATTCTTCAAAAATCTGGAAAATACGAGTTGATATATCGTAAAATGATGAAATTCGAAAAAACGAAACTGAAATTCGAATTCTAAAAGTTGAAATACCCTAGAATGGTAACAATCGAAAAATTCTTCAGAAATCTGGAAAATATGAGTCTATATATCCTAAAACGGTGAATTTGAAAAAACGGAACTGAAATTCGAATTCTAAAAGATGAAATACCCTAGAATGGCAACAATCAAAAAATTCTTCAGAAATCTAGAAAATACAAGTCGATATATCCTAAAACGGTGAAATTCAAAAAAATGGAACTGAAATTTGAATTCTAAAAGTTGAAATACCCTAGAATGGCAACAATCGAAAAATTCTTCAGAAATCTGAAAAATACGAGTTGATATATCGTAAAACGGTGAAATTCGAAAAAATGGAACTGAAATTCAAATTTTAAAAGTTGAAATACCCTAGAATAGCAACAATCGAAAAATTCTTTGGAAATTCAGAAAATATGAATCGATATATCGTAAAACGGTGAAATTCAAAAAAACGAAACTGAAATTCGAATTCAAAAAGTTGAAATACCCTAGAATGGCAACAATCGAAAAATTCTTCGAAAATTTGGAAAATACGAGTTGATATATCGTAAAATGGTGAAATTCGAAAAAACGAAACTAAAATTCGAATTCTAAAAGTTGAAATACCCTAAAATGGTAATAATGGAAAAATTCTTCAGAAATCTGGAAAATATGAGTCTATATATCCTAAAATGGTGAATTCGAAAAAACGGAACTGAAATTCAAATTCTAAAAGATGAAATACCCTAGAATGGCAATAATCAAAAAATTCTTCAGAAATCTGGAAAATACGAGTCGATATATCCTAAAACGATGAAATTCGAAAAAACATAACTGAAATTCGAATTCTAAAAATTGAAATACCCTAGAATGACAATAATCGAAAAATTCTTTGAAAATCTTGAAAATACGAGTCGATATATTGTAAAACAGTGAAATTTGAAAAAATGGAACTGAAATTCGAATTTTAAAAGTTGAAATACCCTAGAATGACAACAATCAAAAAATTCTTCAGAAATCTGGAAAATACTAGTCGATATATCCTAAAACGGTGAAATTCGAAAAAACGGAACTGAAATTTGAATTCTAAAAGTTGAAATACCCTAGAATAGCAACAATCGAAAAATTCTTCAAAAATCTAGAAAATACGAGTCGATATATCCTAAAACGGTGAAATTCAAAAAAATGAAACTAAAATTCAAATTCTAAAAGTTGAAATACCCTAGAATAGCAACAATCGAAAAATTCTTCAGAAATCTGAAAAATACGAGTGAATATATCATAAAACGATAAAATTCGAAAAAACCTAAAATTTCATTTATAATGCTTCTACAATGTTTTATATCAAAATGCCTCCCAATTTTAATAACATTTCATTTGACCCCTCAATTATCTATTCCTAAAATTTCACTGAGAAATTTATAATGTTCTTCAATGTTTACTATCAAAATGCCCCCCTACTTTTAATAGAATTTTTTTAATCCCTTATAATGAGTGAGGAGGGTTTATATAAATGAGGGAAAGGGTAATTTTGATAATTTAGAAAAAGTCATGGGCATTTTTACTTAGAGATAGTGAATTTGGGCATTTTTGCTTAATGGGAGGGTATTTTGGCCATTTTCTATAATTTCCCTCTATAATATAACAATAAAAATATATATGAATAAGCTAAATAATGATATATGTTCATAGTGTTAAATGATTTTAAATTAAAAATAAAATATTATTTAATTTTATAATAATTTCCGTCATTTTATATTTAGTATTTATACATATTAGTAATGGTATAATGAGAATTTTTTCAGTAGAACTTTCTCTTTTTGTTTTTACATTAAGAAAAATTGAATTTGATATTTTTCACCATTTTAGCACGGCAATTTTAACATTTAACTAAATTGTAGGATAATTTTATTCTTTTCATTTTTTTCACTCAGCCATTTTCTTTTTTCAATTTTATCTTTTTCTCCTCTTATGGCATGTTTGATTCAAGTAAATTTTTATTGTCAAAAATGAAATATTATATAAAAATGTATTAACTTAAATATTTTTAAGTATAAATTATTATTATAATTAATAAAAAAAGATAGATATAAATTATTATTGTGTTTTAATCTTAAGATATTGTTTTATTTAAATATCATTGAGTATAATTATTCTAAAACATTATTTATATTACTTGTTATATTATTTGAAAAGTCTTAAAAATTTAATAATTAAGGATAAAACTGTAATAAAATTATATTTGTAATTTTGTAATACTTAGAGTTAAGATTATAATTAAATTATCAATTAGATTGTCTTTCACATCATCATTAATAATAAAACATTATCAAAATCTTTTATTATCTAACAAACCAAACAAAATAATATCAATAATAAAAGATAAATTATTATGGTAATTTTTAATTACTATAAACTAAATGTCCTTTAGTCTTTAAATGTCATAAAAGCCCAAAACCAAATCTGTACTCTATCAACTACCTAGAAGTTGGATACGAACTCTATCAATGTCGATAAGTCAAGAGGTTGAATATAGCTCTATGTCATTGTGAGGTTAGATATCATCTCTCAACACCAAAAAAAATTAAATATGGCCCTATTTTTCTCAATCATTACTATTGTAAAGTCACTACAAAAAAATAAGTTATAACAAGAATTAGTCATTAAAAATTTATTTCCCCTTAATAATAGAAAAAATTTCGTCATCACCCCTCATTATAACCTTTGCCGCTGAAAGTATTAATGACGGAAAAAAAAGTTTCATCGTTAATATAAATAATGAAAGGTGTAAATCTCCTTGTTAAAACTAGTAATTTCAACAATGAATATCCTTTTCATTTTAATAATATTTATCTGTCACTATACATAATATCAATGATAAATATCTTCATCATTATAATAACATTCATTGGTTACTATACATAATATCAATTATCAATATCTCCACCGTCATAACAATATTTATCAGTCATTAAACATAATATCAATGATAAATATCTTCATCATCATTATAAGTACACAAGTTATTATTCATTATTAGTGTACTTTGATTTATTGTTATAATTTTCAATGGATTTGAAAAGGGTAAAAATGTTATTTCATAATCTAACGATTTTATACTATGATGAGGATGGGTTTTAGGTGCAATGCTATGTACACTTACAATAAGTACTAATTAAGGCAACAATGATGGTGTATCATTAGGGATAGATTCAAAGAGAGCTTGTTTAAACTCAAAATGAGCTTAACTCGAATGAGCCTAAATACGGGTCTGAGACAATGAATATAAACCCGAGTATGAGCTAAGAAATAAAACCAAAAACAAACTCAAGTCTGAACCCAAACTAGAGTCATGCTCGGCTCACAAGCCAAGCATGGCTCGCCTCACAAGCCAAGCATGGCTCGCTTGAACCCTTAGCAAGCAATGTTGTTTCTAGCTCTACCTAAAGATAAGGTTGCATTCAAAGCTAGCTTAGCTTAGACGAGCCCAAGACAACAAATAAGAACCTGATCACGAATATGTGATTGAGTGAGCTTAGTGAGCCTGAACCGAACCCAAGCAAGGCCCTGTTTAGGCTCGACTCGACTTGTTTCCAACCCTATGTATCATTATATGAATAGTATTACTTTGTTCATACTTAAAAATTATTTAATTATACGAGGACACATCATTGTTCTTACATCAATATCTAAAAGTTTTGAGAATTTGTAAGAGAAAATTTGTCTCTTACTACAAAGATTTTAGTTATCCACGTTCTCATTCACTACCTTTTTTTGAGTTTAATCTTCTTCTCATTTAGGGAAAGGAAAGCCGAAAACCTGATTTAAGAGATAGAATTACTAGCCCTATATGTGGCCCCTAACTCAAGCAAGAGCAACTTAAAATATTACAATTTGATACACCAACTGTCGGCTGCAACGTGATGGGCACAATCACCAAGCACAACATAGATGGAGAGAAACAAACAAGTTTGGATGTCATGGTGTGACGTTGAGAGAGAGTGTGTGTGGTCAGTAAGTAAGATGGTGGGTGTTGGATAGGATTGTCAGACGAAGTTCAAATAAATAAATGAGAGAGATTTTGGGTAGGATTGGAAGACAAACTTCAAATAAATAATTAATGAATTCAGAGGAAGTTGCTATGTGAACATTATAAAAGAAAGGGGAAAAGGTACTTTGCACACTCTCAAATAAAAGTCATGGATACTTGTCAAAATATAAAAAATAAAAGTCATGGGTAACTAGGTATATTTAATTATTTATAGTATCAAAGTTCCTAATCTCTCAATCTTGTTGTAGTTTGTTACCAAAAAAACAATATTACGTTGATTTATTTATACAATTCAATATAATAGTTTATGATTAAATAATTTTAAAATAATAAAAAATATAACTAATTATATTTCATGTCATATTATTACATCAGTTTATATCAATTTTACCTCAAAACCCCTAAATTTTATGTACTATTTCATCAATCTTAGAACCAAAAAATGATGTCATACAAAATTGTAAGTTTTTAATTAATTCACATGAAAAAGGTCTATTATTTTCTTCTTTCGTAGTCTTAATAGATAAAGTTTGGATTGTTTTTGTTATTGGATACTCTGATAGAAAACCATTTAATAGTTATAAGAGGGGTAGAAAATACTTTTTATATAAAAGAGTATAAGATCATCAAAGCCAAAAACAAAATCTAAGAGGTTAAAATTGGAATAACAACAAAATAGCCCACTTTTATTTTTAAAAAAATTGAAATATAAGGAGGGTCAAACGCCCTCTTTAACAACAAAAAAACCTGATATTCTTCATGAAAATATTTCAAATTACAACAATAGCCACACATGACACATAGACTGTTTAGCCACCCAACAGATTTACAATATTACCCTTAATACTTTATGAACTTAAGGGGCCTTATCATCGTATTGTCTTCATGATCCAATATCTGCACATCCAATAGTCATTATAAAATCAGAAAAATTTTAAAAATAGCAGAAAATAAGAGAAAATCAAATAGAGTGCTTACATGGCAATGATACACGTAACCCGGCTCTGCTGTTGCATCGAAAGGATATGGTGCATTTGAGTGTATGTAAGAAAATCTCACTACTATCTTTGTCACATATCCAGGCATGATCTTGTACACATTCTTCCATCCTTGCTCATGTGTTGGCACTACTACCTTGTTGCCACGTGCATACATACTTATGTTGCACTTGATTGCATCGTTCAAATTTGTCATGCATGTCTTGAACACTGTCAAGTTAACCAACTCTGTTTGATCTATTACTGCAAACAATCCAATGTGAATGTGTAATGGGTGATTATCACCCGTCAGATTAATCACATTCCACACCTCGCTGGTCCCAGCTTTAGGTGTTTCAGTTGCCGGTTGATCAAATGATTTTCCGTTGATGAGAAGATGAGTTGGCTGACCATTGTCACTTGTATACTCGTACATAGCAATGTATCGTGTTTGTGATGCACTGGATAAATTAGGTGACGGATAGTTTATCAACTTACTAGGTACGTGCCATGTGTCAATCTCGCGAGTTTTTTTTATAACAAACTTCATCACCTTACCATTAAATTCATTAACCGGGTTTCCGGATGGGTACGGATAGGGTGCATCATTGACCAAAATGGCAAAATCGGACTTTGACTGTGAAAAATCAACTATCACATCAGCAATCTCAGCTGGAGCCAGGATGGTCTCATTGGTCGCCACAGGTTTTCTAAGATATGCTGAATCAGATGCCACGTGGATGAATCCTAAACCATTGGTGAAGAAGAATCTAAAGAATCTAGCATTGCAGGCGTTAATTATCCGGAATCTGTATTTACGACGTCGTACTGTCATACTCGGCCAAGCCTTCCCGTTTACCACTATTACATCAGCAAAATATTCAGGTCGCCACTGTGGATGTATGGAGGGATTATTTCCAGTGGCATTCATGTATATCGTACCGTCCCTACGAAAGCTACGATCAAAGACAAACAACGTTCGATCAAATTCATCACCATTAGGGAGTCCAAGTGGAGCCTCCACAAGTTGATCACGGATGATGTAGGCACCAATCAAGCCAGCCAATAAATTGACACGTGTCAGTCCCACGGCATGATCATGATACCATAAATTCCCCGGCTGTTGCATGTTTCGATAACGATAAGTTTGATTCGTCCACGTGGGACCCTTTTCTGCAAATCCAGCGGTGAACCAGGCGTTTGCGTGGCCATCACTTGCGGGTTCATCGATGCCTCCATGGAGGTGCACCACAGTAGGAACACCCTTCTTTGAGTGGGGAATGGCAGTGGGGATAGTTGGGTCCCATGGAAGGATGTGCTCTGAAGGGAGGTGATTTTCCCACGTCACGTACGTGTCAATGCCATGGATGGCCTCGATTGTTGGACCAGGTACAGTTGCTGTGAGCTCTGATGTCCCGAAGGCAAACACTGGGGTTGGAGGAAGATCTCTATGGAATTTCTGCGCATTAATAAAAGCAAAATTTAAAATTAGAAAAAGAATGTTTGAAATCTCCCACTCACTGAGCATGCAAGAAAGAGGTGATTGGTCAACTCGGAACAATTAATTTAGGGTTATAATCTATTTGAATCAAGTTAAATCAAATATTGTTTAGCCAAGCGTCATCAGATTATACTTAGGTGGAGCATGAATTTGACCTCAACAAGATAAGACGGTACTGACTTGAGTTTAATTTAAAAAATTATAACAAAATCTCATAACTATAATTTAATCTTATATTCAAATTTTAAATTAAAGAGTAAGATTTTACAATTTAGAGGTTTAAGTGTGAAATTTAAGCGGAGTTGATAATTTTAAATACGACTTGTTAATTCGATACGAGACAACATAAAAAAATTAGATTAGGATAGAGTTTTTTTACACAAAATTTATTTCGGGTTAATACAACACAACTCAAAATTAAATCGAACAGTATTAAGGCTACACAAAAAAAAAAAAACCTAACATATTGAAAGACAATATCAACAATAATTAAAATATTTACAGATTGCATATAGTTATATTTTTATATAATTGTAATTACTCATATTATTTTTTAGTTTTATGTAAATATTTTATATTATTATTAAATAGTAAAAATGTAATTTAATTAATTAGATTAAAAGTCATAGTATGTAATTTTTAGACTATTTGTAAACAAGATAAAATATTATATTATATATTTTATTAAAAATAGGTTGGGATAATTTGATAAAGAAATCAAAACGGTAAAAACATTTTAGAGAGTGAAAACAATAAATAATTCTAATATTTAAAAGTTGGATTAAAGTTAAAAAATTTCGATACAATTATAATTCAGATCAGATTAAAATTGAGGATCTTCAATATGAAACTTGAATTGACATGATCAACCTAATGATACGAATGGTTAAATCTAGGTTTAAGTAAAATTTTAAATGTTTATTAATATTATATTAGAGCTAAACTATAAACTTGCAAACTCACCTAGCTCACCACATTGTTCGAGCTAGGCTCAACACGGCAATAATCGACCTAAACTCTATTTGACACAACCTAAGTTACAAACAACATGACTTATTTGCAATCTAAAACTAGTTATAACAATTAGTCATGTCATCTACTTGTCAACCTATAGCACAATATATACTAGTCATAGGCTTTTTCATTAGTTTGGTAAAAACAAGTCATCCACATTGGAATATTTAAGAGTTTATTAATATTATACTTGAGCTAAACCCTAAGCTCAACTCGACTATTAACTTGATACGGGTTAAATTGCAAGCAACACAACTGATGTATAGTTCAAAACTAGTTATACAAACTGTATGCAACAACTAATCACGTCATTTACTAGCTAGCGAACACATAGCATAATACAGATAGTAGATCTTCTCATTGGTTCTGTCAAAGGCAAGCCATCCCCGTTGGAACTAAAAAAATCATTGAGAAAAATTCTGACTATCTAGCCTAAAGAAAATAAAACTTGAATGTAGGTTACAAGCTCTTCATGTCCAAGCTTGCGGTCTTAGAAAGCTCCTAAACCAACAAAGCAACTGGGCAAGTAATGCAAAGAGAGCCAAGAACATGAAATATGGAAGAAATTCAAGGAGGAAAATCGTACCCATTGCGTCTTGAACATGCCGATATTGAGAAACTTGGGGTTGGGGACGCCATTGACAAGGTCGAAACCTTGGATTTTAGGCATATCTGGGACCTCATCAACGAACATCTCCAACTGGGATGGAGCTATGAGTTCATTTTGTCCTCTTGAAGACGAAGCTATGAACAGAAAATAAACAAGTAATGTTATGTGCTTAGAAGCCATTGGTGTTTGCATGGAAGCAGGAGGAAGATGAATGAAGAGGCTCGATAGATTCCGTTATATATATGTGTGATTTTGGGAGTTTATTGTTAAATAATTAGCACTTGTTTATATAATATAAATCTTCAATCTGAATCTGGGGGCGTTACCATTTACCAAATCTGGTTTTGTGTGTATGATTTTTTTCCTGGAAAGAGACAATTTTCTAAGAAAAAAATGACCATGGAACGAGAAAATTTTATTGAGTAAAAAAATAAAAATAAAAAGTTAACTATAGCAAGAGAATCTAATAAATTTTATTCATAAATCAAGAATCGAAACCTGAAAATAATAAAAAGATTAAAAAAATTTTATTATTATAATGGAGAACACGAAATTTTGCTATTTTTTTAAAGTAAATCTTTCATCGTTTCGTGAAAGATTGCTAGTTTGTTTTCGAAAGATTGTGAAGTAGAGTAGATTCAGAGTTAAGTCAATTCAAGTTTAATTTGATACTCAATTTGAAAATACTAAATTTGTCTCGTGTTAATGTTATTGCATTGAAGTTTATCTTATCGATAATTCTTTATCTTCCTCTTTAATAAATTTTTTTCGTCGCCAACAAATATTTTCCTTCTCTAGTGTTAGAGGTAATCAACTCAATCGGACTATTATGGAGTCAAATATGTAAGATAATTTTACATAATTTATGCACAAATTATAAAACATTAAATTAAATTAGATAATATATAAATACCTTATGTGTCATGATTTGACTTCGTACAAATCTTAAAATTTACAACATTAAATTGACTTAATTTTTGCTCTTAAAACCTTTTTAAACGATAATTTTTAATGGGTAGAGTTGTCGTATCAAGGTAAAGTTGTTTTATCAAAGTTTCGAAGATGAAACTTTAAAACTGACATTAATATTATCTATCTAAATCATAACTTTTATGGTACATTAGATTTATCTTTATTGAATACTTAATAAATTGTAATTAAACTATTCAATTATCTAATTTAAACAAAAAAAATTTTGAAAAACTCTAGCAAAATGCGCCCCCACATTGGTATTTGGTTCCTTAATTCTTGATTCTTTCTTTCTTGTAAGAAAGTTAAGTCATTCTTGAAAGATTGTTAAGTCTCAAGGAAGAGTAGATTCAAAGAAAATCAATTTATGCTTGGCTAGGTATTTTGTTTGAAAGACATGAGTTTAAGTTAAAGAAAGATTAACTTATCGATATGTCAACATGTCGAAGTGTACGTCATCAACAATTATTCTTCTTCTTCAACAATTCTTTTCATTTTTTAGTGTTATTATTCATCAAATATCATTTATTATTCTAAATTAAAGCTAAACTTATTATGTTCAAATTTGATTTGACTCAAATATATTTTAATCTCGAATTAACGCGTTATTAACGCAACTCAAAATGGTGCATGCATGGCTGCCAAAATCCACAGAATTTTTTCTAGGTCAATAATTCTATTCACCGACAACTTAATTGGACAATAAAATGTATATATTATGCATGGATTCATAATTGAAGAAAATTGACTTGAAAATGATGTTAGGGCATCTATTGCTTTTGGAGTGTTCCCATTGCCTCACACAAATCCAAATTGAATTCGCCCATGGCTTCTTCGCCAAACCCCATTTTACGCTAGGTATTAAGACAATTCAACCCATGCTAATACCGACAATGCAGACACTCTCAAAGGACAGTAATGTATTTTCCTTGTATTAATTAATTTTAATTAGCAAGTTTCAGTAAGAAAGCGTTGAAAATTTGAAGATTCGTTTTGGTAGGCCTCGGCAAGCCAAAATAAAAAAAACTCAATGGGCCACTTAATCTTATTTTATTTCTGTCCAATGATTTTTAAACTAATCTAATAATGTTGTACTTTTTTGAATAATTATGAATAAGTAGCTTCGATGATCTTTCCATTCACGGAAAACAAGTTATTTAAAATTACAAGATATTATTCATTTACTCTTATCTTGGTTAGTCTCATTGTTTTACCAATATAAGATATCATATAAAAACAAAACAATAGAGTTATACGATAGTTTTAAAATTGAATCATATATTTATCTGATAAAAATAATGATTTAACCTAATTGATCGTAAGGCAACTTACCCATTTAAAAATAATATTAAAAACAATTATATATAATTCATTTTTAAATATTGAATCTGAATTATTTTAAAATTAAAATAAATTTAGTTTGATGGTATACATATTTAAAATTGATAGATGAGGTCTTAGGGCCAAGTTCCAATAATTAATTTTTGAAAAAAAAAAATTTATGATAATCGAGTCAAACCCAATTTTTTACTCTATCAAATCAGATAGTTGACGGTTTAACCAGTCAGATCAATTGATCTAATACGATTAAAAAAACTATAGATTTATATTAACTCAAAACCCTTAACTCTTGGTCAATATGATAATTTCCATTCAAGGGGTTTAGAAAGAATAATTAATTTTGTCACCACACGTATTTGATGTACGATTTCTAACATCAATACAACAACAAACATTAGTGTTTAGTAGAACATCTGGATTATCCTCATAAACACCACCACACCATACATGGAGGAAAGCTAGGTAGAACCATGCAACCTTTCTAGATTTCTATCTTTCTTGATTCTTCTCCTTTTTAGTTGTCATTTCTACCATTAAACAAATTCGCAAGTTGTCATTAGAGATAATGCAAATATTGAGTAGATAAGAGTGAAATTACAAGTAGTAAGCTACTAGAAGACTTGTAGATGTTGTATTCGATGATCTATTTCCCTTATTCTTTGTATGTATAGTGAGGGGATTACAACGGAGATAATGCAATAATTAAGGGTATATCATTGTGACTACCAAAACGATGCGTAACATAATTACATTTAAAGATGGATAAGAATTGAGTTGAGTTCAATTATTTCTTTACTAGAGTTCAATTTAAATAAAAAATGATTTGATTTAAATTTATGATTCAAATTTGTAATTCAAATTTATATTTTATTAAAAAATGACATTGTTATATCTAATAATTAAATAATATTATTTTGTCAATTATTTGACATGATTTAAATCAAAACTATTGGCCAAATTTAAACCAAATAGAAACATTCCTTGACTTGCTCGCCAAACTACGTCAAATCCCTCTACCTCGAGTTCAACCTGGTTTTAAAAACGAGTCGACCCTTTCAACTCAAACGTGACTCAAATTCAAGTTAAATGAATTTAATCCGAGTTGAACCAAGTCAAGCCAACCTTCGAAACTTAGCTAGCTCGATTTGAGTTTGTGACTTATAAACAAAACAACATCTTTTTTATCTAATAATGGATAGACCAATATTGTATTATTTAATCATAAATAAAATAATATTGTTTTAACTATTAATTAATATGACTTAAATTAATCACAAACTCAAATCAATTTGAGTCATCGTTCGATTCATAAATCAGATTAATTCAAACCCTCTTTAACTTAAAGCTCAATTTGATTAAAAAACAAACCAATCCTTTTAACTCAAGTTTAATATAAATATAATCTAAATAAATTTTAGTCAAATCAAACCAATAATGGGATCAAGTTAATTTGGTCTGCCTTCAACTCTAAACATGATTATAAAATATCTTATTTTTAATATAGAATAAAAATAATATTAAAGAAAAATAAATGGGATCCACCCTGCTGGGCCGCCTCAGTATCACCTCTAGCGAACGTCTTAATTTCATAATTTGATAATGAAATTTATTAACGGATTAATAATTGAAGAAAATTGACTTGAAAATGAAGTGAGGGGCATTAATTGTTTTGGAGTGTTTCCATTGCCGCATACAATGCCACATCCATGCCGCCGCGCCCATGGCTTCACCAACCCCATATCAGATCAGTGGATAAGACATATTTACCCATGCTTATACAGACCATTCAGACATTGTCAAAGGACAATAATGTATTTTCCATGTTAATTAATTTTTAATATGTAAGTTTCAGTAAGAAAGGGTTGAAATTTTGAACACGCATTTCGGTAGGTCTCGGCAAGTCAAATCAAAAAACCCAATGGGCTGGTTGAATTGTTTCCAAATAAAAAACTTAATGGGCCATTTGCTTGATATTTACCCCACTTAATGAATATTATTCGTATTCCCATATTATCTATATATTAAACATGTTTAAAAATATTTTTTAATTTAAAATATATTAAACACATATTTTATGTATTTCCCATATTAAATATGAATTATATGTGATATTTTATATTTATCGTATTTTTTAATTTTCAGTTAAACTTAAAATACAAAATTGTCTATTTTATTTTCAATTATTTACAAAAATACCATTATTATTTAAAAAAACCCAACAACATTTTTTTCTTAATTCTCAATCCTAATTTTACATTTTCCTTTCACATGGGTTGTACAAAGAATTTTAATTATGTATTATGTTATATTAAATTTAATAGTTAATTAAATATTTTACATTTAAATTGTTATATTAATTTTCAATAAAAGATTCGTAAAAAGTACTAAAATTATTATGATATTGCTATATTTTTTTAAATGTATTATTGACGATGTGTCATATTAAACCTATATATACACTTTTTGTATTTTTCCTTATGAAAATTTTAGAGGTATTTTTTTACAGACATATTTTTCATTATTTGCCTAATTATATTAACATAATTCACGTAACTTTTTTTTCTCATTCTCGTATTTATTAACTAGGATATTTAGAATCAAATCCTAGAGCTCTTTTGTCTTTGGCTTCCCCGTCCATTTTCTTCTCATAAACTCAATTTGTTTATGTAAAGATTCAACAATTTTCAATGTTTGACACAATTTATTAACCTAACATAGTATGACATGTAAAAAGTTAGGTTTATGTTTTATTTTTCACATGAATTTTTATTCGGGTCGTAATTGGGTCAATCTATTTACTAATTGTATTGTATTTAGGTTAACTCTTCATGATTCAAACACACTTATTATAGAAACATAGTATCTTGTTTGAATCATTATCATGTCAAAATGTGTCAAATATTTTAAAATTGTTCACATCATCGGTAAGTTTAATTGATATTCTCCCTTGGAACTATGAGATCTCATTTGTAAAATGACTAGCATATCAATCTCAACATTCATCCCAAAGTTGGCATGAATGATTTAAAACTCATATTAAACTAGTCAATTCTAGCAATTGAATCTTAGTTCACTCCAATCAAACCCTAGTGTTGACATAAACATGAAGATGCAATCTTTTTTAAAATTGTTGAGACTCAAACTTGACGTACAAAAATTTTTGCCATGGTTAGGAAGTGAATCTAACATCACAAACATTAATATAAAGTATGGGTCATCAAGTTAAATTTATTTTATGTTAAAACAAATTGAATTATATATTTAATAACTTATTTTATAAAATTATTTTTAATATTATTTTAAAAATATTTATTTAAATTGTCTATCGATCAGATGACTTTTTTAACCAAACCACTCCCATCACTGGTCGATGTCAATTTTGGCTTTTAGAACATTAGTTGGCATGTCTAGTTGGTAAGCACTAGGCATGAATCACAAATTTTCATGTTAAAAATTCCACGCATGGGGACCAAAGATGGAGTTACTATAGGCGTGAAGGTAAGATTTAAAATTTTTAGGATTTATTGGTATTTTATCCTAATAGAGTAATGAATTCACAAGCTAATTGGATTGGCTATCCTTAACCATAAACTCAACTCAAGAGTTTATTGTCATGTATCTATTTGTCCTATATTTCTTGATATTTCTTGATTAGGTCAAATATAAATTTATACTCTTGACATTTGATGGACCATATTTATTGACTTTAAATATTGGCATAATCGAATCAGATCGAATTGTGTTTGGTTCGAACTCATATTACCGTAAGTTAAAACTTGAGTTTGCCAAGTTGGTGAAATTTCAATTCAAGCTCAAGACAAAAAGGGTTGACTCAAGTTTTCCTAAAAAGTATTATATATAAACCCGTTATTGGGATTAAATTAACTTAAAAAAAATTCAATTGTCTCTTATATTTGAAGTTAAAAACAAAAAAAAGGTAAAAGTGTGAGTGTAAAATTTAAAACCTTTAAAGTCTATTCATATTTTACCCAAGTCAAACATTTTACTAGTGAGCTCACCACGCCTACCATCCTCAAACTTACAGTGGGTCAAATCAAAAATTGTGGATGCTTATTTCCACTTCATTGATTGTTCGGCAAAAAAATTGGGTCGTGCAAGTCCGAAGCCCAATTGTTTGGTGTAAAAAAATTAGTTTCAGTCAAATAAAATTCAAGGTTTGGGCAAACCAAACCTTTACAAATAAATTTACCTATAAAGTTATCAAATTCAGGTTTGAACAAAGGTTATTTAAGCTTAACACCCAGTTGGGTTTGAAAATCATTATGAATAATGGTGTATTTGTTAAATTTTCAAACATATAGGAATTATAAAAATGTTTTTGTATGTTTTTAAAGTTACAAAGGCAAGTCTGCAATAGGCTCAAAGCCCAACAAAAGTTTAATAAACCAAACTTAAACAAAAAATATGAGGCCCAAAGTTTTTTGCAGACCCAAGCTTGAATAAGTCATGCTTGATTCTATAGACTCAATTGAATAGGTCAGAGTGTAAAGCACTTGCTATGGTGAAATTGTTAGTGCCTATGTTGGTTGAAGCATTAGTTTTTTATATGAATTAAAATTGAATCATATGTAAATGACTTAGAAATATCTGGCAATGAGCCCAATTAAGCCAAATTAGAGCTTCGCCTTCCTCGTAAGAGTTTGAGCATGAGCTTGTTGAAGCTTACAGTTAAATTTAAACCGAATTAGATTGGTTTTGAAAGTTAACTTGATTCAGATCAAATTCAAATTGAGTTTAAGTTAGAAATGTCAACTTGTTTATAAAACTAAATTGAACTCAAACTAAAGAGAGTTTGATTCAGTTTAATTCATAAGTTAAGTTAATTACTTAATTAGGTTTGAGATTAATTTACGATTTGATTCGAGTCATATCAAGAATTTATCAAAATGATATTGTTTTATCTATTATTTAATAAAAATATGTGCTTTTGTCAATGATTTTGAATTTGACCCATAAATCTGAATCAGAAGTATGAACTACAATTTCAATCTAAGCTTTGAACTTAAGGATTAAATCAAACTTGAGTCATCCTTAACTTTGATTCAATAAACTTAAATCAAAACATATTCAAACTACTCGTTTTGTATCTATATTCAAAACATATTTAAGCTTGAGCTTGACTATATTAAGTTAAGCAAAACTCAATCAAGGTTAAACTCAAACTAGGGTCAAATCAAAGGCTAATTATAAAATTGCCTTTACAATCAATTTTGTTTTTCTTAGGGTTTTACATCATATTGAGAAACTTTTCTAATAAACCTATTAATCTTTTCCTATAAATTATAAACCAAGTAACATCAATATTATTTCTTTCAGCCTTCTTGTTGATAAGCTTCAGCGGCCTCATCATTTCATTGTCTTCGTGACCCAGGATCTGCATTTTTGCATTCACAAGTCAACTTCAGATAACTTAATTTCGAAAGAATAATGATATATACATAATTTTTATATATAAATAAAAATATATTATTATATGATTAGATAATTAACTTTATTTTATGATTTTATTATTAAAATAAAATATTATAAATATGAGATACTCACGTGGCAATGGTATACGTAGCCAGGCTCAGCAGTTGCATCGAAGGGATATGTTACATTTGAATGTATATAAGAAAATCTCACCAGTATCGTCGTCATATATCCAGGCATTATCTTGTAGACGTTCTTCCATCCCTTCTCGTGTGCTGGCACTGCTTTCTTCTTGCCACTTGCATATTTACTTGCGTGGCAGTTGATTGCATCGTTGAGCTTCATCATGCACGCTTTAAACTCCTCCATTTCTACCAGCTCCGTCTGATCCAATACTACAAACAATCCCAAATGAATGTGAAATGGATGATTATCTGGCGTCAGATTGATCACATTCCACACTTCGCTGGACCCGACTACAGGAGATTCAGTCACCGGCTCTTCATACGATTTTCCGTTGATTAAAAAATGAGTAGACTTGTTAGTGTCACTGACGTACTGGTTCATAACAATGTACCGTGTGTGCGATGCACTGGATAATTCAGGTGAAGGGTATTTTATCAACTTGCTGGGCATGCGCCATGTGTCATTCTCGTGATCTTTCCTTATGATGAATTTCATGATCTTACTGTTGGCTTCATTGACGGGTTGACCCGATGGGAAAGGATAAGGTGCAGTATTTGACAAAATGGCAAAATCGGAATTTGACATTGAAAAATCAACGACCACGTCGGCAATCTCAGATGGTGCCAGCAGGGTCTCGTTGGTCGTGACGGGCTGTTCAAGATACGTTGAGTCAGACGCCACGTGGGTGAATCCCAGACCGTTGGTGAAGAATAATCTCAAATATCTAGCATTGCAAGCGTTCAGTATACGGAACCTGTATTTACGACGTCGTACTTGCATACGTGGCCACACTTTTCCGTTCACTATTATTGTGTCGCCAAAATACTCGGGTCGCCACTGTGGATGAATAGAGGGATTATTTCCAGTGGAATTCATGTATATTGTACCATCCGTACGGAAGCTACGATCAAACACGATCAACGGTCGATCGAACTCATCACCACTGGGAAGTTCAAATGGGGCTTCCACGTCATGATCACGGATAATGTAGGCCCCACTCAAGCCAGCCAATAAGTTGACTCGAGTCAAACCCATGGCGTGATCATGGTACCATAAATTTCCTGGCTGTTGCAAGTTGCGGTAGTGATAAGTTTTCTTGGACCAGGTGGGTCCCGTTTCTTCGAATCCAACGGTGAACCATGAGTTTGGGTTTCCATCACTCTCGGGTTCATCGATGGCGGCATGGAGGTGCACCACGGTAGGGATGCCCTTCTTGGTTGATGGAATGGCGGTGAGGATTGTCGGGTCCCACGGAAGTATGTGTTTTGAAGGGAGGTGATTCTGCCACGTCACATATGTGTCAGTACCACGGAGGGCCTCGATCGTTGGACCAGGAACAGAAGCTGCTTGCTTTGATGTACCGTAAGCAAACACTGGGCCTGGTGGAAGGTCTCTGTGAAACTTCTGTATCAATTTAAAAAAAAACAATAGTCCCCAAAGATTTGAATGGATAAACAGCCCCCAGAAGTTTGTTAAATAACAAATATAAAATGAGTGATTAACATTTTTCCACCCAAGGTTTAGCATTATAACATTTTCCCACTCATAGAATGCAAAAATTATTTTTTTTCACTGAAAACTTAACTTCGTTTAAAAAAAAAAAAAATCTAATATAATACTAAAAAGTTAAATTATCATTTTATTCCTGCACTATCAGTGGAATCACCTCCAAATGCTCTCTCGCTCTTCCCTGGTTATACAACAATGTCCTCCCTTCTTAACTTTGCTTCATGATCTCCCTTTTTCTCTATCAATGAAGACATTGTCTCGGATTTCTTTGTGTTCTTCGTTCCTGCAATCAAGCATTTCAAAACCTAGAGACCCAAAGAATCTTCGTCTCCCGCACTTTCTCCTCCATCAAAATCATCATGACGCCCTTTCTGTCTTCCGTCGCCATGTTCCAAAAATCACTCAACAAGCTCGTAATTAAGCCCTTGCTTCAATTCTTGGACAACACCAACTCGTCTTTCTTGGCCACCTAGGGCACTGATTGGGTTCTTTCCTCTCTGTCTCACAATCACCCTCTCCCCATTGCTCCTTCCTCCTCCTCCTCACTTATTCCATAATTGTCACTTGACACCATCATCATTGACTATGTCTTCATGGACTTTTCTCTCTATCCCAACTTCTTCCACCCTAAACATGACCCTTATGCATCGATTCCAACCCGTTGGGTTGCATAGTCATCAACCTCAACAACCCCACGTCTCCATCACTATTTAGCAACACCTTGCTCGTGCTATGATGACTCATAGCTTTGATGCATCGATTCCAAGCCGTTGGGTTGCATAGTCATCAACCTCAACAACCCCACGTCTCCATCACTATTTAGCAACACCTTGCTCGTGCTATGATGACTCATAGCTTTGACCAATTTTCCTTTTTCAATATTTAATTTTAGGATTAATTTAAGTTAATATGTTAAATATGAGAAAATGTGATTTAGTTATTTTATAAATGAAAAATAAATTTTTTTTTTTTTCAAGACTTACTGAGAAGATGTTAATCACTCAGATAAATATATCATTCACCCATAATAACGAAAGATTTAAACTTTCTAATCATTTACCTAGAGCTAAAACTTGTCTCCTTGAAATCGTCTAAAACAGCACAAAATAGTTCCAAATCTGACAAGAAAACGGAAGAAAAATGAATTGGCACTTACCCATTTCTTCATGAACATGCCAATGTTGAGTAATTTTGGTTTCAGAAGGCCATTGACCGCCTCAAAACCTTGGATTCTGGGCATATCCGGAAGCTCGTCAACGAACTTCTCCAACTGGGTTGGCTCTATTAGCCTGTCTTCTTCTGTAAAACCTGAAGCGATTACAGCTCCAAATAAAGCAGAAAATATGAAGCAAAGCACCAGAGTTTTCGCCATTGTTGCCTCATTCAGGTTGCCTCATGCAGGAAGAAAGAATGAAAAATAAGGAGAAGAGACTGACAGGAGAGAGATAAAGAGATTCTTGTTACGATAACATTCAAGTAAAATTATTTATATGCAAAATTATATTTATTATTCATATGTAAGGTTTTGCATATTGTTTAGGTATATAGTACTACTCCATTACATTATGTCATGGATTCCTTGATTAAAAAGTAAACTTTTTAAGCATAAAAGAAAAATTATCCAAAAACCCCAAGGGGTAGCTTGGCAAGCAAAAATCATGGAATCTCCCTACACTCTTAAGAGAGCTTTGATTTTATTGGCATTAGAACAAGATAAAACTCTTAATTTATCCAATCTAATTATTATAAAGTTAGTTATTAGACTCAGAATTTTATCTATCCAATATAATCGATTGATCCCAATATGGGCGAATAAGTTTGGGTGGGGCTCCTCATAAAAAAAAAAAAGAACTAGAAGCCCCACGTATCTTTAGCTACAAAAAAGTGATATTCTAAACACGAGAATAAGATTCATTTCAAAATTGAATTTTTGATTCAAGATTTTATCTATGTGATGGGATTAGTCAAATTCAATCTTAATGGATAGTCCAATTTAATGTAAGATTTTCTCATTAAAAAAAAAAGATTTTATTTCTAATATATTTGAAAACAATGAAACTATATATATTCATATTTGAATATCCCAACAATTTTTTGTTTGAAAATGAAAAAAAGTGAAATATAGTAGTTTGATGTTTTTTGAAAGGATAAAAAGTAATGAAAAAACATGTTTAACGATTTTTTAAAGCATAAAATTTCATTTTCTTCCAATTTTTTAATAAAAGAAAGGCAAGAAGTTTGAAAATAAGTTAGTTCAAGTTCGATTTGAAGTTGAAATAGCAAATTTGGGATAGAGCTTAACTTGATTGATTATTAAACAGTAACGACATAGAAGAAAATGATGAATCGTCAAAAAAGCAAAAGTTAAATCATCGTAAAAAAAAAAATTGTTAGATAAAAAGAAGAAGAGCCATCAAAATAAATGAAGATAAAAAATCTTCGATGATATAAATGCTAATACAATGACATCAATAAGCCCTCGACCATGAGTCAAACATGAATTTGAGCCCAAATTGATTTGACTCGAATTCACCGTTGCTTGAAATAAGTGTCAGTGGAGCCTTTTTGATGGAGTTGAATTTAATCCAACCTGTTGTTGTCTAAACTCAAATTCAAGTACACATTAAACAATATAAGTTCAAGCCGAAGATTAGATTTATTTTCATAAACAAACTAATTCAAATATTTGAGTTTTAGCCAACTCATATAAACATTAAATCAAAGATGCATTTTAATTTATTTTCCATTTTCTGTTTTCTATTGGAAACATAAAATAAAATTGAAAATGAATATCCCTAAATCTTATGGGCATATACCATATTTTATACTAAAAAGGCTGACAATTTCTAGGGCACGCGTGAGCATCACCCTGTCTCCTTTATTCAATTTTCTGTTTCTTTGAGGAGAAATATATATATTTTTTTTTAATTTAAAAATATTCATTCACATTATAATACATCATTTAAATATTTAAATATATATAATTATATAATCAAAATTATCATATAATTTTATTGATAAAGAAAAATAGCTATATTTCCTTTCATATAAAAGCTACTATTCAAATTTGTGAAAAAATCACTTATTATCCCTAGTTTTTCCAAAATTACACGCAAAAGTTTACTCAAAATTGATATCGATTAGTTTGAGTCAACTATTAAATGACATAGAAAAGTAAAAAAAAATCATTAAAAAATCATTGACAATATAAGTTCTAGTGTGAAAATGCTATCCAATCGTTGATCCTATACTAAGTTTAACAATATAACACTTTATATTAAAATTAATTTATTCGAATCGAATACAACCCAAATCCGGGCTAGCTCAGGTGGCATCTGCCCCGACCTAGCATTGCATTATATCAGAGGGAAGGAGACCACAATTTTGGGAAAGAAAATTTCCACGTGGTAACAATGGCATTTCGCTTAAGTGCTTCCATGTAACTTTTTTCAAAAGCACTTCTATTCTCAGTTGCCCATCATATTTTTCTTTTACAGAGATGAGGAAAGCCCACATGTTTCATGAATAAGCATATTTATGACTTTTCCCAAAAGCACTTTTCTTTTTTTAAGTATACTGTTTCTTGTCTACATAATTTTAATGATAAAGAAAACGAATCTCCTACATCAACCAAAAGCATTTATACATTTCCATTTTTATTAAATATATTAATATTTTAATATCAAAATTTGGGATATTAAATTTTTTATTCTAAAATAAACTCACATATATATATATATATTTATATATCACATTTTTTATAGTTTAAATATTTTTATCATTTTATGTATTGAAATATTTAAATTGCACTTGTCTTTAATCTTATAAAGATTCGTGTTTATGATTTCTTATAAAATATAATTTAATATTGTTTAATATTGTGATTTTATATTATTATATTGTTTAATGTTATTATAATACAGTTGAAATATTTATGGTTAAAATTAGGAACGCGTTGACGAAGATCTAAGTTTAAATTAAAAAAACACATAAAGAACAGGTTGACATTAATGTCAAAACTTGGCATTGGCGATAACACCATGGGTTGGTGTTTCCGCCAACCCATTCTTAGTGTGTTTTTATTCCAAAAACACACAAAGAACGGGGTGGCATTAATGCCAAAGCTTGGCAGTAATGCCAACACGGTAACATCAACCCACTCTTTATGTATTTTTTGATCCAAATCTAAATCTTCATCAACTCATTCCTAATTTTAACCATTGATACTCTAACTACATTATAACAATATTAAATAATATGACAACATGAAATCATAATATTAAATAATATAATAACATAAAATCGATTTGAAGATCTATCCAAACCAGATCCAATAGTATAAAATCAGCTTAGAGTCAAGATCCCAAAGGCATGGGCCCTATGGGTAATAGGCTTTGAGATCTATCCAAAAGTTCAATAGTATAGAATCGATCCCAAAGGTCAAACCCAATAGTAAAATTGAATAGAAAAATTGATAGAATTTTTCCATAAGTAAAATTTATATAAGTTATTTTTATTATTTTTTGAAAAAATAATATTAAAATAATAAATAACCTAAATACCTAATCCTAAGAATAGCTCACTAGGCCCTTGTAGAGGGTCTGAACCAGAACAATCTAGGCCCTGTATATGAATATGGGGACTGGCCCGAGCCCGATCTCCATGGGCCCAAGACTCCATAGGATTGAGCCCCAATTTGGCTTCCTCAAGATAGAACTAAACTAGACCAATAACTAATCTTAAGCCAAAGTCCGAGCCCATTTATCTAACCCACCAACTCGTTCAAAAATCCTCCCAATATTTGCGACAAAGTTCTCTTCTTATTCAACATAACTAACCAAACCGACCATTAAACCTTTCTCCAAACTAATGGCGCAAGTGCAACTGACAAAGATCTATATTGTTGGTAAAATAGAGGAAAAAGAAAACTATTTTGCAATAGAATATAAAAAGGCAGAATCGATGACATAATTTGCTAAATTTTTCACTATGCACACAAAACGTCCATTACACCAAGCCTTAAATAATGCTAATAGAGTAATAAAAAATGCTAAAAAACAGGATCACAAACCCATGACCAGGTTTAGTACTAAATATAACTGGCCACTAATATTTAATGACTAACAAATAAAAGCATAAAAACACCTACTCCTAAAAAATAGCAACTGATATTTTGAATCATTCATCCAACACTCCCCCTTGATTCAAAATTACATACTCCCAATTGAGACCTAAAGAATTGATGTTTGGCTTAGGGAAGAGACTTTGTAAAGATATCAACTGCTTGCTCATTTGTACCACATAATTTGAGCATTATTTTTCCATCAGTTACCAACTTCTGAATGATATGATGCGCGTCGATGTGCTTCATTCTGCCATGAAAAACAAGATTCCTTGCCATTACAATTGTGGACTTGTTATTACAGAGTATCTCTGTAGCTTCATTTTGCTTATAATTAAAATCAGCAAGAAGTTTTTTGAGCCATAAAGCTTGTCGAGCTGCTGAAGTTGCTCTTGTATATCCTGCTTCGGAGGATGACAAAGCTACTATTTCTTGCTTTTTTGAACTCCATGTCTTTACACCAGAACCAAAACTAAAAAGGTTGTTGGAAGTACTCTTTCGATCATCTAAACATCCTGTCTAATCACTGTCCATGAAACCAAACAACTTGAAATTTGACACTTTGGAATACCAAATACCAAAAACAACCATTCCAACCACATAATGAAGGATCCTTTTTGCTGCACCAAAATGTTGCTTCATAGGACTATGCATGAATCTAGACACAACACTAACACAGTAAGCAATGTCAGGTCTAGTGTGCGTCAAATAATTTAAACCAGCAACTAAGCTTCTAAACAATCTTGGATTTGCCTTCTCGGTCCTATCTTCCCACTGCAACTTCTCATTAATGTTCATTGGTGTGGTTGCCACCTTACAATTGCTTATATTGAACCTATTCGACAAGTCTGGAGCATATTTCTTTTGACACATAAAAATCTCTTCTTCACTTTGCTTCATCTCAAGACCCAAAAAGTATTATAGTAACCCTAAATCTGTCATCTCAAAATTTCCCATCATGTTAGACTTAAAATCAATAATTAAAGATTCTGAGGATCTCATGTAAATCATATCATCCACATAAAGACAAACCACCAAAAAATCTTCATTACTTTGTCGCTTAAAGTAAAGAGTGGGTTCATTTTCACTTCTTGTGAACCCGTTATCTTGAAAGAAAGCATCAATTTTGCTATACCACGTATACAGAGCTTACTTTAGCCTGTAAAGAGCTTTTCTTAACCTGTAGACTTTGTTTTCGCTGCCATAATAACAAAGCCCTCAAGTTGTGAAACATAAGCCTCCTCTTCCAAGTCACCATTTAAAAATGCAAATTTCACATCAAATTGATACATAGGAAGTTGCATTTGGGCAACCAAAGCTAACATGACTCTTACAGTTTCAAATCGAGCAACGAGAGAGAAAGTATCATCAAAATCTATTTCTAGCAACTATAAGTATCCTTTAGCCACAAGCCAAGCTTTTGCTTTTGGATGCTTCTGTTAGCATTATACTTTGTTCAGAACACCTACTTGAGTCCTACAACATTCTTGTCTTCAAGAACATCAACTAACTCCCATGTTGAATTTTTCTCAATGGCTTGCATCTCCTCTATCATAGTGATCTCCCATTCTGATTGTTCTGCAGCTTCCTCAAAAGAAGTTGGATTAATGACTAATAAAGCAAAGTCACAAGAGTTATAAATTTCTATTACAGATTTGAATTTTTTAGGTGGTGTTTCATTGTTGCTGGAAGAGCCAGATAATGGAGAATCTGAACTTGCTAGACTTGTATTATTTTTTGAAAAATTGATAGAATTTCTCAATAAGTAAAATTTATAAAAGTTATTTTTATTATTTTTTGAAAAAATAATATTAAAATAATAAATGACCTAAATACCTAATTCTAGGAATAGCTCACTAAGCCCTCATAGAGGGGTCGAACCAGAACAATCTGGGCCTTGCATATGGATACAGGACTGGCCCGAGCCCAATCTCCATGGGCTTAAGACTTTATAGGATTGAGCCCCAATTTGGCCTCCTCAAGATGGAACTAAACTAGACCTAATAACTAATCCTAAGCCAAAATAGTTTAGTTCCATCTTGAGGAGGCCAAATTGGGGCTCAATCCTATAAAGTCTTAAGCCCATGGAGATTGGGCTCGGGCCAGTCCTGTATCCATATGCAAGGCCCAGATTTTTTTTCTTTTATTTTACCAACAATATAGATCTTTGTCAGTTGCACTTGCACCATTAGTTTGGAGAATGGTTCAGTGGTCGGTTTGGTTGGTTATGTTGAATAAGAAGAAGAGAACTTTGTCACGAAAAAAAACTATTTTGCAATAGAATATAGAGAGGCAGAATCAATGACACAATTTGCTAAATTTTTCACTATGCACATAAAACGTCTAGTACACCAAGCCTTAAATAATGCTAACAAAGTAACAAAAAATACTAAAAAACAGGATCACAAACCCATGACCAGGTTTAGTGCTAAATATATCTAACATTAATATTTAATGACTCTAACAAATAAAAACATAAAAACACCTGCTCTTAAAAAATAGCAACTGATATTTTGAATCATTCATTCAACACTCCCCCTTGATTCAAAATTACATACTCCCAATTGAGACCTGAAGAATTGATGCTTGGCTTGGGGAAGAGACTTTATAAAGATATCAACTGCTTGCTCATTTGTACCACAAAATTTAAGCATTATTTTTCCATCAATTACCAGCTTTTAGATGATATGATGTTGCACGTCAATGTGCTTCGTTCTGCCATGAAAAACAAGATTCCTTGCCATTGCAATTACAGACCTGTTACCACAGGGTGTCTCTGTAGCTTCATTTTGCTTATAATTAAAATCAGCAAGAAGTTTTTTGAGCCATAAAGCTTGTCGAGCTATTAAAGTTATTGTTGTATATTCTGTTTCGGAGGATGATAGGGCTACTGTTTCTTGCTTCTTCGAACTCTATGTCACTGCACTAGAACAAAACTAAAAAAGTTGTCGAAGTACTCTTTCAATCATCTAAAAATCATGCCTAATCACTGTCCGTGAAACCAAACAACTTGAAATTTGACACTTTGGAATACTAAATACCAAAAACAACCGTTCCAACCACATAATGAAGGATCCTTTTTGCTGCACCAAAATGTTGGTTCGTGATAAGGCCATTAATTGTTACTATTTTGATTTATAATTCCCTTGTGTTGTGTGGAAATTTGATTTAATCTAATGGAATTACTTATCTTTTTGCATGTAGGAAGCTTTGAGCAATTTTGGAATAAATAGGGCCAAAAAGAGGAAAAACTGCAGCAGATATATTAAACTGGAAATTTCGTAATGCAGACTAGGCGTGGGCACGTGAAAGATGAGAGCAGAATCCGGAAAGCAGATCTGAACGCCCAGATCAGCTGCAAGAGTCCAGAAAATATTAAGATTTGCTTCCTAGGAAAAGGATAATCACCAGCTGGAAAAGAGGATTAATTGAGCTAAATAAGGAATGATATTTTTGGAAGAAGGATTTATATCAAAAATATATACCTTTTCCTTTTCCTTTCTTTTTGGGAAGATATGTATCACTTTGCTTGATTGGATTAGGAGATTAGGATTCAATTTCCAGATTTTTAGTATATATATATATTCTTATTTTTTTATTTGGGGGATCAACCATTGTACTTAGAGAATTAGAGAGCAAAATATGGTTTACAGTGGCTGAATAATTTATCTTGGTTGAAGGGATCTGAAACCATGGAACTACAATGATTGTGAGATTTGTTTTTGTTCTTTAATGCATCTTTTAATTATTTGAGTATTGGTTATCTTTCTGAATTATTTTTCATGATTGTGTTGGTTGATTTCTAAAGTGCGCAATTAGTTTATCAATTAATAGAATCTATTGCTAGTTTAGGTGCTGAATCCGTAATTGTTCAATCCATCTAATCGAAGTGGCAACTAGGTTTATCGTTTGCTGCGTCAGAAACTTTAAATCCTAGGAAAATAATCAACTGGATTAAATGCAACGTCGTACGTTTGTGTTGTCTTGCTTCGTTGGTCTTTCTAATTCGTAATGCTATTGTTTAATTAAATTCGAGATCGTATCCGAATTATTAATCAATAAGGGTTAATTGGAATACATGTTTTTGATTAATTAATCGTAAGGAATGACAGGTTAATTCAATACCACAACGAATATTCAATTAATTAATTTGATATTTTGTTTCGATGATCAATCGTAGTTCCAATGGTGGATGTGACCGAAGACCAAGGTTTGTTAAATTGATTTATTCCGTTTGAATTATTTTACTGAATTTTTATTTATTGTTTTTCGTTAAGATTTGCATTTACTTCAAAAACCCCCTTTTTATTTATTTGTTTCGATTTATTTGTGACGACATACTAATCAAAGCTCCTCGAGGGAACGATCCCTACTTTCCTTTACTACATTTTTGTTGCAGGAATTTAAGATTTAATTTGGGTGTCAACGACAGCACGTACCAAATTTTGGTGCCGTTGCCGGGGAGTTTTTAATTTGTATGTTCGTTACGCGATCTTTGAAACAAGCTAGTTTACAATTTGATCCAGAAATTGAAAAGACTGCAAAAGGGTTGAGAAAAGAAGCGAAAAGGAGACTGCAAGCACACAAATCAGTTCACGAAACAGAGGAAAACATGGCTGAAAATCAAACTTTAAGAGAGCTTGCTGCTCTAGATTTAAATCAACAACCACACTGCATTACTTTTCCGAATTTAGATGTTAATACCACCTTCGAATTAAAATCTGGACTAATTCATCTTTTACCTATTTTTCGTGGTTCCGCAGGTGAAGATCCTCATAAACATTTAAAGGAATTTCATGTGGTGTGCACCAGAATGAAACCAAATGGAGTAACCGAAGAACAAATCAAGATGAGGGCTTTTCCGTTTTCTTTGAAAGATGATGCGCAAGATTGGTTGTATTATTTACCTGCTGGAAGTATCACTACTTGGCATGAGATGAAAAGATTATTTCTGCAGAAATTTTTTCCAGCATCAAGAGCAGCCAGCATAAGGAAAGAAATTTGTGGCATTCGGCAGCATACTGGAGAATCTTTATACGAATATTGGGAGCTCTTTAAAAAACTTTGTGCGAGCTGTCCACATCACCAAATTAGTGACCAGCTGCTTATTCAATATTTCTATGAAGGACTTCTATCGAATGAGAGAAATATGATTGATGCGGCAAGTGGTGGAGCATTGGCTGACAAAACACCTGAAGCAGCCCGAAATTTAATTGCAAATATGGCATCGAATTCACAACAATTTGGGAATAGATTAGACCATTCATCTCGGCGCGTCAATGAGGTAAATATATCTTCTCTTGAAAGCCGACTTGATGATCTAACTACTCTTGTACGTCAAATGGCTGTAGGAAAAACAGAGGTAGCGAAAGTTTGCGGAATCTGTTCAGTAGGAGGACATCCAACTGATATGTGCCCAACACTTCAGGAGGACTGCTCTGAACATGCTAATACAGTGGGCGGATTTTTAAGACAGCAGCAGCGAAATCATAATTATAATTCTTATTCGAATACCTACAACTCCGGTTGGAGAGATCATCCTAATTTTCGTTATGGGAATACGAATACGAGTCAGCCTTCAAATAATTTTTAGCCGTATCAGCAGCCCTATGTTCCTAGACAATAGCAACCAACCCAAAATTCTGGTTCAGGTACATCTCTTGAGGATATTGTTAAAACTATGGCTACTAACACTGTGAAATTTCAGCAGGAAACAAGAACCAGTATTCAAAATTTGGAGAATCAAATGAGTCAGATGGTTACTGCAATCAGTAGGTTGGAAGCACAAAATTCAAGTAAACTACCGTCACAAACTGTGGTGAACCTAAAGGAGAATGCTAGCGCCATAGTGCTGAGAAGTGGAAAAGAGTTGGAGATGCCAATTAAAGAACCACCTGTACCAACACAAAAAGTGGAAAATAGAGAGGAAACGGTAGTAGAAAAGAATCCTTCCGAAAAGGTAGCGACAGGTAAATATCCTCCTTTCAGCGAATACAAACCTGTTTCTCCTTTTCCTGAAGCTTTAAAACTGAAGTGTGAAAGCAATGCGGATTTATATGAGACCTTTCGGAAGTGTGAAGTCAATATCCCACTGTTTGATGCAATAAAACAAGTGCCTCGCTATGCTAAATTTTTGAAAGAGCTGTGTACATTGAAAAGAAAGCAAAAACTCAAAAGGTATGAAAAAATAAAGATAGGAGAAAATGTTTCAGCCATAATTAGAAAGAGTCTTCCTGAAAAATGCAAAGATCCAAGTATGTTTTGCATCCCTTGCACCATAGGAGAAACAAAAATTGAAAAGGTCATGTTAGATTTAGGAGCATCCATTAATGTAATGCCATATTCCATTTATTCTGCTCTTAATCTAGGTCCTTTAGAACAAACTGGTGTAGTTATTCAGTTGGTCGATAGATCGAACACATATCCGAAAGGATTAATTGAAGATGTTCTTGTTCAGGTTAATGATAAATTAATTTTTCCAGCTGATTTTTATGTTCTTGACATGGAAAATAATGACCAATCTGCACCTATTTTGTTGGGAAGACCTTTTTTGAAAACTGCTAAAACAAAAATTGATGTTCATAAAGGCACACTGACCATGGAATTTGATGGTGAAGCTGTCCAATTTAATATTTATGATGTTATGAAATATCCTGATGTGGATTTTCCTGTGTATTCAGTTGATTTAATTGATTCTCTAGAGCATGAAATTTTTGATGCTGAAGATGAGTTGGAAGTAGCTAACCAGGACAATATTTTGGAAGGAAGAGATGAACCTAAATTAATTTCAGATGTGCAGAATACAGTGGCAGCGATAAATGAGTGTAGAGAGCTAAAGAATACAAATAATTTATCTTATATTGAGCTGCCAGTACCTAATGAAAAATTAATACCTTCTGTTTTGCAGGCACCAGAGCTGGAGCTGAAACCTCTTCCAAATCACCTAAAATATGTGTATCTTGGAGATGGGGAGACCTTACCAGTGATTATTTCCAGCAAGTTAATTAAGCAGCAAGAGGAAAAATTGGTACAGATTTTGAAGAAGCATAAAACAACCATAGGATGGACCATTGCCGACATAAAAGGAATCAGTCCCTCTACGTGCATGCATCGAATTCATCTTGAAGAAGGAGCTAAACCAATTCGACAGCCACAAAGGAGGCTGAATCCGCCAATGATGGAAGTGGTAAAGAAGGAAATTTTGAAGTTGCTTCAAGCCGGAGTAATTTATCCTATTTCAGACAGCAAATGGGTCAGCCCTGTTCAAGTCGTTCCGAAGAAGACCGGCATCACAGTGGTAAAAAATCAGAATGATGAATTGGTGCCTACTCGAGTTCAGAATGGGTGGCGGGTCTGTATAGATTATAGGAAATTAAATTCTGTAACCCGTAAAGATCACTTTCCGTTGCCGTTTATTGATCAAATGTTGGAAAGGTTGGCTGGCCGAGCTTACTATAGTTTTCTATATGGTTTTTCAGGATATTTTCAGATTGCAATTGCTCCCGAAGATCAAGAGAAGACAACCTTCACATGTCCATTTGGAACTTTTGCATATCGACGAATGCCATTTGGAGCTTGTAATGCGCCGACTACTTTTCAAAGGTGTATGGTAAGTATATTTTCAGATTATGTTGAACACATTATCGAAATTTTTATGGACGATTTTACTGTTCACGGAGACTCATTTGATAACTGTTTGCAGAATCTCACACTTGTGTTACAAAGATGCATTGAAACTAACCTTGTTTTAAATTTTGAAAAATGTCATTTTATGGTTGAGCAAGGTATAGTTTTGGGGCATGTAGTTTCAGCTAGGGGTATTGAGGTAGATAAGGCTAAAGTTGATATTATTCAATCTTTACCTTACCCCGCTAGTGTGCGGGAAGTTCGTTCTTTTCTTGGCCATGCAGGTTTTTACCGACGTTTTATTAAAGAATTTTCACGTATTGCATTGCCATTATGTAAGCTACTGCAGAAAGAGGTGACTTTTGAGTTTGATGAAAGCTGTAAAAAGGCATTTGACAAGTTGAAGCAGCTGCTAACTTCTGCACCAATAATCCAACCACCAGATTGGAGTCTCCCGTTTGAAATAATGTGTGATGCAAGTGATTACGCCGTAGGAGCCGTGTTGGGGCAGCGAGTTGGAAGGGTGCCACATGCCATATATTATGCATCAATGACCTTAAATGATGCACAAAAAAATTATTCGACCACTGAAAAAGAACTCTTGGCGGTTGTTTTTGCATTAGAAAAATTCCGTTCTTATTTATTGGGTACTAAAGTGGTTATTTACTCTGATCATGCAGCTCTTAGGTACTTGATTACAAAGAAAGAGGCAAAGCCAAGGCTTATAAGATGGGTTCTGCTGCTGAGTGAATTTGACCTGGAGATCAAGGATAAAGCTGGACAAGAAAATCGTGTTGTTGACCATTTAAGCCGTCTGGTTCATGTTAAAACAGAGCAGGATCTGCAGGAGCAATTTCCTGATGAGCAATTATTTTTAGCGAGCTGCAGGCTGCCCTGGTACGCACACATGGTGAATTATTTAGTTATTAACACACTGCCAACTGATTTATCTACGGCTTAAAGAGATAAACTGAAAAATGATGCAAAGTATCATGTATGGGACGATCCATATCTATGGAAACGTTGCGCTGATCAAATTATTAGAAGGTGCATACCTGAAACTGAAATTTCTTCTATTATTACCTTCTGCCATTTGTATGCTTGTGGAGGCCATTTTGGAGCAAAACGGACAGCAAGAAAAATTCTGGATTGTGGATTTTTCTGGCCAACTTTATTTCGAGACACGTACTTATTTTGTAAATCTTGTGAACGATGTCAGAAAACAGGTAATATTTCGCAAAAAAATGAAATGCCTCAAACTCCTATTTTAGTTTGCGAGATTTTTGATGTTTGGGGTATTGATTTCATGGGGCCTTTTCCATCCTCGTTTGGTTACGTTTATATTTTATTGGCAGTTGATTATGTCTCGAAATGGGTAGAAGTGAAAGCTACCCGCACTGATGACTCTAAAATTGTTTCAGGTTTCCTTAAATCTAACATATTCAGTAGGTTCGGCATTCCGAAGGCTCTAATTAGCGATCAAGGAAAACATTTTTGCAACCGAACAATAGAGGCGCTGCTAAAAAAATATGGTGTAACACACAAGATTGCTACGGCGTACCATCCATAAACTAGCGGACAAGCTGAGGTTTCGAATTGAGAAATTAAATCAATTATAGAGAAAACAGTTGGTCCGACCAGAAAGGATTGTAGTTTGCGATTGGAAGATGCGTTGTGGGCATACAGAACAGCATACAAAACGCCAATTGGGATGTCGCCGTATAGGTTGATATTCGGTAAGGCCTGTCATCTTCCAGTTGAATTAGAACACAGAGCATATTGGGCTGTCAAGCATTACAATATGAAGTTGGATGAGAATGGCGAACATCAGAAATTACAGCTGCAAGAATTAGAAGAAATTCATAATGACGCGTACGAGAATGCTAGAATTTACAAGGAGAAAACAAAAGCTTTCCATGACAAAAGGATTTCCAGAAAGGAATTTTCACTTGGCCAAAAAGTTCTCCTTTATCATTCAAGACTTCGATTATTTCCAGGTAAATTACGTTCTCGTTGGATTGGGCCATTCGTGGTTACTAACGTTTTTCCTCATGGTGCAGTAGAGATTCAGAGCTTAACGACGTCAAAAGTATTTAAAGTTAATGGCCACAGACTCAAACTGTTTTACGAAGGAGTGCCGACTAAAAACGTCGGAGAAGTGGAGCTGAAAGATCCCATGTACATGGATGAATAGACGAAGGCATTACGTCGAGCTGACGACTGTAAACAAAGGCGCTACTTGGGAGGCAACCCAAGCTTAATTTTGATTAATGTTTCAATTTTAATTTTCTCAACAATTGCTTTAATTTCGGTTTATGTGTTCAATCTTTCGTTTTCAATTTCGGTTTTAGGATGTTTAGATAGTTAATTAGCAATTATTTTATGATTTTTTTTTATTGGGTTTATTTTAATTTATTTTCAGGTTACTATTCAATCGTCTTCTTCCTTCTGCCAGTCTCAATTAGCCTTCTGTAAATGTTCACGAGGGGAGGAATCTGCACTTTGGTAATCTGGAGCTGGGTTATGTATTTATGTCAAAAGTCCAACTTTTGGCTTTGATATTTGCTTGAAACCAAGGGGGCCATGTGAATTTGTGTGATTAAAAGGGCTGGGTTAATTGCTTCCAGAGACATAAGCGACAAACACTTGCCTCCAAAATTCCTCTCCACCTAAAACGAAACCCTAGCAGCCCCTTTTCCTCCATTCCGAACACCATGGTCCGAACCAGTTCTCAGCGTCATCGAGCAGAAAAATCCGGCCATCGGAGACCATCCACACCAGAGCTGTTGTCCGATTCCGACGATTCACCGAGCAATAGCGCGCCACAGTCCACACCGTCTCCGACGAATGAAACGCCTCCACCATAATTCCCTTCACCGTCACCTCAGGCACCACCGACCACCACAACTTCCGTCCGCTCGGGTCCACGTTCGCGCACTCAAAAAGGGAAGCAATTGGAAATCTCCAGCAGCCTACAACTCAAATTAGGCGGCTTCAATACATTCATTGATGCACAAGACCAACAACGGTATGGGTCCATGTGTGAGCGCAAAATCTACCTATGTAAGTATATTCACACTCACACTCTTGAGCAATTAGGAATTCGTATTGAAATTGATGAGCTAGTAAATAGATTGAATTGGCAAAATTATGTATATGTGGACTGCCCTGCGTTTATTGAGCTCACCCGTGAATTTTATACAACATTTCAGTTTAATGTTGCTGAGGAATTTCATTTGTTTACCAAGGGGATAGTTGAGTTTAGGATAATGGGGAAAGAATGTTCATGTTCAATTTTTGATTTTAACATTGCTTTGGGGTTTTTGAAAAAAGAGGATGAAAAGAGTGAGCGCTACGTACGATCCCACTGTGATTACAATCCTGATTTTAATCCTACTGAATTATGGCATGAATGGTCAGTTGATGTTGCTCCTTATAATCCTAGCGCTTCTAAGAGTTCGTATTTAAAAAGCCCCGTGTTCAAATATTTACAACGATTCTTAGCTTTTAATTTTTCTGGAAGGAGGGATAGTGCAGGTACCATTTCCAAAGTTGAGTTTTATTTTTTATGGTGTCTGGAGCATAACATTCAGGTTAATTTAGGCTTTTGGTTACTCACCCAATTCCAGTCAGTGGTCCAGAAAAAGAATAAACCCTTAATCCTTGGTTCATATATTACTCAATTAGCCGTTAACTTGGGTTTATTAGATATTTCTAATCATAACATGCATACTGCTTGTGAGGTGGAACCATTGGATATGATTTGTTTAGACAGGATGGGGATTGTAAGACAACAAGCAGATGGTAGTTTCAGCTTCCTGCCACCTGGACCAGTAGCACCGCCTCATTCCAGGCCACAAAGGCAGCCCAGAACGCCAGCAGAAGCAGCTCCCAACAGTACCCAACCACAAGGAGATCTTTCATCATCTTCCCATGCTCATTCATTCGACAGTTAGGGACCCAACTGCAGAGATGTGAACGAAAATTAGACCGTATGGAGCGTAATCTGCTCGCCTTTTTCAATTCGCAAGGATTCACGCCGCCATCTCCACCATCTCCATAATTCAAATTGTTCTTCCTTCTCCACAAAACCAGAGAAGTTTCTTCTTCCTTTTTCTTTTAAATTTCAGTTTTATTATTATTCTATTTTGCTTCAACATTGAGGACAATGTTTGGTTTAAGTGTGGGGGAGGGTGTATTTGTGTTTTATTTTCTGTTGTTTACTGCTCTGTCTTTCAGTTCTCTGTCTTTCAATTCTTTTTTTTTTTCTGCTCTGTTCTTGTATTCTGTCAGTTTTTTCTACCCTCTTGTGTGATATGCTTATTCTATTATGCCAAAATTTTTTTTTTTTTTTTGCTTTGTTTTGTCTATGTTGTTGCTCCTTGCTGGATAAAGTTTGATTTTTATGGCAGCTAGTGTATCCTTCCCTGTTTTTAGTGAGCTAAACAGTCTATTAATCTCACTTTGAATGAATTAATTTGTATGCATGCCTTGGAATTTAGCCGAGTCAATAGGAGAGCATTGTACACTGATTTGTTAGATCAATTAGGGGTATGCATTTAAACAAATTTTGATAATTGAGTGCTCGAGTTTGTTTGAAGTTGAGGTGAATTTATTTATCCAGTGAGTTTTGAGCCGAAAAAGATTGAAACATTCATATCAATCTATGTTTTCTTTGATGAGTGATATGCTTCCATGTGAATATATCTCTAGAACTTGCTTTGAACCGTTTTGAGACCACATTGAAATATGCATGCATGAAAATGATAAAGGCATTCTTGTTTAAACCCTTTATCTTAAAAAGCCAACCTATTTTAAATTTCCCTAGTTAGCCCCTTGAGCCTTACAAAGCCCTTGATTCTTTGTGCTAAAACCATATTACAAACCCAAGCCTTCAAGTAAAAATCCTCACCCAACCATGAAAATTAGCAGGGCGTTTAAACTAAAATTTGTTGCTTGGTGAATTTGTTGTCTTGAGAAATTTAAATGTGGGGGAAAAGGGAACTTAATTGTATAAAAAAGAAAAGAAAAGAAAAGAAGTTGGCATGAAGAGTGCTATTGAAATTGCCTTATATTGTTATCTTTGCTACCCAACTCTTTTAATTATTTGAAAAAAAAAAAAAGTTGAAAAAGAGAGAAGAGAAAGGCAATGGCAAGTAGCAAAGAAATGTGGTGAATATGGTGGCTTTAGCTTTACATTTTTGTTCCCTTTAGGTGTTTAAATGTTTTGTTAATATTCATGGTTTTAACCTTTTGTATCCATTAATCCTCACCTTTACCCAAAGCCCCATTACAACCTAAAATAAAGTCCTTTTGATTTATGCATGTATATAATCTAAGTGGTGGAGATTTGGTGCATGAGCAAGCTTATGGTAGAATGTTTGCATTGGAAGAATTTAAGCGAAACACCGAACCATTAAACACATGAGTAATATGAGTGATAACCGTGAGGATGATTCACCGAAGCTTTATACATGCTTTAGAATGCAATTATCTTGATTTGTCTTTGTGCATACTTCCTTGTAAAGTTTGATAATGATGTGCGTTGATGCTTAAATCTTGGTTGGGTTGAATCTTAAGGTATGCACACTTTTTGGTATCATGAGAAAAGAGATTGATGGAACATTTTTGTGTTTGTTTTGTTTTGTTTTTGTTTTACTCGAGGACGAGCAAAAGATAAGTGTGGGGGAATTTGATAAGGCCATTAATTGTTACTATTTTGATTTATAATTCCCTTGTGTTGTGTGGAAATTTGATTTAATCTAATGGAATTACTTATCTTTTTGCATGTAGGAAGCTTTGAGCAATTTTGGAATAAATAGGGCCAAAAAGAGGAAAAACTGCAGCAGATATATTAAACTGGAAATTTCGTAATGCAGACTAGGCGTGGGCACGTGAAAGATGAGAGCAGAATCCGGAAAGCAGATCTGAACTCCCAGATCAGCTGCAAGAGTCCAGAAAATATTAAGATTTGCTTCCTAGGAAAAGGATAATCACCAGCTAGAAAAGAGGATTAATTGAGCTAAATAAGGAATGATATTTTTGGAAGAAGGATTTATATCAAAAATATATACCTTTTCCTTTTCCTTTTCCTTTCTTTTTGGGAAGATATGTATCACTTTGCTTGATTGGATTAGGAGATTAGGATTCAATTTCTAGATTTTTAGTAGGAAGATAATATATATATATTCTTATTTTTTTATTTGGGGGATCAACCATTGTACTTAGAGAATTAGAGAGCAAAATATGGTTTACAGTGGCTGAATAATTTATCTTGGTTGAAGGGATCTGAAACCATGGAACTACAATGATTGTGAGATTTATTTTTGTTCTTTAATGCATCTTTTAATTATTTGAGTATTGGTTATCTTTCTGAATTATTTTTCATGATTGTGTTGGTTGATTTCTAAAGTGCGCAATTAGTTTATCAATTAATAGAATCTATTGCTAGTTTAGGTGCTGAATCCGTAATTGTTCAATCCATCTAATCGAAGTGGCAACTAGGTTTATCGTTTGCTGCGTCAGAAACTTTAAATCCTAGGAAAATAATCAACTGGATTAAACGCAACGTCGTACGTTTGTGTTGTCTTGCTTCGTTGGTCTTTCTAATTCGTAATGCTATTGTTTAATTAAATTCGAGATCGTATCCGAATTATTAATCAATAAGGGTTAATTGAAATACATGTTTTTGATTAACTAATCGTAAGGAATGACAGGTTAATTCAATACCACAACGAATATTCAATTAATTAATTTGATATTTTGTTTCGATGATCAATCGTAGTTCCAATGGTGGATGTGACCGAAGACCAAGGTTTGTTAAATTGATTTTGAATTATTTTACTGAATTTTTATTTATTGTTTTTCGTTAAGATTTGCATTCACTTCAAAACCCCCCTTTTTATTTATTTGTTTCGATTTATTTGTGACGACATACTAATCAAAGCTCTTCGAGGGAACGATCCCTACTTTCCTTTACTACATTTTTGTTGCAGGAATTTAGGATTTAATTTGGGTGTCAACGACAGCACGTACCAGTTCGTAGGACTATACATGAATCTAGACACAACACTAACATAGTAAGCGATGTCAAGTCTAGTGTGTGTCAAATAATTTAAACCACTAACTAAGCTTCTAAACAATCTTGGATTTGCCTTCTCAGTCCCATCTTCCTGCTACAACTTCTCATTATTGTTCATTGGTGTGGCTGCCACCTCACAATTGCTTATATTAAACTATTCAACAAGTTAATAACATATTTCTTTGACACATAAAAATCCCTTCTTCACTTTGCTTCACCTCAAGACCCAAAAAGTATTGCAGTAACCCTAAATCTGTCATCTCAAAATTTCCCATCATGCTAGAAATCAGCAATTAAAGATTCTGAAGATGCCATGTAAATCATATCATCCACATAAAGATAGACCACCAAAAAAACTCCATTACTTTGTCACTTCAAGTAAAGAGTGGATTCATTTTCACTTCTTGTGAACCCACTATCTTAAAAAAAAGCATCAATTTTGTTATACCATGCACGCGGAGCTTGCTTTAGCCTATAAAGAGTTTTTCTTAACCTATAGACTTTGTTTTCACTGCCATTAATAACAAAGCCCTCAAGTTGTGAAACATAAACCTCTTCTTCCAAGTCACCATTTAGAAATGTGGATTTCACTTCAAATTGATACACAAGAAATTGCATTTGGGCAGTCAAAGCCAATATGACTCTCACAGTTTCAAATCGAGCAATAGGAGAGAAAGTATCATCAAAATCTATTCTGGCAATTATGAGTATCCTTTGGCCATAAGCCGAGCGATGCTTCCATTAGCATTATACTTTGTTCAGAACACCCACTTAAGTCCTACAACATTCTTGCCTTTAGAAACATCAACTAACTCCCATGTTGAATTTTTCTCAATGGCTTGTATCTCCTCTGTCATAGCGATCTGTCACTCTGATTATTCTACAGCTTCCTCAAAATAAGTTGGATAAGTGACTAATAAAGCAAAGTCGCAGAAGTTATAAACTTTTGTTACAGATCTGAATTTTTTAGGTGGTATTTCACTGTCGTTGAAAGAGCCGGATAATGAAGAATCTGAACTTGCTGGACTTATATTGCTACTGTCACCAAGTGAGGAAGGAGTTGAACTTATAGGTGATGGCAGTTTTAGTTGTTCAAAATTTGCAAGAACCTATTGACGATGCCTTCTTTGTCAACATTCCAGCTTAAACAGGCTTTCTCATTGAATACAACGTTCCTACTAATTATCACTTTGCCACTTATAAGATTATATAGGCGATATGCTTTGGATTGAGGACTATAGCTAATGAAAATACATTTTTCAGATTTTTCATCAAGTTTAGAACAAGAATTAATCAAAGCATTTGCTACACAACGAAAGATTTTTAAGTGGCTTACACAAGGCTTCTTGCCCTTCCATGCTTCGTATGGTGTTTGATTGAGAACAACCCTCGTTAGAGAGATATTCAAGAAATACACCGTTGTTGCTACTGCTTCTCCGCAAAACTGATTTAGAAGCCCCTTTGCCTTCAACATACTTCTAGCCATTTGCACCACCATACGATTTTTTCTCTCCACAATGTCATTTTGTTGTGGCATGTATGGTGCTATAAATTCCCTGCGTATGTCATGCTCATCACAAAAATTGGTGAAATCATTAGATAAGAATTCATTGCCTTGATATGTTTAAAGTGCTTTTATGCTTTTGCCATTTTGCTTCTCGACCAATACTTTGAATTTCTTGCAATTCTCAAAGGTTTCTTATTTGAATTTCAAGAAATAAACCCAACTCATACGACTATAATCATCTATAAATAGCAAAAAATAATGACTTTCTCTAAGCAATTCAGTTTTCATAGGCCTACACAAATCAGTATGCACAAGTACAAGACAATTTGAAGCCCTCTATGATTTTCCAACAGGAAATGATCTTCTACTCTGTTTCCCATAAACACACTCTTCACAAAAAACAAGTTCACCAATTTTTGGCAAGCCAATGACCATTTCTTATAGCTTAAAAGTTTTAGACTGTTCACATTCAAATGCCCAGAATGTAAATGCCATAATTTAGCCTCATTATTCCCTCTAACAATTAAGGCTTTACTTACCACGTTTGAAACATCAAGAGGAAACATTTTGTTTTGTGTCATATGGACATTTGTAATAGTCTTACCAGATTTTTTATCATTAACAACACATGAATTACCATCAAATACAACCTTATATCCACTACTCATTAGTTGTCCAACACTCAACAAGTTATGAGCTAAACTAGGCACACATTGCACATCATAAAAGAGTTTGACATCACCTTGTAAGGTTTTGATGGCAATTGTACCTTTCCCTTCTACTTACATTTGCTTGTCATCTTCAAGTCGAACTTCACCTTTCTACAACTTGTCAAGCTCTTTGAACAATGACTTTGTCCCTGACATGTGGTTAAAGCAACCACTATCCAAAAACCATACTATATTGTGGTTTAGCATATCTTACATAGGTGAATGGGTCGTGAACAGCTTGTTCTCCTCTTCAACCTTTTCTATAAAATTTGCTTGCTTTTATTCTTCCCTCTTTTGGTCCAACAGTCTACTTCTTTGTGCCTCATTTTGTTGCAATATATGCATTGGATTAAACTCTTGTATTGACATGATTTACCAAATTGACCTCTACCTTTGCCGTCGTCGCCACAACCTCGTCCATGAAATCCACCTCTGCCTCTGCCTTGGCTCTTGAATTTTCTTACTTTCTTTTGAAAGAAGACTCCCCTTTCACCTGAAAAGCCTTCTTCTCAACCTTTTTAGATAATCTACTAAGCCTATCTTCATAAGCTAGTAAAGAGCTCATCAATTCATCAAACGAATAAGTGGACAAATCTTTTGATTCTTCAATTGTAGCAACAACATGATTAAATTTTGAGGTTAAACTCCTCAAAACCTTGCACACAACTGTCTCATTACTAATTTTGTCACCATAGCTCTTCATATGGTTGACAATACCAGACACCCTAGACAAAAACTCTTACACATATTCTTTTTCTTGCATAGCCAACGTTTCAAAATTGTGACAGAGAGTTTGCAACTTCACAGCAATCACCTTTTTGTCTCCCATATACTCTTGCTTTAGAGTCTCCCGTGCCTCATGAGAAGTAGTTGTTGCAGCAATTCTGGGAAATATTTCATCATCAAGAGCTTGTTGGATCATGAAAAAAGGCTTTGAGTCCTTCTTGCGATTCTCCTGCAACTGTTGATTAGGCTCGATTGGTTACCTGTCTTCAAACCCATTTTCTACCAAGTCCCATATCTCTTGAGACTTGAAGAGAGTTTTCATCTTGAGACTCCAAAAATGATAATTTACCCCTTTAAAAATTGGAATAAAGGGTTGAGATGAAGCATTCGTGCTATTTGCTGCCATTGTTCTGCAAATTAGAATCACTTTTATTTTTTTTCTCTCACTTTGCTCTGATACCACAAATGTTGGTAAAATAGAGGAAAAAAATTATTTTGCAATAGAATATAGAGAGGTAGAATCAATAACACAATTTACTAAATTTTTCACTATGCACACAAAACGTCCAGTACACCAAGCCTTAAATAATACTAATAGAGTAACGGAAAATGCTAAAAAATAGATCACAAACCCATGACCAAGTTTAGTGCTAAATATAACTGACCACTAATATTTAATGACTGTAACAAATAAAAGCATAAAAACACTTACTTCTAAAAAATAGCAACTGATATTTTGAATCATTCATTCAACATATATAATTTTCTGCTATTATTAAGTTTAGGTGGGATCATTCGAGGAGGGTTTTGAGCTGTGCATTTAAGCCAACAAGGCCATTTCGAATTGCCATGTGTTGGGGGGGGGGGGGGGGGGGGTGGGTTGTTGTGGCGCCGAGAGAAGGAAGGATTTCTTGGTCAATTTTTATGAAGGTCCACCTTTTAAGTTCAAGCTATCTCACAGGTTGCTAAATTTTTAGCAATGGCTGATCATATTTTTTTTTTTTTTTCTTGAGAAAATCTTAGGTTTGAATTTTGTTACTTAAGTGTTTATCCATGATTCTGTTCAGGGATCTGCAGGCACCATTCAAACTTTGTCAACTGTATTAGAATCTTTCCAGATGGGAATAAATTGATCAGTGTCAGCTCTTACAAAAAGGGTTTAATATATGATGGGAAGATCGGGGAAAAGATTGGAGAATTGTCCTCAGAAAAGGGCCTTGAGGGCAGCATTTACGCAGTGAGCTGGAGTCCTGATAGTAAACAGGTTAACCATCTGTTTAAATTTTGCATCAGCAGCTTGAATGCATTCTGTTTGATACATTCTAAATTCCTAGTCTGCATATTTGATGGAATTTAGGTTCTTACTGTGTCTGCTGATAAGTCTGCGAAGGTGTGGGAGATTTCCGATGATGGTAATGCAGAAGTGATTAAAACATTGGCTTCTTCTGAAGCCGGTGCAGTGGAGGACATGCTTGTTGGATGCCTTTGGCAGAAAGATCATCTTCTTACTGTTTCCCTTGGTGGCAGAATTGACGTTTATCTGGCTAGTGATCTTGATAAAGCCCCTATATCATTTTCTGGACACATGAAAAATTTTAATGCATTAACTATGCTTAAAAGCGGCCAAAAGATGATATTGTCGAGCAGCTTTGATGGATCCATGATTAGATGGATACAAGGTGGTGGGTACAATGGTAATTAGAGAGGAAATGTAGTGCTCAAATTAAATGTTTAGATGCGGCTGAAGAACAGATTATTACATGTGGATATGATAACAAGGTAGCATATTTCAAGCAAATGCATGCTTCTACATGGTTTCGTTTTTACAGATTCCAAACGGAACACAGTTGCGGGCTTAAAGTTTCATCTCTTGTAGATTAATGCTTGTCTCATATATGAACTTGAGCAAACTAAAGTGCACACCTTATTTTTCTTTAACAATTTCTGCATTTTCTCAAACACCACTACTAATTCCAGGTATGGAGAGTTCCACTGTGCGTAGAGGAATGTGGAGCTGCAGAGCATGTTGATATTGGCAGTCAGCCTAAAGACTTGAGTCTTGCCCTTGGCTCCTCTGAACAGGCATTGGTATCAACTGACACCGGAGTTGTTTTGCTTAAAGGTTTGGAAGTGTTGTTAAACATCAACCTTGGGTTCTCAGTGACAGCAAGTGTGATTTCACCTGATGGTATTGAAGCCATTGTGGGTGGTCAGGATGCAAATTGCACATCTATTCTGTCTCAGATAATGCTCTTAAAGAAGAAGCGGTTCTTGAAAAACATAGAGGTGCAATTACCGTAATAAGATATTCACCAGACGTCTCCATGTTTGCTTCAGCTGATGTCAATCGGGAAGCTGTAGTTTGGGACTGTGCCTTCAGAGAGGAAATATGAGTACATGAATGAAAATTTTTGTTTGTTTTAAGCCCTTTACTCTCTGGATCCTTGTTAATACAGAGAAATAGTTTAGCATTTAAAATTTCTCCTAGAATCCAAGCCAATGCATTTATTTTTCTGTAGTTAGAAGACTTTTGCGGTAGTATGAATTAGATATAACTCTCGGCCAACAAAACTCAAATTAGTTTGGTCCATTAGAGGACTATCAAACCATCTGCCTCATTTCTTTTTCTCAGCCATCAATACTGCTCAAAAGAGAAAACATTCTTGTTAACTACAAAATGCTTTTTCTGTAATTATACGGTGGATATTTATCAGGAAGTTTTTTGCCTTTTCTTTTCAATGTCACATATTCCATTTTTGAGCTACCTCGTGTTTCTGAGATTTATTTCTTGCAGGTGAAGCTTAACAACTTGTTGTTTCACACTGCTCGCATCAACTGCGTGGCTTGGTCTCCCAATAGCACAATGGTCGCTACTGGATCACTGGATACTTGTGTTATCATCTATGAAATTGAGAAGCCTGCTTCAAGCCGCATAACCATAAAGCACGCTCATTTGGGTGGAGTGTATGGCTTTGGGTTTTACTGATGATTTTAATGTGGCGAGTTCAGGAGAGGATGCCTTTATACGTGTGTGGAAGGTAGTGTCAGAATAAGAAGAGTATTGCTCCCTGTATGCTTAATGCAGGTTTGTGGCAAGAAGCTTGTAAAGAACATTAATATTACTAAATAAACATTGTCATGTAAAGTTTAGACTGGATCAGTAAAAAATCATGCTTAAATTAAAAAATGGTTAACCATATGTTTTGCAAGAAGAGAATCCTGATTTTACTTAGAATTTGCTATATTAAACTATATTTCAAATTCCTTGTTGCAGGATGCAAATTCCATGCAAAATTGGTGCCAAGTTAAAGAGTGAAAGCAGAGAACAAGCCACATTGGAATTGCATTAGTTAAAGTATGCCGCATTAGCATTCTTTTTGTACTTTATTTCATCATGGCTGGCTTCTACATTGTATTAAAACCATAATTTGCTTGTTCTGCAGCTTTGGACTTGATTGTATAATTGGCTGTAAGTCAATGGACTTGAGTGTACAATTCTCTTTAAGGTAACCAATTCTAGGAGTGCAAAAACTGCTTGCCAGAGCGCAACAAAGGATTGCCCCCACAGACACTGCTGTGGACCGATTCTCTGCTAGTGAACTTATGGCAAACTAACAGAATAGAAGGACCCTTAGAGGATAAAGGTGATTCTGTCTTTCGTCTTTGTTTACTTCTAGTTCTAGAGTTGATGAGCTCTTACAAGAACCTTTGTTTTCTTGTTTATTTTTCTCATGAATAAACCCCTCCTTTCTGACTAGGCCATGAGTGCAAACAATCAAATTTCTACGTCTACCCTTCAGATCTTTTCTATTTACCAATTTGATTCTTTGTTTTCAACAACTGTTGGTGAACAGAATCGATTTCTAAATTCTGACCACATTTACTGTATGAGTGACACTAGGGCTCCACCACTTTTTTTCTGTACTCTACACACGATCAGTCTTTACTTTTCATCGTTTTAGATGATTTCTTTAATAATAATGCCAACTTCATTCGTTTCTGAGAACACAACTGTCTCTTCTTCTCAATTTTTGCTTTCAGATTCCTTCTTTTTTCCTCAAATATCAACAAATATGAACCAGCCATGAGGCCTTAAATATGTTCTATTTTACATGTCGGTTGGTTTGACCTGGGAAAATTTGGATTGCATTCAAATTTTTGAGTAGGGTTGGATTTCAGTTGGTTCCAGCTCAGTTGTCAATTCAACTCGATTAAACACAAAATAAACTTTCCTTTGGTGAGTTAGAGATCAAGCCCAAGTCTAAAAAATGTTATATTGTCAAGTTTGAATTTAAAAAATGTTTGACTCATCAGGCTTAATAATTTAAATAAGTTTGATCCAAAACAATGAAAAAAATACTGTTTTAAATAATATATATTCAAACGACATTATTTTGATAAATAATGATATTATATCAAGTTTAAAATCAAACCTAGCCTGAGTTTGGTTTTGAGAGAAGCTTGCAGAGCTCTAACTCTCTTTTAAACTTTGAACTAGTTGAAAAATCCAACCTTATATTAGTTTGGCCAAAGGACTATTTCCCACTCAAGGTATGATGCATTCCTAGGTTTCTCTCATTTAACTTTAATAATCTCAAATATCTACCTACTATAAGCAGTTAAAATTAACGGAACTCTAACTCCTTAAAATTTTATCTCTTTTTACCTCCCCAAACTTTAAAAACTAAAAGTTTCTTCTAGTCTAAGTTTTAAAAAATAACAGTTCTCCTCTAGGGTTTCGTTTCAAGATCTCTGGCTCCATTGTCGACGGCCTCTTCCTCCTGAAGCTTTCTCTCTCTCCGACGGTCTCTCTCCACCTATTTGAATGCTCGATCGACGTCGAAGGAGTCATAGAAGATGAAGAACTTCGTCTGGGAAGACGAAGATAATCGTCTTTCCAAAAGAAGACCTCTTTTGTCTTCCCAAAAGAAGACCTCTTTTGTCTTCCCAGACGAAACTCTTCGTCTTTCATGGATTTTTTGACGTCGATCAAGTATCCAAATCGGAGGAAAGAGACTGTCGAAAGGACGGTAAGCTTTGGGAGGGAGAGGTTGTCGGTAATGACATCGGAGATGATGTCGAAGATCTTAAAACGAAACCCTAGAAAAAAAACTGTTATTTTTTAAAACCTAGATTTGGAGAAACTTTTAGTTTTTAAAGTTTAGGAAAGTAAAAAGAGATTATATTTTAATTTATTTTTAATATTATAAAAAATAACAATTTTACTCTTATTATAGTTAATTTTAATTTTTTATGAATAGATATTTGAGATTATTAAAATTAAAAAAAAAAAACTTGAAAATACATCGTCTCTTGGGTGAGAAATAGTCTTTTGGCCTATTAATTTAAGTATAGTGTGGTATTTTTTTTAATTTTTTTATTTATAGTGGCCTGAGTGCGTAGTCATTTGGGTCATGTCCCATCAACTGCAAAAGACAGCTTCTTTCTTCAATTCATTAATCATTACTCTGCAACCAAATGTGAAAATGTTAGAAAATGTTTTGCCAGGACTGAAGCTCGTGAAACATGCTGGGCCATGAATTTGAATTTCCTCGTAAAGACCTTCTAGTACCATCAGGGCTGAGCATAGGCAGCTTGGGTCATCTTCTCATTCTTGTTTTACATGTTACCATTGTTTTGTTCAGAATTCCTAGTTGAAGTTTCATGCTATTATTCATGGGGTTCTTGGTTTAAAATCTTTAGTAAAATTATACATAATTAGAGAGACGAATATCAGGTTGTAAATGGGCTGAGTCGCTTACAAGCTACTCGTGGCTAAACTAAGTTATTGTCGAACTGATCTTGAGTTTGAACAGTTTGAGTATTTACTTAAATGGAGTTTAAACTCGTTTTTCAATCCAACAAGCTTGTGAGTTCAAAAGAGATATATAAAATCAATAACCTCTTCAAAGTTTAAAATCTTATATTTATATCTTAAATTACAAATCTAAATATTCAAATCTTAGTTGAAAAAACTTATTTGAATCTTTTTAACTTTTAAAATTCGCATATGTAACTCAATATTAAACTTTGAATATAAAAAATAATTGATAAATATATAAATTATAAAATTTAATTATAATTTTTTTGAGTCAACCATAAGTATTTGAGTTTGAGCATGTAACTTTTGAGCTTGTCAAACTTAAACCCTACATCTAGGGTATCAAACTGAGCTCGAATCTAGCTATACTCAATTCAATTTGATTGTAACCTTAGTGACATATGTGTCTATTTTGTTGAAAATTTTAACATAACACATTTAGATGTATTTGTATTAAGATACAATTTAGACATGCATATTTCAACCGATGTTACTAAATTGACCTGTTCTCTAATTAAAATTTTTCAATGGATAAGGACAATCAGCCAGCAACTGATTTCCCTTTAACGTGCAGAACCATCATTCAAGCCCTGGTAATAAACAACTACTGTCACAGAACCTCCTACAAAACCACCTTGGTGGCCGGAAAATAAACAATAATTTAACCAGAACAAGTAGAATGTTGAGAATAGATTCCCTGCATGAACATCCTAAGAAATCTCTTTTTTTAGTAGGAAAAAGATATTAAATATGTATGAATATTTTATATTATTTAAACATAATAAAATAAAAATAGTTTACAAATTTTTAAACTGTTAAAATGTATTTAGTATAGTAAATTTAAAAAATAAAACTATGATAGAGTTTATATCC